>NC_034607.1:34976687-35040510 GCF_900095145.1 Mus pahari | reverse complement strand
GTAGATCAATGGAATAGAATTGAAGATCCAGAAATGAATCCACACACCTATGGTTTGAAAGGTTCTTAACTACAGTCTCTCTATTCATTTAGATTGTTTTCTGAAATCAATATAAAATAAGATTGTCTATTCTTTTTGCTGCCCATTTAAACTATGTGTCTTAAGGCAGTCCATTTATTTAGAAAATCACTCAAAAAGATAAACACAGTGTTTTCTAAGTTTAAACTTTAAATACTCTTAGACAGGGGCTGCTTAAAATTTCAAGTTAAGAACTCTCTTAAAATCTAACCACGATATAATTTAAACCCATTTAAGTTCTTCTTTCACCAGCTCACCTATGACTTTAGATTTGAGTTTTAAAATATTTGGGACCCAAAGTCCATAATGATAAGAATACAAGCAATAAAGGAAACAGGCTAGGGAAACCACTGGGTGAGTTGGGTGTCCAAAGAAATGTAGTGGCCAAAATTGAGACTACTCCGATGGTTTTTATAGGTTAGCTGAAGGCTTCCCATCAAAAGCCATTTCACATCAAAAGAGTTCAGCTGACTTTATAGGGACATGAAATCATACTGAATTCCTCAAGTCTAGAGGTGGTAACAGTAACACAAAACTCTATTAATGTGTGAGTTATAAATAGTTAAGCCATCCTCCAGTATCTGGTAAGCTGCAGCACAGCTTTTATGTGAGTGTGTTTTCTTTTGAAAGCATTATTACACCTCCTAAATGGGCAGTGTCTGAGAAGTTTCCTTTTCTTTCCTAGATTGGTATTCTCCACAAGGAAGTTAATTGTTCCTCACTGTAGACACCAAATGTACACATTTGAGCTGAATCCGAGATTACCCATGACGGGGCCTAGAAGGTTTTACATCTAACTATTCCTATCATCTTAATCATTCTCTAGGAAAATCAAATAAAGATCTGGAAAAAGACGAGAGAGAGAGAGAGAGAGAGAGAGAGAGAGAGAGAGAGAGAGAGAGGAGCTACCAGACATTTGGCATGTTTGCTATGGAAGCTTTGACGTCTTGAAACTCCTATAACCTAGGGCCCCTGACTTCTTTCCTCTGTGTACCTACATCCAGCCATTAAACCCTCTCTTAGAGAAAATAAAACAGTGTTTTGTTTCGAATCTTATCTAGTCACCAGAATGATTTAAGGTAGGCTTTTAATACCGGCACTTGGGAGGTAGAGACAGATGGGTCACTGTGAATTCAAGGGCATCTTGGTCTACATAGTGAGTTCTAGGACAGTCAGGGATACACAAAAGTACCCTGTCTTGGGGAGAAAAAGGTAAGTTGAGTCAGGAAGAGAAAAATCAGAATTTGGAAAGAATTGTTTTTTTTTTTTAAATCACCAATTTAGAACAGATATATTTCTAAACCGTATCACTTCTCTATGTAAAATGACTCACAAATTAATTTCTACCTAGTTAAACTCTGAGTAAGCATGGGTAAATCTGAACCATGAACATGAGTATTCTCATAACGGCTAGAACAAATACTGCCCTCAGATAGATAAATCTATGCTCACCGGACTCCATCCACTGTCTCACCTACTTGATTATGTTACCATCATTATCCAAGGAGTCCCTGAACAAAAGACAGAGAAAATCCAGAGTTCTCAACTCAGTGGGCCCAGAAATAGGCTTCAAGTTCTTCACCTGCAGTGGCTGATGGGACGCTTCAGGTTAGCACCTCTGTGTCCTTCTTTGTGATTCCCAATAAGGAATTGTTCTCTATGTGCAGGAATGGAGGACGACAGCCCGTAAGTACAATGGTGCAGCATTGTGCAAACGTGAAGCAAATTGGTTATGAAATCAGCACCTGGATTTAAGACCTAGAGATAGGCAGAGCATCAGCAGCCCGGCTCACCTGCTGCATGAAGGTGACAGTTGGGCACCACAGGAACTCACCGTGCTAAAGGCCTTGGCGGGTACTGCCTTCGCTTGAGAGGTTCGCAGGTAGTCTATCCAGGAAAACTTATCCGGATCAGGATAACCTGAGGAAACACATGTGAGCACGTGTACACGTGTACATACACACACACACACACACACACACACACACACACAAACACAAGTCAGAGGATTCCTCACAGATTCCCCCATGTACTATGAACAACAGTCACCTGAAGACTCACTCTGTGTCACCGGAAGTTTACATTCTCTTGCTTCCGTCTCAGACTCAGCTGTTCAGATTCTCTTAAGCTAACATCTGAGAGGACCAAAGCCCATGTGCACAAGCACTCACTGAACGCTTCATGCATTCCGCTCACCAAGGACAGGTGGTTTTGCCAGGACTTGGTAGACTGAAGTGGCAGCCAGGACTCTGATTCCCAAAGTTAGGCCCCTTAAGACTTGGACAAAACCAGAATTGTCCATCTGACCTGTGCCATGAAGCTGAAGAAAGGGTCTAAGACTCTTGCCAATCCTTCCATTGAAGCTATACCTGGTTGAGGTCTATTCTTGTTACTAAAGCTGTGTAGCTTCAGTGTTGTAAAATAGCTATACTTACCATTGCATTTTATTTATTTATTTATTTTTTGTTCTGGGTTTCTGAAACCAGCTCATACTACATAACCCTAGTGGCCATCTCGTCTCCACCTCCTGAGGGCAGGGACTACGGGAACAGGGCACATATGGGAAGCAGCCTACCACCAATTTTAGAAGTATACATAATAGATGTTTAAATACGCATCACACATTTAAATGCACATGTTTGACACTTTCCAATACAACAACCTACTTTCTTTTGGCCAAGTATGTTGGTACTTTTGACGTAACTGTTCTTTAATTATTAAGTGCCCTTGTCAGAGTTGTATTTGTGTTGTGCTATTCTCTTCTTCATTTGCAGTAGTAATTAATTAATTACATTTATTTATCCGTGTTCTCTCTCCTCCTCTCATTTCACTAATCTTACTGTCATCCAATTAGTTTTATCTTAAAGTTGTTTTAATGACCAGAATTGCAAAATGTTTATTTTTCTTTTCTTAATGAAGGAAAGTATTTTATATTATGAATCTATCATTGTTGCCCCTGAATACAGTATTTGAAAAAAATCTATACAGCTGTGTGAATGAGTGCTCTTGTATTTCTACTTACAAAAATTACAGCTAGCTAAATCATTGTCTAAATGTCTAAGAGGTATTTCGGGTGGTTTGTGCTTAAATATTTAAAATACCAAGTATGAAAACAGAATAGGAAGGTAGAGTTGATAGAAGGGGGAAAGGTGAAACAGTGGGGAGGAGGGCTTTAATTGTGGATTGGAAGAATCATATAGAAAGAGGGAGGGAGGGAGGAGGGATGAAAAATTCTAAAGATGCCTAAGAAAGACATAGGAAATCATATTGTTTTATATTTATCTGAAATTACACACAAACGCAATACACTTAAACATGCTAAGCACACATATACACACAGGGGCACACACACAAAACACTATTGTTGATAATGCTTACCCCAAGAGCCATCAACAATCTAACAAAACCCTAATTACAGGTGTGAGAAATCATGTCACTAATCATTGGAGTCTCAGAGACTCCCAAAAACAGTGCAGGCTCCCACCTTTGTGCATTGTGGTGTCCCCCACCCCCACCCCCAGAAGGTGAAGGTAAGTCCCTATAGCTGAAGACACCAAGTTCTTCAGACAGAGAACTCAAATATGAGATTTCTTTCTGGTGTAATCAGAAGCCAACAAAACCTCAACATGTGTGGGTTGAAAAGCTTACAATTAATATGCAATAATACAGTCTGGCAAGTTATTCAGAAATCTCTTCTTTTTCCTAACCATAGGATGATTTTGAAGAAAGTAAGAGAAGGGGGAAATGATGTAATTATATTTTAATCTTAAAAGGTAAAAGAAAAGTTTAAAAGCCCTATGATTGTATACTAAAGCCTCCATGAACTTTCCTGTCATTTCCCAATATTGCTGCTCATTTTCTTCATTTTTAAACATCTTTATACACATTATAGGAAGCGAAATTTAGAAGATGTAAGTCAAGCAGGTACCTGAACACTGTTTGCAGCCTCTGTACCGTCAGATCTAGATCCAGACAAGACTGTTCTGGACCCTGTCTCCTCAAAAGCACCCACCATCACATCCTTCTGTTCAGGACTCTCCTCAACAGAAAGCCCACACTCCCTTCCAAGCAAAGACTGGTATTGTATCGTTGCCTCCGTGTTCCGCCATACATAAACATCACCACACAGCTGGAGCCCATGTGTAGCAAATACATGGTACACTATGGTACTTTGTGAGTACCTGGAGGATACATAAAATTTATCTCCTGGTAGGTTGACATTTAATATTTTGATGCTCAGGAGTGACAAATAGGTGAGCTCAGAGGATGTTGGAGCATACATCCCTACCATTCTGAGCAGAACTCCAGGATAAAGGTCTTTTCTGTTCCTGCTGCTTGTCTTAGAAGCACCATGGGAATGGGATGGCATTATTTCATCACACTGCCTAGTGGTTCAAGCAGAATGAATCCTGGATAATACTAATGATAGCCACCCTGTTGGTACTGGTAATGCCAGACGAATAAGGGAAATGTACCACTTGCATGTTTTTCCCTACAAGAAAGGCTCAATACATGGGTAAGATCAGATTCAGACTCCTGATAAGTGGATCCTTGATGATTTTTTTCTGCAGAAACCTAAGCAGATGTGTATTTTAATCCTGTAATATTGATCTGAACATACTGGAATCAAAAGGCACCATCACAAGTCCCTATAGCGCTAACTAACTTCCTGGCCTTGGCGACCTTCCCATGGAGACGTATGATGATAACCAACACTCTACCTGCAGACATTGAAAGACTCAGAAATCATGGAGTGCTGGTCACTCTACACGTGACGGGCAGCTGTTCCATTTAATAACCAGAAGTAAAAGGGATCTTCCAACCAGGATAGAGGAAATACAGACCCTAAACATGTACATTGAATAAACTAAGTATCACGTTAACATGAACCAGTCACCCAAGTGGCTTGAATCATGGATAATGCCAAGGGAAAGCTGCCCACAAGATTGCACGAGTAAACGGAGCACTCCATGCTCAGCTTCATACAAGAACGCCATGCTTTGTTCTTCTGAGGAAGAAAGAGATGCCTGACACTTTATGTGACTCATCCAAAGGGAAACAAGTCAAAGAGAGATCTACGCTGGAGCTCCTGTCTCCTGACCTGCTGTGCCAAGGCTTACCTCCGTAAGATCCCCCACACTGACCCTGTTCACAAGAAAATACTGAGAAAGCAAGGGGGTTGGGTCCAGTAGCAGCTAAGCGCTGGATGGTTTGCCTTAGTAGCCTAAGAGTATGGATTACCCAAAATGCCTAGCAGACAACACTCATTCATCATTCTGTTTTGGATTTTGAGGAGAACTAAGGGATGCCTGATGCTCATCTCAGCATGCACGCCTCTGGCAGGAAAGCTGTTCCAAACAGAAAACCCAGGCCTCCTACAGGAAAGTCATTCCAAACAGAAAGTGCTCCCATAGAAGTCTCTATATGTGAGGGAATGGGGAAATGGGGGAGGGGAAGACATTCATTGACCATAGGTCACGTGGTCACTAAGGATCCCATGCCAACCCTATATGACCTCAAGCTAGCCTGTGATTTTTGGAAGCCTTAATCCCCATAAAGCCTCAGATAATGAATCTGAAAAAAAGAATCGGTTTTCAGATTTGCTTTGTTCAACAAACACTAGAACAAAGCTCTTGTATTAGAGTGCCAATAATGCCAGAAGCCTCCAATGCATATTTAGCTCCACACAATTAAAGAAGAGGGGCGAAAACCTTCAGGCAAAGTAACTAAATAAACCTAGTCACAAGCTGTCAGATCTGTTACCTGGTCACCCATCGTTCTTTGATCTATCCTTTGGAGAATTGTGCCACTGGCTTTTGTCAAAGCAGATTTTGTTAATTTTTTTTTCTGGTGTGATGTTGTTATTATTTGTTTGCTTTTTAAGATAGTGTCTCATTACATAGCTCAGGCTAGCCACAGATTTCCAGCTATCCTCATGTCTTCTGAGTGCTGAGATTAGGGGGATGGGCTGCCTTATCCGGGTCAGAGAGCTCATGCTACAACTGTTTTCTGTTCAAACTAGAGCTGAGTTGAAATTCCTGCAGAAAAAAAAAATTAAGTAAAGAAATGAACGCAACGCCGCTTCTAGCAAAATCACCAACTAATGAGTCTGTGTGGCTTTTGCTAGCACCATCCATGACCTCGCCCACTGTCCACTTTTTATGAATTTTAACCATTCAGGACAGGTAACCAGGATCCTTGCTCTCACCCTCCTAAATTTTGAGTTAAAATCTGTAGTCATTCTTTGTTTCCCCCTCTCATTAACTACATAATATTCCACTCAGAGTTCTCCTATGACTGACCTGACTATTCTCTTGTATCGTTACTGTATTGTTCCTTGGTAAAGCCCCAGGCCCCAGCTATTCTTCACACTTAAGCTGCACCCAGTTGATAATTTTTTAGTTAATTCATTAATACCCTGACTACCCATGACAGTGAACTACCCATTTAGGATCTAGCTTATTACTACAAATACAATAATTCTTTGAGTCAAAAATAATTATTATACTTTGGAAACCCAATAAGACATTTCTTTTTAGCATAAATTTTTCTATTGTAATTTAGCTCTACAGGGAAGTCACGATACAATTACTGACTACCAGCAATATTTCACATATTCTACAAATGTCTAAACTATCTTAGATATCCAGCCAATAGGTGGTTTTGGAGATATTGAGAAAGCACTGCTGTCATTCCTGGAGAGTCAATCTTAAGGTCTGCCTTGGCTTCAAAGATTATGTTCATTGTCTTAGGAAATGAGTTCTACCAAACATTCATTCACAAGCTTCAATGGAAACTCACAGTATTTAAATGCAGAAATCAACACTTATCCTTACTGTGTTCCCCCTCTAAATACAGTCAAATATTAATAAAGACATTTAAATTTTTTAGTACAGATTCATTTTTCTAACTGTGTGAGTACATGAGAGGGCGGGGCTGCATAGATGCTGCCACATGTGAACAGAGGCTAAAGGACAGCGTGTGGCTATCAATTCTCTTAGGATAGAACTCAGGTCAGCGGGCTTGATGACAGGGTCCTTTCCCTGTCGAGCTAGCTAAATGGCCCCCAATAAAGGTATTTTTCCAAAGAGTGTTTAACAACAGAGAAAGGGTCTAATTAATTGCAAAGAATGAACACCACAAAGCCCAATGATAGGAAAGGGGGTGCGCGGGTGTTCTTGAGTATGGGTCTCAAAATAAGAAAGCAAAATAAGTATGACACAGAGTGCCAAGGATTTGAGATGTTTTCTTCTGGGAAGAAACAGCAATTTCTGGACTCACTGCAGTTAGCTACTGTCCTCTGGCTGGACGGTAACTAACAGGGGTGAGGTCCAAGGACAGCTCAAGGTCAAAGCAAGAAGTCACTTCTTCTGAGGTCAACCACTAAATCCTCCCAGCCACTATGTGCAGCTTGGGTTATTCCCAAGGAACTGGAGAAGTCTTAGCCCCATCACAACTGTAAAAAAAGAAAGAAAAAAAAAAAAACCCACGACTAATTGGAATCAGCATGATTGTGCTGGGGGAAAAGGTAAAGGTGCTTAAAGTGCAAAAACAACACTAAGATCTTGATATGGTTTAATGCACTAATTAGTTCACAGTAACTAAGAAAAGGGGACTAGCAAAAGTGCTTTTACCTGGAAGGAATAACTGACTGGGAGGGAAAATTAGAAGGCAACAAATATAGCAAGTTTTGCAGGTGGAGCACTATAAATATAATGTTCTTTATGCAAAATAATAAATAAAGCACAACTAACACAATAATATAAAGACACAGTGAAAATAGATTAAAAGCCAATGGGTTATGGCAACAAAAAAATTCTGGAAGTGTGAAAGGCAAGCCAGTGAATGAAAATGGATCCAACAGGACTATGAAAGCCCAGACATAAATCCGTTAAAGAGAATGCCAATAAGGAATAAGGGATTATGAGAATACAGGAACCACTACAGACACATCTGCAAGCAGCACCATGGGGCCAAAAGCATATGGCTGCTTCAAGTTCTGACACACACTGTTAGACTTATGTATACATTCAAGTGCTCTGATTTTCCTGCATCCTGATTAACAGTTTCTAAATAAGTGATGGTCAAGATGACAACCAAGAATGGTCATCACATATCCACCGCTTGTCAACAGGACATCTTCTCATGTTATGCTTAATCTCCATATGAAAACAGTAATACACCAAGTCGTAATCTTACCTAACGTGGTATAACTATCCCACCATGCTTTTCCATAATGGAGTCTCTACTGAGCTCTAATCTGGCCTATCGTTGCCAACTGAATTCTCCCACAGCCTTTGTTATAGACTCATTACTGTCTCTAAAGATCTTGCAAACAGCAGCTACAATCTCCCTGCCCTCCTAACTCCTTAGTAATATTCTAACGCTACAACTACACTATACTATACTATACTACACTACACTACACTACACTACACCCATCCCATGTCAAACTCTTGTTCTCCAGAACTTAAAGATAACAATGATAACCTGTCACAAGCTACTTAGCACTTCGTAATTCTCCCTACAAAGCATTCTTCCTTTTTCTGGACAGGCATTAGCTCTTTGATCAACCACTTTGTTCTTTATAATCATCACAGATTCATTTAACAAACGAACCCCCATCTCTGTCTGCCATCAGCCTTAATGTCAACAAAAACAGCCTGCTCCTCCACATAACGCACATAACAGATTACAGTGCCCTATTCAAAGGAGGGCCCATGACTTCTTGATAGTACAAAGCGGAAAGTTAAAGAGCCAACAGTGAAGTGGTCAGGGAAGGAGAAAGCAGCTCACACACACCAGAGGATGCATGGTACTTGAATATCACCGCTTAGCAAGCATCACACAGATCTGTCTAATCATTATCAGCGAATGCTAGAAACTAGTGAGTGAGTATAGATTTGGTCAGAGATAGAATATTTGTAGAATCTTGGAGTAATTCCCTGACAGATATGGATTCATTCCACCAGGGATGAGGTAATTGTACAGTGGAGGAACTTGGATCGCTCCCCTTCAGTCCTGTGACCAGGCTACCACTAACAGGAAGAGACAGTTTGCCATGTACACACCTGTCAGGATGCAGTGAGAACAAACATGGCCATCGGCATGGCTTCTGGAATGTCTGATGTCCTATAGAAATCTCAAGGACTCATCTAATCATGAAGAAGCATGTACCAAAATTGGGTGGAGGAGTACCCTCCCACTTCAAAGTTCCCAAAAACGTTAAGTGCATAATCAGTGGAGTAAAGAACATTTGCCTTAGTGAAGGGTGCACAGGAGACAGGAATGTAATGTGTGCTCTTGGGTCATCTGCATGTTTTTCCACTAATTTGTTATCCTATGAAGGATATTATTTATGATAGAAAGCAAAACTTTGGCAGTTTAATCACTTAGTTTAACAGGGAGGTCTTTTTTTTCCTGGTCCCACACTACTTTAAATAATCAAAATGTCTATGACTTAAACAATCTTAAAAGGCCATCAGGGAGCTCTTCGAGGATGTTCAGCATCACTTCTTGCCTCCTCTCCTCCTCCCTACAACCAGACCCTGTAGGCAAGTGTTTTAGTCCTGGAGTGCTTCATTCTATGCATGCAGGGGCTTTTAGCATTTCACCACTACTTCCTTCCACCCAATAGTACTTTGTATGGCATCAGATTTCTCATGTCCATTGGAGACCGATTTAGACACTGTTTCTCTTGTGAAGTTCTCACTCCATGTTCCTAGTGTTGCTCTGGAATTTGTCCTTCTGCTGTACTCAGATGTCTGAATGTAGGACTTTATGTAGCTTGTTGAAAGAGGAGGGCAAAAAAAGTTCTTGAAGTGCCCTGAAAACTCAGCTTGGAGATCACCAGCAGACAAAGGCAGCTTTCCTCATCTCTCTGGACCACATGTCTCCACCAAAGAAGATAAAAATCAGTCCAAATGTCTCAAAGTCGCCTGGAAAACAGGGAATGGTGGGAAAGTATCTGCCACACTGGGAAACTGAGAAAAAAAATGAGACCGGAAAATCAGATTCCACTTCACACCCATTAGGTCAGATAGACAGACAGACTAGTGTCAGTCAAGGTGACGAGAAGTAGGAATTGCCATGCTCAAAACAATGAGAATAAGGTAGAGCTGTGCAGAGCGGCAGGTGGGTCCTCGATAATGCGGACACAGCGCTACAGAATTATTAAACCTCCAACCCCAGCTACAACACCATGAGGACCACAAGCACACGCTCAAACAAAACCAAATAGTCATAGCATATATGAAGATTTATACTCATACTGTGAAATTAATGAAATACATGAGTATTTATACTCGTAGTATATACTCACAATATACCCTAAGTAGAAATAACCCGAATCCTTGCTAAATAAATAAACAGGCCCATAAATTTTGTTTTATCCATTTAATGATATATGCTAGATGAGGTAATGATGCAAGTGGATTTAACAAAGACACTATGCTCAAGGAGTGCAGCCACTTACAAAGGCAACATTGTTTTGCTTGCAGAAAAATATGTGGGACAGGTACATCTGTAAAACCTCAAAGTAAATTAGTGGTTGTCATGAATGTAGAAAGATGGAGGATTACAGAATAATAGGTAACTACTGGGAATTCCTTTCTGGGCTATGGAAAGTGTTGTCAGAATGAATGTGGTAATCATTACACAACTCTGTAAATATGGCAAAAATATTGGCGAGGTACACTTTACATGGGTGACTTCTACAGTCGGTGGGTTTCACTTCGATCAAGCGGCTCAAGAAATAGTAGGCTCGTCTTTTAGAACAAGGTCCCCAGTGCGCTCCGTTCTGTCACTGAGACGACCCTGAGAACAAGTGTACTGAGCACAGCTTGAGGGGACATGCCGTAAGCACGCCAAAGTGAGCAGCGGCGTGTGCAGAGGCTCTCCAGTCTCTGCTGTGCCTCCAGGAGACCAGCCACACTGCCAGGCTCATGCACCCTGACAGTCTCCATGGCTGGGAGGGTTTCCTGCCAACTTGCCTATTTCGTGAGGGAGAACTAGAGAACACAGGCTCTTCTCATTAACTACAGAACAGCCTGCCACATAGGCTGTTGAAGGAAGTCTCTTCATGCTCTTCAATCTGATGAACATGGCACACTGGGTGATAGAGGCAATGTAAATTCCTATACATATATGTCTTTATAAATGGCAGTTCCCTTCCAGATACCAGAAATAAGGAAGAAAAGTAAAGCTTCCATCTATGATGTCTTCATCAAGAGACTTAATTTTAAGTTTAGTTTGATTTTTTATAACTAGCATCCAAAGTAACAGGTTTCTTAATGTTACTTTTATATGTACTGAGGTTTGGTTAATACTAACCAACTCCTCTTCTCCATGCCCCTGCCCCCTTCCTATGCTCCCTTGCTCCCGCTCCAACTTTCATTGCCCATGTGTTCCATGACCCTTCTCTTCCTCCTTCCTTACAGCCCCATACCTTCGCCCCGCCCCCCACCGGCCTCTACCCACACTACAAAATTAATTTTAGCTTTCCAGAGAGAGTTCACTGATATATCATCAAACACTGCAGTTAGCTTTACTTAATCCCATTTATCTGGAGCTGATTCCTAACTGAACACTACCTGACCCATGGATGCTCTCTCCACAGGTCTTTGTGAGACATGATTGCCCTGATGGAGAGAGCCGTTAATTCTTCAAATAGTTAGGAAGGTTTTCTAAAAGTCTGTTACCTACTTATAATTTCAACTAATGCCTCAGCCAAAGGTTGTCCCAAGGAAATGAAAGTGTCTTGTTTTTAGTCTTCTGTGCAATAGCAATGTAAATGATAGCTTAACATGTGAACCTGTATCCGTGAAATGATGTTGTGTTTTACTGCTGAATGTTTACAAATGGTCTTCTCTGTCTCCCTTCCATTCTTCATGGTTATCTAGAACCCATGATAATCTCCCTAAACACCTGGGGAAATGACTCAGATCAACTTGTGCTATTCTGCTGTCAAAAGCTTTAATTGTCCCTGGAAGTGCATAAGCTTTGGCAAATAAAGAAAATATACTTTTTCTGACAAAAAAATGTAATTGAAGCTATAAAATCTTATGACCTATAAACATGAACATATTTATGCCTAAACATGTTGAAAATCCATAAACATATGTAATGTTCAAAAGATAAATTTGTTTTCTGTAAAATAATTCTCACCAATAAAGTTTGGAACTAATTGCTACCAGAAACAAATGAGTCAAATGGATAATGTGTAATTTTATTTCTATTGTATTATGCTTAAACATGAAACATGTGTACGCATAAAGACTCTAATCCAAATCTTACATAATTTACATAATGCAAACCATTTTTGTTTTGAAATATCCTTACTTTTCCATCTATTCTGAGAGGCCACCTTGGTGGGTTTTGCATCCTCGATTCAGGGTCATTTGCTTTCATGGTTACAGATTGTCCCCTGCTTATCTGGCTTTCAGATTTGTGGAGAAGGATGTGAGGTTATTTTGATATTCCTGCTTTGTATGCAAGTTGTCATTTTTCTTTTATTATTAAATGGTGTGTGTGTGTGTGTGTGTGTGTGTGTGTGTGTGTGTGTGCACGCGCTGCTCTTTGTATTTTTTTCAAATCTTGACGGTGATAGTGTTCTGAAGAATTTCTATCTTGTCACATGGAGTTGGGGCTGTAAATGCCTCTGGTGTCTGGAAGTCTAACTCATTCCCTAGGGTAGGAGAATTTTCTGCTATAATTTCATTAAATGGTTTGTCTATTCCTTTGACTTTATCTCTCTCAGATTCTATCTTCTACCCCATAGACACCATGTTTGGCCTCTGAAATGTATTCACAGTATTCATAGAAATCTTGGTGGCACTCCCTAAGATTTCCTTATAGATTTCTGATTATATTCTTGTTCAGCTTTGGCCTCCATCTTGAGTTTGTCCTTCAAGGTCAGTTTTGGCGATGGGTTCCTCTCTGACTGACGACTGTTTTTAACCCAGCAACTCTCTTTGGCTCTTCCTCAATGCTTCAGATTTCTTGCTGAGTTTGTCTTCCATATTTTGCACTTTCTCATGTAACTTGCTATTTTTGTCTCCCTGGAGATGGTCTTCTCAAGGTTTTGGATAGATTACCTTAGTCCATGCATCTGTGGTTTAGACTTCTCTGTGGTTGTTAATCTGAATTCTTTCTCACATATTTCTTCTGTCTCTGTGATTCTGCATTCTGTTGCAGGGGAGCTGGGGAGTTGAGGATGGGTCACTGTAAGTAATTATGTTGTTGATGTTCTTTTATCTCTAGATCAATTAGAATGATTTGCTTTTGGATATAACTTACCCTTCTTCCAACTCTATTTCTCTGTCTTGTTTTCTGTTAATCCTCCTAGAGGGAAGTCTGCACCAAGTCCAGCTGTGGAGACTGGACAGTCTTATTACTGGTTCCTGGTTTGGGTCCTAGAGATGATCCTGTCTTGACACAGTGAAATCAGGACGGCCTGTGAAGCACATGTTGAATTCCAGAATGTCTCAAGGAAGTTAAATCCCCAGAACACAATAATCTTCATGAAGAAGTTGGGGCTAAAGTCATATTTCTAGTCCTGCAGTGAATTTTGTAAGAACTGGAGTCAAAACTTGGAAGGTTATGTTCACCTGTGCAATAATGGAACAAATGTTACTGGCTAACTACTGATTAGATTTAAGGCCCATTCTACAGAAGAAATTCATAGCCCATCTATAAATATGATCAAGAACTCTTTGTTGGGGAGTTCACAGGCCACAGAAGTGAATCTAAGATTATTTTGCTAGATGAACAACACGGTATCGAACTGACCTCTAAATTTATGTATCTATTCCCATCTATTAATGCAGCTCTCAGGCCTCATCAGAGAATCCTTTTTATGTTGTAGAAGATAGAAGTTTCAACAATAAATGAGATGTTTATATCACACACCCATCTCCAAAATATCTGGGAGCATTAAGGAAAAGCAAGTAGACATTCAGAACCAAGGGTAGGGAAGAGTAAGGTAGAATGTTGTCTTATAAGCACCAAGGTACTTATAAATCACTGCAGCTGCAGCTGTCTGCCATGCCAATATTCCAGCATGGGGTAGGGGAGTTCATGGATCTTCAAACCTAGCTGTGGATACATGTAGTTGGTGGCTGCTGATTGAGGAAGAGTCAGTTTTGTTTAGGGGATTATTCATTGGTTCAGTTTTAATTAGTCTGTGGTGGGTCATCCATGTTACAGTGAATGGCCAAATCCACATGTGGACAGGGATAGCAAAATTCAATTCAGTTTGCTATCAAAAAAAGAAAGAATGAGAGGGAAAAAAAATGCACAGTTAGGAAGGGGTGGCTAGGTGGAGGATAGTTCTAGGGGAAGATGGAGAGAAAGGATGGGGATAATTCCAATCAATATTCATCCTAAGAATGTGTGAAATTCTAAAATAATTAATAAAATACTATACAAACAGCTGAAAGAGTCGGATGCAGGTATTTGCACCCAACCAGAAGGCAGAAGCTGGTGACTCCTGTGGTTGTATCAGGGAAAAGCTGGAAGAAGCTGAGAAAGAGGCCAACCCTGTAGGAGGACCAGCAGTCTCAATTAACCTGGACCTCTGAGATCTCTCAGACACTGAACCACCAACCAGGCAGCATACACCAGCTGATATGAGCCTCCCAACACATAGACAGCAGAGGACGGCTGGGTCTGAGTTCAGTAAGAGAAGATACACCCAACCCTCAAGAGGCTCCAGGGAATGGGAAGGTGGGATGTGGTAGGGGAAGAGGGGTAGGGGCATTCTCATGGAGACAGGGGGAGGACATATGGGATGGGGAACAGTCAGAGGGTGGACCGGGAGGGGAATAAAAAAAAAGATTAAATAATTTTTAAAAATCAATTAAAAAATAATAATGTATACACAATGATTACTTCTAGTAAGATTTATCCTGGGAATACAAGATTGGTATAGTATGAGAATCTGTGAATATGCTCATATCAAATTAATATAGTAGAAGACTGTCTTTTTTATTTTAAAAAACAGTTATACAATTTGCAAAACCCAACAGAGTCTATCATATTTAACTGTAAAAGACTAAAATATTTTTCCATAAAATTGAGGGGGGAGGGTAGTTCCAGTGGTTTACTACAAGGAATAAATTAGACAAGAAATAAAAGTCATTGAGAACACTCAGGAATGAATGAAAGTACCTCCATCTGCATATGATATAATTTCACAGACAGAAAGCATAAGGAATGCCCCAGGAGAATAGTAGAGTATTTCAGAATATCTTCAGGATAGAATATCAATACAAAGAAACAAACTATATTTTAATACTAACAATAAACAAGCAAAAACTACAATCAATAACAATTACATTTATAACACCATAAAAAAGAATAGGCTTCAGAGATAAGACAAGAAAACAACAGGCCATATGGATATGCCTAAAAGCTTTTCAATCAACTATCAGCCCACTGAATCTAACAACACAATAAAAGAATGGAATAAAATAAAAATCAGGTAGATTACCCCCAAAGAATACAATTGTGATTTATCATAGGAAAATCCATCAATGGAATGGTTACAAGAAAGGACAAAGGAGAGCACTATAAATCCCTTTCCAGAGATGCAGAAGACATTGATTAGGTAAAGTCAATATGGGGAAGGCAGCTCGTTTTGTTTTAGATGGGAAAGGAGTGGTTTACTGTAGGAGATGGGGTGCGTACGCGTTCAGTGGATATTTATGAAAAGCTCTCAGATAGAAGGGAAACACTCTTGATCCAAGAAGAAATCTGATTTAAACTTAAAGTCACATTACTATATCAACAGTAAGATGCTTGACTCTTGTTCATAAGGAACATATCGAGCAAGGTCCATTTCTAGTATGACACTGCAGACACAGGATGAACAACTGGGCAAGAAAGACCAGCAAAAGGCAACCGAGCTGTAAATGAAGAAGTAAAGGCACCTCTTATGACAGACAACATGACTGCATGTCTGAAAACCCATGGAAATGTTCAAGGACACAAATTACACATGGATTGAATAAACCAATTCAATAAATTGGCAAGGTAGAGCATGAACACACAAGGTTAGATATATTTTCCACTTCCAAGGTAAGTTAAGAAACTAGTCCATCTATAATAGCACCTAAAAAATATTAACTATCCAAGAAAAAATTTAATCAAAGGGAACTTTTTAAAAAGTTGTTAACTAAAAACTAGAAAGCATTGAAGACAATAATTAAAGACAGCCTAAATAAATTGAAAACATCTCCAAAGAAAACTATACATTTAATTCAACCCTGTCAAAATGACAACAGTTATTTCTCTTGCAAAATCAAAACCTCAAATTCATAGAGCATTAAAATTTCCCAGTGAAGAAAACAGTCTTGAAAATTATGAGTAAATTTGAAGAACTCACAATTTCAACTTATGAACTGGATTGCAAAGTGCTCTCGGCACATGAATAGAAATACTGTCTATATTCTTTTTGAATTTGTTTTTGGCACTAGAATATTACATATTGTATTTGCATTTGCTTCATGTGATAGAAACCGTGACTTCAGAAATAAACCCAACCTTCTATGGTAAATTTAGTCTCAAAAAATGCTACATGGAAGATTCAAAGGAGAAAGAGTGGACTCTTCAGAAACAGTGCTTGGAAACTGCATAACAGATTCAAAAGAATGAATAGAAGCCCTGTCTTGGGTCATGTGCTACAGTTCATTAAACAGGAACCAATGACTTCCATCCACAGGTAATATTTTTACCTGATATTTAACAATAGACTATCTGACTTGAAAATAAAATTAAGAACCACAAAAAAAGACTAGATAATATAAACATGATGTATTGGAGGATACAGTGGTTTGAGAGTGAGCCCACCCTCCTCTAATGTTGTTAAAGTCACAGTACCCAGAGCAGCACCATAGAAAGCACCCAGTTGGGAAGGATGAGTGGCAGTTCTGTTAGTCACTGGGGCCATAAGAGGCTTTGCAGGGAAGCAGCTGAGTTCCTGCTAGTGGGCTGTTTGCAAAGAACAAGGCCTGACCTGCCTTTCTGCGATCTGCCCTTGTCCTGGCTACACCATTTGTTTCTCCTTATGGCCCAACCACTGGCCTCTGCTGCCCATCACCTGTCATAGCATGACGCAACCTCCCACAGGAGTGAACTGACTTAGATGCTGGACAGGTAAGCCTCCAGAACTGCACAGACACATTTTTTTCTTTATAAAATTATCTTCCTCAAATATTCCATTATAGAAATGTAAAGTCAATGCAGAGGACGACATGAAGACTGAAAATATGAGCTGGAAAGACGACTTAGCAGTTAAGAGCACTTGCCACTTTCCTAGAGCCCTGGAGTTTGGTTCTTGGCATCCACTTCAGGTGGGCTCCTCCCACCTGTAAATTCAGGTCTGGGAAATGAGACATCCTTTTCTGGACTTGGAATGTATCTGCAAGCATGTGACATACTCACACAGACACACAAATACACACTTAAATTTAAAAAAAAAAGAATCCTTTAAAAATAACATGAAATGAAGCATATAATGCAAAATATAACATTTGCAAAGCACCTGTCTGGCTTCTATCACAATATACAATCACCCACTCAGAAGATACAAAGTTTTAGACAACAAATAATATAATATTTGAATGTTGAAAACTTTAAAGAGGCAGTTTAAAGTGGATGAAGGATTTGAATAGACATTTCCAAGAAAATACACTAATGGCAGAAAAGCACTTGAGCATGCCCAGTGGCAGTAGTTCTTTAAAAACAAACAGACAAACAAACAAACAAAAGCACAAACCCAAAATAAACCACAATAAGTTTCTACGTTGTACCCAGCAGGACAATGTTTCAGAAAAGGAAGGAAAAGGAAATTGATTAAATGTGGCCACACTGGGAAGAAAGACTAACACATGTAGGGAACACCCCAAGTGCATCTTTGGGTCCTGAAGTGAGATCCAAGTTTACACAAGAGTCAAGGGCAGGCACACTTAAGTCGCCAATGCGTGGTCCCAGTCACCTCTGACCAAGCAGTCTTTGGGTCTCAGTCTTTCTTCTGCACAGTGGGATGACATGCTGTTAGAACAGTATGAAATCGCTTTCTGAGAGATGACATCTGCTCTGGCTGGCACCTTATACTTCTCTCAGTATGAGATTATTTTAACCATAGAAGAATAATACAGAAAAAGGATGCCCAGAATATGGGGGAGGGGGAGAGATCCCATTTCTTGCAGGAAGGTAAAATGGCACAGACTCTTCAGAAAAATTTCTCAGACAGTATAAAACAGAATTACCATGTGTGACCCGGTAATTCTAGCTGCTAGATATACAAATATAATAAAAGGATTGAAAACACACGTACAATCAGAAGACTAAATGTGAAAGCTTCCTCATCATTATCCTGAAGCAAGAGGTACAATGTAACCAAACATCCAGCATCCGAGAGGCACACAAACACACTGTGTTAGCACGCTCAACCAGAAAGACCTGCTGCTGATTACTCTTGAGACATGGTTGCCACTATGGTGAGCTAGTGTGTTTTGCAAGGTCAATTATTACTGTAGCTTGCAATAGTACACATCTGGGTAAGGCCTGTGATGACTTTTCTTCATGCAGGGTACACAAAGAATCTACCAACTTTAGCATGAAGTTTCCAGGCAACCTCCACTGATTTCCCAAGTGGTGATATCAACATCCATTCCCCACCAGCAGTGAATAAGTACAGCAAAGTTTTTAACAGGACTCTGAGAGTTCCAGGGACAAAAGCAAGAACTGGCAACTTCAATCCTTCCAGACAACAGCAAAATCAGTGAACTAAAGAGATAAACTAGCTTTGCCTGTGTTATCTGCCTGTTTGTGGTGTCTTCAGCAACAACCTATTTCAGTACAATTGTCCTGGATGGCTGGCAGCACTGCTTGCAGCTATGGCACATGGTATCTGGGACACTTTTGGACAACAACTCAAAAGGAAGTAACCCATTTGTGACACTGGGGTTTTATCAGTACTTATGCCATCTACTTAGGATACCCTCTTCCCCATTATGTGATGGCTTCATTTAAATTGCTTTTGTGTGTGTATGTGTTTTATAAAGCTTCTTCATTAGTGTTTTTCATGGCTTTTGGTCTTAGTTATCTCTCTCTTCATAGTCCACCCTCTGCCTTCCCACTCCTTACTTTTTATTTCTCCTCTTCTAATTTCCTTTCTATACACCAATTACACTGTATTTTATTTCCTCTTCCATGGAAAAATCCTCCCTCCAGTTCCTTATTGGCTACCTAACCTCTGCTCCAAGGGGACATCACATGATCTAAACCTTGAACGCTAACACCCACATATGAGAGAAGAAAACAAGAATGTTTGTCTTTCTTGGCCTGGGTTACCTCAGTCAGGGTGCTTATTGCTAGCTCTGTGAAATATTGTACATTTCATAATTTTATTTTTCTTAGCATCTGAAAACTGTGTAAACGGACCACATGTCCATGACCCATTCATCAATCGATGGACACCTTGGCTAGTTTCAATTTCAGGCTATTATGAGCAGAGAAGCAAGGTACACAGATGACCAACTATTTCTGTAGTGCAATGTAGAGTCCTTTTGGGTGTACATCCAAGAATGAGGCAGTTGGATCTGGCTAGTACTCAAATGGAAGCCCCGTGTCTACTGAATAGCATTCATAGTGCTGGAAGGTACTACTCATGGTACGAAGGAAGAAGAACAATCATCAATCACACCCAGCTATGAACCCTGCGAGCGATACTAATGACCTGCGCTCGATATGCTCACAGGCATGGCTATTGGGAGAGTAACAAACCAGTTTTTAATTGAATAAAAGCTCCTCCCATGAGATAGAACCCATACTTTATACTGGTAATGAGGCCTAGAACCCGAGGCAAGACAGGTCATAGGCTTAGGGCAACATTTACTACTATTCTATAAAGGGAAACAGCTATAAAATGACATATTGCGATACCCACAGATCAATACATTGTTCAATCTCATCCTGGAAATTTCCTTCTGTAGTTGGTGGTATTTACCCCAGAGGCCCCCAACTGGCCAACACACAGAGTGAGACACTTTGAAGCACTTTCCTCTTAGTGGGATGTCTTTATCTCCCTTGGAGAGTAAAAGGATCGGAAGAGCCAAAGGTGTTTGTTGACTCCAAGCAAACAGCACTTTCCAGATGTAGCAAGGCAAGTATGAGCTCACAGAGACTGTGACAACATGGACAAGACCTGGACAAGCTCAAGTCACACAAAATCCCCAGCTATAAGGAGAGAAGTAGACACCAAGTCCTATCCTTAGGCAAGAAGCGAGGCACTGTTGGTAGTTTCTAGGAGAAGAAAATCAGTTTTCTTCAATAGAAACAATGGATGTGTCAAAATACTCTAGCACAGGCCCCAGACCCAGAAGATAAGCAACACAAATTGAACTCTAAGAGTTTCAGTGTGTGTGTGTGTGTGTGTGTGTGTGTGTGTGTGTGTGTTTTAAGATAGAGAAGTTGGATGGATAGTGGGAGGGTGGAAATAATTAAAACCACACTGAAGCCTATTTCACCTCAGCAACAGTGAGTACCATCAAGAAAACACAGAAAAGACGCAGGCAAGAATGTGAGACATAAGAGCCCTCATTCACTGCTGGAGGGAACATGAATTAATGTTGCCCATATGGAATTTTCTTTTACAACTTAAAAATGCATATATAATCCAGTATGACCCAGTTGCCCTATTTCTGAGTGTATCTTCCAAAGAATACATGTCAGCTTACAATACAAATGCCTGCATACTTCTGTTTAGCACAGAATAATTCATTCTAACCAAGTTAGAAACTCTACCTATGCACCCAGCAGCCAATGAATGGGGGACGTATTCTATCTATATACCCTGAAGCTATAAAGAAGAATGAAATTATGTCATTTGCAGGAAAGTGGCACTGAAGATCACAATGTTAAGTGCAGTACCTGGGTCCTACCCAAACGGACACCACAGCACTTGCCTATGATGTACGGAATCCATGTAAGTTGGAAAGACAATGAAACTAAAGGGTGGATTTCTAGGGATATGAAGGCAAGGAGGCTTAAGAACATAAAGAAGGTCTAAGCCAGAAGCCATCCAAATGCTGAGAGGAGAGAAGAAGACACACGCTCCCATCCCCAACCCTGAGACTACCTCCAAATGATACTCGCTCTCAAAGGAAAAATTCATTTTCTCCAACAGCCTCCCTAGGTAAAGAAACCACACTTAGGGGCAGGCCCCATGCCCAGCAGGATATGGACAACACAGAGCAAACTCATTTATAGCATTGGAGACTATTTCATTTTTTTTTCCTTACAGACTTTTTGTTTATATATTATAGTTTCCAATTTTGTTTTCATGTGTTTTCTGTGTTTGTGAGGGTGTGTCTCAGTGCCTATATGTGCTTCTTATGTTTCCTTCATAGACCCTTTTTTATTCTGTCTTATTTATTTCTTTGTTTTTTTCCTATTATAGGTTGCTTTTGTTTTATTGTTTTTATATCCCTATTTGCATTCTAATGAAAGGGGGAAAGAAAGTCTGTATATTTGGTTGGATGTAGATGTAGGCAGAATCTGGGAGGACTTGGAAGAGGAAAACCATAATCAGAATATATTAATATAAAATGAACTATTTTTAATTAAATAAATAAAGTAATAAAGGGATGACTGTGACCTAAACACATTTTATTCACATTTGGAAATATCCATGGAATATCCTTTACTTTGTACAATTATGTTAAGCATGTTTTGAATTTTTTTTTAAAAAGGACATAAAGATTTCAAAAGTCCATAACTATTCATGTTAAAAAACAAAATAACTGTTACGTTATAGATGCCGTATCCTGTTTTCTACATGTATTCTTATATATTACATGTATTCTTGTGTATTATATATATTGAAAGAAAACAGAGTTCTCCTTAAACATTTGTACTAAAGATGCTAAAATTAAACAGTGTCTAGTTAGCTCTTTTTGTTCTTTCTGGTATGATGGTGGGGGGAATGAATCCAGGATCTCTGGCACACTAGAGAAGTCCTTTGCCACAATGTTATCCCAACTTGTATCCATGGTTAAGCCATTAGTCTGGCTTGTTGAAAGATGTTTGGCAAATCAGGGTATATATGAAGCCTACTTTCTATATTTTTTATATTTCTATACTTAACTCCAAAGTAAAAGACATCTAGTAATCTTATGATTTGATTAATGAATTATATTATAAGATACACCTGGAAATAACCAGTTTCGAATTCCAGTCCTCAGCAATGATAGTTACTAAGTGAGCTAAAACTTGTCTCAACTTTTTAAAAGACTGCAAACACATTTTATAAACATAGACCATGCATGCTTTAGACACTTGGTGGCTAATGGCACTTCCTAGCATTTTTTTCCACTCACTGTGCAATCAAATATTGTTACCACGATGGGGGAAAAGTGACTATTTACTCACACAGAGATGACTTCAATGAACATGAAGTCAGCTCACCTTGGGGAGCGACAAGAGTTCTTCTGTTCTCCTGACACCAACCAACTGGCTGGATATAAGGGCTGTTAACATCACACCTGCAAGAAACAGAATTCTGCTTACAGTCACAGCGCTCAGTGTCACAGGAAGAATGGGCTGTGGTTTAAATGTAAAATGTCCCATGCTTGCCACTCAGTGCCCACCTCACACCACATGGTTGAGGGACCTTTCAGGGATGGTGGATAACTGACAGATGCAGGACCAGAGGAATGAGCTGAGCCAGTGTAGCTCACTCCAGCCTGAGTTTTCAGCTTCCTGAATAACCATGTAGTGTAGTGTAAAAGTCAGTCGAGCTCCAAGTACCCCAGCTACAAACTACTCGCTCACTGGTCCTCCCCACAGTCTCAAACACTTTGCCCAAATAATCCTTGCTCCTCCTTTAGGTCGCCCCTATCAAGAAAACCACCACAGTGACAGACAGAAACTAACAGAACCAAAGGGCAATGGTTACACTGGACGTAAAAAAGGCCCCGTGAGAAACAGCACGCCACAATTAGCAAATGGCAGAAATGGCTTGAAATGCGGAGCTTTATTCTAGGTGACCAAACGGCTCGCTTGCACAACTTTCTTGCAATTTGAAACTCTAGAATAAATCGGGAAGGGTCATATGGAGCTGACACAGGTGATCCTTCTGGTAAATGTTTTAATGAATCTCTTCTGCCTGCCCGTACGACTAACGAAGCCAGCTATGAACAGGAAATTCCAGATGCAGACACAGCTGAATCAGTCCCAAGGTAGCTACGATTTTCTTCCTTTTCAAAGGCACAGGAGTATTCTAAGACACCCGCAACCACCACTCCATTTCTGTTTTGTAGTTCAGAGGAGAAAGGCAGACTCCTGTCCGGCACCTTCAGAGCTGAATCCTTGCTGGGGACTTTTCAGTTGTTCAGGACTCACAGAGGAAATGTGACAAAAATTGATTTTGCCACGCCCTCTTGCATATTTCAGGGTTTTACCCAGTAAGTCCTTACAACTCACCACAGTTGGCTTCAGGGGCATGTGGCACACATTTTCTCTACTTCCCACAGACTTTCAAAGAACTCACTCCCATTCTCTTCAGATCTTTTGTGTGGAAGGCTTTGTTTAACACTTTTCAGATGCATACACACACACACACACACACACACACACACACACGTCAACCCTGAAACTTCTTAAGTTTCTTTTCTCAAATCTATTTTCATCAAATCAGATAAAACATGAGAAACGTCCCTGATCTGCTGCCATTGCTGCCACGGAAAACACCACTGAGAAACTCCACATAGGATTGGGAAAGTAGAGGGCTGCTCATTAATTCAATAATCTATGTGGAAGAGAGGCGGGGGAAAGCCGACTGAAAACACTCACAGCACTGGTAAGATGATTTCTGAATCCCAAGTACAGCACATGCAAAGCACGTGTATCCTGATGTCTCACCAGTAATCGAAGCTATCATCCCAGCTGTCAAGATGCACCCGGACTCGGTCTTCCACAATGTCTGCGATGGTTGCCACACACATCAAGCAAGGGTTCCTCCTGTCCACAGCCTCCAGCTTCATCCCAACTTGAAACTCCCTTGGCACTGGACCATTCTAATGCAGCAACAGAGTCGAAGAAGGGCACAGAATCGAACAGGTCAACCAACAGGACTGAACCACTATGGGGGTTTCCAGGTCATTTAAAAACCAAGGTTGACACAATATCAACCCTTACTTACCTGATTGATAGGAAGTATGTCACAAAGGCCCCCACCAAGGACCAAGGACACAAGCTCCCCACACTGTCTTTTCACTTTACATATATAAGGAGATTGTCTTTCCCTTATCATCTTCATTTTAATATGTTCAGTTCTTAGAGCAATGTGAGCTGATTGTAAGATTCAATGTTTACTGGATATAGTTACATCAGATGATAAAAGTTATCCTCGACTCCCCGTAGGCTAATGAAATTTCCAAGTACCACTGTTCGACGTGATAAAGATCATGCTCTTTAGCATTTAAAAATTGTTTAATTTGGTAATGGGATTCAAAAATAGTGCTTTCTCAATATTTAAAGAGTGTATTCTTTTATGAAAAATTATAGCTACAAGTACAAATTATTTTAATGCCTGTTTATCTCGAATAGAATATGTAGATTATGGCTAATGTAACTCTTCCTTTCATATGAAATAGCTATAATTAGCCAGCCTTGTCGCTTTAAGATGCACACAATACCAGGGACTAGAAGAGGGTTTCATCTGTCTATCTTTTTATTATCTACACTGAAGCCTGTTTTTTTTTTAAAATTATCTTTCAGTGGAATTTATTTTTAAGGAAGCATCATATCAGTAAAGTCCTTTTGCTTAACAGACAAATTTATGGGAGACACATAATAAACACCTAACATTAATATCAAGAGCAGGAAAGACAAACCTATAGAATTTCAGTAACAAGTATGCTAGGTACAGGATCCTCAGTGGGTAGGGCCTACCTGGGACACCAGTCAAGGGAAAGAGAGGGTCTCTAGGGAGCAGAGTGCGGTCTGGGCTTCACCTCTGCTTTGCTCTCCCCAAATGGCCACTCACTGCTGACAGCAGAGAAGGGCTGAACACTTAAATTTACTATCCACTGATGGATCTCAAGGTTGCTTAGAATAAAGAGCATGAGGAGTCTACTCTAGCTAAAGCTTGGCACAGAGTTCCTGAATTTGCTGAAGACGCTATGATGGGGAGTCTACTGTAGCCAAATCCCCGCACCCCCCCACACACACACAGCATCCCTGAATCTGCCAAAATGCTTCTTTTGTGTCCATTGTACTTAGACTATGATGTACATGTGACAGAGTCTGTCTCAAGTATTTACTCGCTTCCAAACTCCAAAACTAAGCTTAGAAAACTAACTTGCTGTAAGCAAAAGGGGAAAAAAAATCTGCAAAAGGTATCTGAAATAAGTTTTAGCAGGATTAATTTAAATTAAGTTTTCTGAAGTATCTAACTGCATTACCGAAGAAAAAAATCCCCAAAAAACAAAAAAGTTCTTTGCCCAGGGAAGCTTATATAATAAATTAAGTTAGGAAAGGTAAAGGTAATTAAGACATTTCAATTTTTATTTGGAACAGACCATAAAGCAATTTTAAGGAATTTAAGCTCAGTGGAAAATAGGATTTATACAAAGGAAGAAGATACTCACAGAACTTCTGTTTCTGAATAATTTCTTAGGAGCATTTTGCAATCTACAGGCCTTCAAGTAATCCATCCAAACAAATTTATCTTTTCTATAATCTAAAAGAGTATACACTAGTCAAAAATACCCACATGATATCATCACATATTTTAATATATTATTTTTTCTACTTTTAATCTTCTGCTATATTTTCAATAAGTTCTTAGCTCAATACAAAAGATTTATATTTTAATGTTGTTTAAATGCCTTAAGTCCAAAGTTGTTGAGTATAATTTCCATAATATATGTCAGTCTTCATAGATGATTAATATCCACTTATTAATTTACTTGGATTATAACAGACCATAAAGCAAATTTCAAGGAATTTAAGGGGGAAAGTATTTATATGAATAGGATACTCATATAAATTGTTTCTGAATAATTTCTTAGGAGCATTTTGAAATATAGGAAAGGGAAAAGGGTGAGACAGGAATCCCCAAGTGGTTGCCATTCACAAAGACCGCAAGAGGTCCTGATGCCACTGTAACTGGGATGGGCAGATGCTCTGGAGAAACTGGGAATCCCAAAGGCCACCTGGGGTTCGATACCCAGCACTGTCAAAATCCAAAGGCCATTTGGCAGGTCCAACTTTCTGTTCCTAACCTTATAAGTTACCCAGTAAGAGTATTATCTTTCCAGATTGAGTGGTTAGGGCATCAGTACGGGAGCTGTTGGGATGTTGCAAGTTCAGAGGCTGATTTCCTTACTTTGGGCTAATTCTAATGCTCAGGAACAGCCATTCCTTGCTCTCTTCTACATCAGGAAATAACACCCAGTGACAAATACATCAAATCCTTTGGAATCTATTAACTCTGAAGGCTACTAGCTTCCACCAACTTGAAAGCTAAGAACACCATCAGATACCATGTTGGGCCAACAGAAAAGCTTCCCATATCTTGGATTAACTGCCTCTGATATACTCAACCATACACGTTAAGCTTGCCTTGATTTTATGACTTTCTTTGTTCTGTAAAACTATTAAAAAAAAAACTTCAGGAAACTGTTTCCATGTTGAAACATGGTCTTTTGGGCAACCTACGTCTGTGTTCCTGATCCATGTTCACTTAAACTGGCTCAAAAATAAACTATCTTTTATCCCCTTTAAGGCAGAGGTTCTCAACCTTCCTGCTGCTGTGACCCTGAATTACAGTTCTTCATGCCGTGGTGACCCCCAACTATAAGATTATTTTTGTTTTTAACTACATAACTGTAATTTTGCTAGTGTTATGAGTCATAATGTAAATACCTGATATGCTGGATATCTGATATGCAAACATCAAAGGGTTGAGAACCTCTGTTTTGAGGTGAGAGCTGTGATTTCTGCATTGACATCTAAAGTGGCCCCCAGTTACACAGGATCAGTATTTTCGTCAATATGAAATCTACAAGCCAAAATCTTTGAAGAGTTCAAGATCATATTTACATATTGAGCTTTACTGGCTCTACAATTGTTCTCCAGTAGTCTCCTCCAGGTTGCATTCTGGCCAATACCCTTCCACTCTAGGACATCATCTATGGCTTCTGTTCTTGCGTGGGGCTAAGCTACTTTCTCATTTTGTTGTTGTTCCTAGGATCCTGTGACTTCAGAGAACCTATGTCTCCAATACCATCTGAAAGAATATCCCTGGGGCCTTAATCTTTCTCTCCTCTGAAGGACATTCCCATAGAGCCTGAGGCCTTGTGATTTCTGTTGTTCCATATCCATTGAAATCACATGCTAAAGGTTCCCTAATGCCTACTGGATGAATGATGCTACTCTCTTGCACTGACTTTCAGGAACTCCAGACTGCTTTCAGCCCCAGGCAGATGCCAAGGGACACCTGAAGGATAAGGAGGTGGCACACTAAACCGGAAATGTGCCACAGTTATCCAGCAACCTAATGCCCAAGCAGGAAACTATGTGCAGCAATTGGTTGTACAGAGAAACTGGATTATGGCATCTCACAGCCAAAATGGACCAGCCTTAACTTATACCAGGCTTACGTATCTCACAGGAAACAAAAGACAGACACAAAACTAATTTCCATCAAAAAGAAAACTGCTTATGGCATTTTTTAGTCTCATTCTTTCCAAATTTGCAGCAAAATTTTAGAATAAATCAAGTTTCTTCCCTGTGTGGTATCATTGATAGAGTATGATATTTCATTTCAACCACGATTTTGAACACAATTTCTTGCTATAAAGTTTAATATACTTTATATATTTGATCAGGTGCTCCCAAACAATTATTTTTTTTTTTACCATAAATTCCTAACCAGAACATTTGACTTAGAGAGACATACAGACTTTTCTTTTATACTCATCTCTAAGGCATTGTCATGGTCTTAGCCTCTTTGTAGATAAAACTTTCATTTGGAAAATCAATTCACACCAGGCTCCCCTGTTCGTATTTCTTGAAATGGTGTTAAAATAAAACTGGAATAACAAGTATGCCTCCTTGCAGCTAATAAATGTGCCCTGGCTTACCCCGAGGGATATGCAGTTCATGCTTGGTCTTTTGACACCATCCCACTGGGTGAATGTCCGGGGAACCAGCATTGGTCCAAAAATCATAGCAGCTTAAATAGCCATCAAAATGCAGTCTCAGCCGGTAACCACACACCTGAAATAGGAAATTCACAGTTGTGCATTAAGTGTCATGGATTTGAAAAGGGCTCAAAACTGAGAAAACATTAAAATGTTTAGGGGATGTCGTCAACATGAACCAACCCAGGTATCTTTCCAAACATTTTCATCAGAGAACAAATGCATATGTAAAATGATATATGATTACATCACAGTGATGATGAACAGCTATCTAGAACTTTCTGAGATATATATACACACGTGTGTGTGTGTGTGTGTATGTGTGTGTGTGTGTGTATGTGTGTGTGTATGTGTGTGTATGTGTGTGTGTGTGTGTGTGTGTGTGTGTGTATTCTTTAGACTGGCCTAAGAATCTAGAATCACATCAAATGTTTCTAACTGACTATAAGTTCAGTACCTGCCAAATGTTCCTTTTAGCAAACATATCTTCTGCGGATGGGCTTAGCTTCTACCTCAAGAGAGTAGAGGCTGAGATAAGAAACAATGCTAACACATGAGCCCAGCATGTTCAACAAAGTCTGAGAAATACATCCCCTAGATATTCTGTACAAGCCTAATAGCCATTGTCATGATATAGAGCATGTGAATGTGTCTTCTAAGTTCAATGCTTCTATTAATTTAGTAATGCGTTGAATTTTAAAATCTATTTCTTTTCTTCCGTGGCAGTTCTCTGTATATAATTTTTCACAAAGTAAGTGTATTTATTTGAATCTTTATTCATAGACAGGGATTTATATACAGTTCTCATTGGCTCACCTAAAATATGAATAATTATTTAACAGTTGGAAACAACACTATGGGACCCTTGAATTATTACCAACTTTAGGTAAAATCTACTTTTCAGTTAACTCAAGGATGAATACTAGTTGATGAAAACTTACTAGGAAATTCATCTTAACAAAATTATAAAGAAACAAATTTGTATACATTATTGACTGAAATAATGAGCTGGGACTCACTTATGACAGAAAGCACAGAAATCTGCTGTTTTATAGAAAACATACACCATGTAATTAGCCCAGCAGCACCAGCATCTTACCTCAGCTACAGAAAGCACACAGAACACAGACGGACGTCGGGCATCAATGCCTTCCAATCTCATTCCAACCTGAAAACCATTTTCATGCTCCGGAAAGGACTGGTCCTACAAAATTTCATGACACAATATCATCCACTGAGAGTTCTCCACAATTTAATATAGAATATTTTATATGGAATTTAAAAATAACAGGATTCATAAAAGCAGAATAGAAAAGTAGCTATTAGAAGCTGGGAAGGGGATGAGGGGCAAAAGAAGATACTACTCAAAGATTCAAGGCTGTAGTTAGAAAGTAAGGATAAATGGTAAGTATTTAGAATAATGAAAATATCCATACTGTAGAATCCATAAAAAATACATTCATATATATTCTATCATCATGGTATGACTAATAATTATATTATTATAATTTGCCAAAAGTGAGGTAACAGAAGTTTAAGAAAGTTACCATGTAGTTTAGAAGCCGAATTTCTAAAGCATAATATTTATATTAATTCTTTGATAATTTTATTGATGCATATAATGCATTTCTCCTTTAAATCACCCCAGATATCCTTCCATCCCATCCTAACATCATACCCCCTCCCCCCTCTCCCCTTCTCTCTCTTTCTCTCAAAGATCTACACACAGTGTAGCAGGACTGACTTTCCCTTTAAGATAGCTGTTAAGCTAGGCAGAGACCAAGCCAGGGTGCACACTGGTGTCAAGGATAAGGACTCAGAAAAGGGTAGTTCTCCAGCAGAACCTGCCACATCTCTGCAATCGTGCAGGTCTGTTGCCCTACCTGCCATGGGCCCCAGGAAGCATATGAAAGCTGCAGGCCCATCATCCTAGCAAGCTGAGCCCCGCATGACACCAAGTCAATCTTACTACAAGAAATCTCATCTAAAGGAATTCAGGTTTCCCTCTGCCTTGTGCTAGTAAGCAAGGGACTATCTCCAGTTGGTTGCAGTGTCAAAGCATTGCCACTGCCCTAAATGTATGCTATAAACAACAAACAAGAGGTGACTCTCTCCAGCCATGGTGATTCATGGGGGATGTGGGCCAACAAGACATGGAAATAAGGGGACACTGGTAGAGAGAGAACATCCACTCCCACTCATATAACCATTTCAACAGAGTCAACACTTGAATATTTTAATGTAGCATTTCGGTTGTTCTGTATTTGCTGATGTACAAGTGTATATGCAGGTATATGTGCTTATATGTGTGTGAGTGCATACATGTGTGTGTCTCTGTGTATGGTGTCTCTGTAGTATGATGTATATGTATGTATGTGTCTGTGTCACTGTGTGGTATGTGTGTGTATTTGTGTCTGTGTCTGTGTTTCTGTGGGTCGGTGTATGGTATTGGTATCTATGTAGTATGTATGTGAGTGCTATGGCTGTTTGTGGTATGTGTGTCTATGTGTGGTGCTCTGTCTGTGGTGTGCGTGTGTGTGAATCTGTGTGTGTGGTCTCTGTGTCTGTGTGGTTTGTGCGTGTGGTGTCTGTGTGTCTGAGTGTGGTGTCTGTCTATATGGTATATGTTTATGTGTATATCTATGTGTGTGTGTCCGTGAATACATGATATGTGTGTGTGGTATCTGTGTCTGTTTGTGATGTGTGTGAGTGTGTGGTGTCTTTGCCTTTGGTTTATGTGTGCATCTGTGTGTGATGTCTATGTGATATGTATGTATGTGTCTGTGATGTCTGTGGGGTGTGTGTGTGTGTGTGTGTGTGTGTGTGTGTCTGTGTGTGTGTGTGTGTGTCTGTGTGTGTCTGTGTCTGTGTCTCTGTGTGTTTCTGTCTGTGTCTGGGTGTGGTGTCAGAGTCTCTTTTCTCAGACCTTTCTTTTTGATTTCCTGGCTGGGGGGGGGGCTGTGGGATTTGCTCCCATTTTGGTTTTTCTGGTCCTCTCTTCTCTTCACCCTTGTTTATAACCACACCCTTTGTCTTTGTGCCTTACATCATTCCCAGTTGTCATTTCCTTCTGTCTTGTTTACTCACCTTTTTAAGAAATCATCTTTTAAAACATTTTGGTGGATGCTCATTCCTGCACCAAACCCTGTCCTTCTCAGAGCTGCACATGGTAGAATAGTGCTGGGTTTTATTTTATTTCTGCATCGAGTTCCCTGTTAGTTGCTTCTCCCTTGCTTATCCACCTCCCTACTGGTGCCTGGTATCTGTGTTGATGCTCTGCCAGCAGTGGTGGGAGGATACTCTCAGCCTAGCTTAGAGTTGGCATGCATTGCTCAACACTATTGCCCCAACTCAAAGCTCACGTGATACTGTAACTCAATAAATGGGAGGAGCTTTAAAAACCTCAATCCAAAAACCAATAACTAAGAAGTCTGGTTATGACAGGCGTGAAGAATTCCTCAGCTACAACAGAGAAAAAAAATAAACGTACTGTGAACACTGCATTGATATGGGGCCACACTATGTATTGCCACAGACCATTTCAGACTCTACACTGTTAGTAAGTCTAGGAATGATTGCAGATGGTGCACCCTACAAAGGCAGCCATGTCCAATTGTCCTGATTGTTCAAGGCCTCAAGGAAAGTTGGGCACTTTGTGTTCCTATACACTATTCACTGTCAGCAGACATCCACCACTGAAGAAATCAAATGGAAACCTCACCAAAACTTCCCGTTGGAAATACACTCAACTCTTTACTATAATCTGATGTCCCCGATTACACTGCCAAAAAACAACAGAAACAGATCATAGGTACAGAAACTATATTCAGTGACACAACACCAGGAAACTTCTTGGGAAAATATAATGAATGTCCAGGTACAGGGATTGTTTAGAAACCCAGGCAATTGACCATAAAACATTCCTTTCACTGCATATTTTAGATAAAATGTCAACTGTAAAGAACTGAGAAAGAACACTGAAACTTCAGGAGAGAGTACCAACTGACTTATCAAGGCAAACAACATCAGAATAATAGAAAAATGTGTCCACAAAAACTCTGAAGCTTAGTGATTGTAGGTGTCAATTGTTATATCTAGATTATACTATGAAGATGTCAATTACAATATCCCAGATCACAATATCCAGGACAGTTATCCTTCATAATGTAAGCAGGGCAAGGTCATTACAAGCTAAAGAGATTCATGACAACTGTGGATCTGCAGAAGATCCCTAAAGGCCCACTGAACCCAATACAGTAAGGTAAACACAAGACCAAGGATGAAGGAATTGATAAGCTCTGCTAGAACACTGAACAAGCAAATTATAATTAAAGCATCAGTCTCTTAAATGTGCCAAGAACTAGCGCATCCCTCCCCATTAGAGCAATGGATTTAAATGGCCCTAATTTACAGAATGAAAGAGCTAGATGGGCTAGTGGAATTATAACTAAATATTCTATTTCTAACCAGTAAGAAACATACTGCTCCATTAAATACTGAAAGTCTGAAAATAAGAAGTTGAAAAACAGTATTCCAAATAAAAGAAACTTAGGTAAAGCAGGCGCAGCTACCTACAATCATCTTGTAAAGCAGAGTTCAAGTGATAAACCAATGAAAGTTGATACCTATTGATAAATGGAACAACATACCCAGCATACACACACACACACACACACACACACACACACACATATTATCTGTACACTGAATTTCAAAACACAAACCGCAAGGGAAACGATGAACATAGAAGTCCTAATACAAGCATAGTGGATGCTTGCTGTACCCTGCTCTCACCAAACGGTCTTGCAGCTTCAAGAAATTAATAATCATTTCACACTAAACTGTACTATAGCTGAAATTAATTTAACAGACATCTACACAATGTTCTACCAAAAATTGCAGTGTATGCATTCCTTTCACCAGTACATAGAACTTTCTCCGAAATAGAATGTTTTAGGCAATAAGCCAAGTCATTACGAGAGAGAGAGAGAGAGAGAGAGAGAGAGAGAGAGAGAGAGAGAGAATCAAAACAATTGCTCAAAGCTCATCAGATCATAATGAAATGAAATTAAAAATCAAAGACAAGATAAAGGACAGAGAGTTGACCAAAAAAATAAATTCTGAGATTGAGCAACGACCTTGTACTGATTAGTGATTCATTGAAGGCTTGTCCTGGGAAATGACAATATCCCGGGATCCAATGAAGAAGAAACATGAGAATCTGTGGGATGTAGCAAGAAAATTAAAAGGGCATTTACAGCCACAAGAGATCTCAAATAATTACATGATGATGCATCATGGGAGGTCATACAGTAAAGGGAGAAGAAAAGAGAGAAGACAAACCCCAGACCAGTAGAAGGGGAAACGGAAATAATAAACATCAGAGAAGAAATTAATGAGACAGACTCTAAAAGAATGATTCACAGGATTGATGAACTATTTTTTGAGGAGACTAAAAACACTGAGACGCTCTTAGCCAAACTGCCCCCAAAGAAAAAAAAATGATATCACAAAAGAGAGATTGCAAGAGATACCATTGAAATCTAGAGGATTGGGGACTATTTTGGGGGAAAAAAGGCATATTTTAATAACTTTGAACAAATCTAAATAAATGGATATATTTCTAGATGTGTATGATCTACTAAAATAGAAGTTGTATATTTTAAGAAAACTAAAAGATCAGTAACAAGTACTAAGACTGATTTTTTTATTTCAAATCCAGGGTGGAGCAGATCTACTGTGGCACATTTTATCAAACTTTTCAGGAACAGACACCAGCGCTCCTCTAACTAAGTCCATACAATAGAAAAGTGAGGGACACTTGCAGACTCATGTTACCAAGTCACTGCTGCCTTATACTAATACGAAACGCAAGTGCAAGGAAATAGAGAAGCATCCTTAATGAACAGAAGTAGAACTGCCAATGCCCGGGCATGGTCTGCATGCTTATGTTCCTTGCATGCTTATGTTCCTAGAATATGGAGGGAAAGGCAGAAGGGTTGTGAGTTCAGCAGCCATCCTGGGCCACATGGCAGGATGTTGAGGCAGCAAAGCAATAAGACAAAGATGCAACATGAAACAAACAAATGAGTTAATACCTAACGACCAAGTGAGTTTCATGGCAGGAATACAGAGATACCCCAGTACGTGCAAACAAACAAACAAACAAACAAACAAAACAAACAAAAAACAAAAGAAAATACACACAAATAAAACAAATAAACAAACACCATAGCACATAAGCACGATCATGGACAAAAGGCACACAACTGTCTCAATGTAGAGAGCAAATATTTTTACAAAATCAACATCGAAGAAAAATCCTGAAGGAACTAGAAACATCCACCCCATACTTCTGTTGCCATAAACGTCACCACACTTTTTGCCATGAAGGACTGAGACCCCCCTGAAACCAGGGGCCAAAGTAAATATTTCCTCCCAGAAGATGTTTTTCTAGAATGTATTTGGTCACAGTGATAGAAAAATTGCTAACATGGTAAGCAGGAAAAGAAAAGAGCTGATACCAAGTGTGGAGTCACTGGTATCATTTTTTTTTCCCTGACTGTGGGGCTCCTGGGTCTTCAGTCAAATTGCGGATGGGGGGTGGGTGGGGTGGTGGGGGAGAAACGTGTCCAAGATGTGAAGTGACTCAATCCTAGAATTTTTAAAACAGCTTTCAAGGATTGGGAGAGTTGTTACAAATTGTCAATTTGATAAGACTCTAGAGTCACCTGAGAGATGGACTTTTGTGCATTTCTATGGGCATTGGCCTGATTATGTTGACTGATGTGGAAAATCCCACCAACTGAAGGTAGGACAATTTGCTGCTTGGGATCCTGAACTGTCATTGCAGGATATTTGATCACACTGTGAACTCCAAGATTGTGATGTTTACTGGAAAAACTTGTTTCTAGTTGTGGTGCGTCTCTGCCCTAGCACACACCTTTAATTCATGAACTTTCTATGAATTGCAAACAGGATTAAATAAAATCCACCATAGATCAAGAGGCAGACCAACTAATCGAATCGCTTGACAGGGAGTGAGCATATGGAGAAAAAAAAACAGAGAGTGAGAGGAAGTCAGGAGGAGGGATAGAGAGCCACACAGGAAGTAGAAGGGAGGGGAGGGGCATTCCGTTTCAGAGGTTTTCGGATCAGTGTGGGGAAGAAGAACTTCCTTTTCCTTATGGGGTGTCAGCTGAAGAGGAAGGGTAGGTGGGTGCTTTCTCTGCCTCTCAGAGTTAGCAGGCTTTCACCCCAGCGTCCAGCTCCTGAGACTTCATCTTACGACTGAGATCAACTTTAAGTTGAGAGTGTGAGCTGGGCGCAGGAACTCATTTCTCCCTTCTGTTTCCGGGCGAGGTGGCACACGCCTTTAATCCCAGCACTTAGTGGCACCGCTTGAGCCAAAATAAGTCACCCCACCCTTAAGGTAACCTCTTCCTGCAAAAGAATGTCAACTGAGACACCGAAGGGTTTGGGTAAGACTTCAGAAGGTGAGAACGCCAGCAGAAATGTGAGTCCTTAAGGTTGTGCTCACGAGGGTTTGGATTGGAACAAGGACTCTAGAGCAGATTAAACTAGAGGCCATGGACGCTACATTCTGGCAAAGAATTGGGATATATATTTTACCCACGTTCCCCAAAATATGAGTGAGGCTAAATTTAAATGCCATTGACTAATTTTTTTTTTCTGAGTAAGCAATTTCAAAGCAACATAGCATTCAGACAGGGAGAATTAATAAAGAAAATCAAATATGGATGGTTTGAGATACACATTGAGTTTGACCACACAGATTAAGACAAAGCAACTGTAATGGTTGAAGAGATTAGGGCAGTCAAAGAGAAGCTGTGCCCTGCGACAGTAGGAAAGGTGCCTTGGAGAGATCATATGCACTTAAGGCTCCAAGTCATAAAACAGAAAACTTGTTTGAAAAGATTTCCTTTAGAACTTAAGTACCTGCAGGAATGCCCTGCTCAAACAGGGCCACACAAGATTGAGTTCCGCAGCTTGAATCATACAGGCATCTAAGGCTGGGTAGCCAAAGACCCTGTAGCCATAGTACAAGGAGGCCCAACGGCTGCTTAACATGGCAGCGAATATGGACGTCTGCGTGGAAATGATTTTGCAAGCATGCCAAATAAAAGAATTAGGAGGTTATCAAGGCTTGTACTGAGATAATCAAGGACGGATTGAGAGAGTAAGAGAGGTACAGTTTCAAGCATGAAACCCCTTAAAGAGTGATGCATGAAGCTGTAGTTGCAGTGGAGACATCAGGATGTCAGAGATGCCCAGAACATATCATGCCTGATAAAGGATGCAATGGTACCAAGTGGAGAGAGCAGAACAGAGAAGCCATGTGAGCTTCAGGTGGCCATATGGGTAAGGCCACCATAGCCACCTAGAGCTGAAATAATGCCACCACATCCCCCAGATACTCTTGGAGAAGAGATTTAGCATCCGCCCACCTAGATTTCAATCTTGCTTTGGTCTGATCCTACATCATGTTTTTCCTGTTTTCTTCATGGTGGTATAGAAACATTTCCTTTCTGACACTGGAAATATAAACTTGCATATTTTTTTTTAATTTCATAGGGACTCACAATTAATAATTGGCACTATGCCTCAAAAAAGACTCCATATGGAACTGTGGGACAGTGAGAGGAGTTCTCAGAATGTGGGCCTGGTGTTGGACTAATGCACTCTGAATTATGAGACAGCCACAGGCCTTTGGGAGCCAGACCAGTGTTATGGTTTGAATCTGCATAGACTCCTATTTGAATGCCTATTCCCTAGATGGTGGAAATTTACAGGCAAATGGATAGAACTTGAAAATATCATCCTGAGTGAGGTAACTCAGTCACAAAAGAACACACATGGTATGCACTCACTGATAAGTAGATATTAGCCCAGAAGCTTAGAATACCCAGTATTCAATTCAAAGACCATATGAAGCTCAAGAAGAAGGAAGACTAAAATGTGGATGCTTCAGTACTTCTTAGATGGGTGAATAAAATACTCACAGGAGTAAATATGGAGACAAAGTGTGGAGCAGAGACTAAAGAGAAGACCATCCAGAGACTGCCCCACCTGGGGATTCATCCCATATACAGCCACTAAACCTAGACGCTGTTGTGGATGCTGATGGAAGCCTGATATGGTTGTCTCCTGAGAGGCTCTGCCAGTGCCTGGCAAATACAGAGGAGGATGCTTACAGCCAACCATTGGACTGAGTGTGGCTGTCCCTGATGGAGGAGTTGGAGAAGGGACTGAGGAGCTGAGGGGGTTTGTAGCTGCATGGAGGGAGCAACAATGTTAACAGGTCAGAACCCCTGGAGCTCCAGGGACTGGACCATCAACCAAAAATACACATGGAGGGACCCATGGCACTGGCTGCATATGTGGCAGAGGATGGCCTTGTCAGACATCTGTGGGAGGAGCGGCCATCGAGCCTGAGGGTGTTCTATGCTATACCATAGTGTAGGGGAATGCCAGGGTGGAAAGTTGGAAGAGGGTGGGGGAGCACCCTCATAGAAGAGGGGGTGGGTGGGATAAAGGGTTTCCAAAGGGGAGACCTGGAAAGTGGAAAACATTTGAAAAGTAAATAAAGAAAATATCCAATAAATTGAAAAAAATAAAAAAGAATTTGAGACTGGCTGATTACTAAGACGTGGATCCCTGACAGCCACAGACAAGCCTTGGTTCCAGCCTTACACTCTGTCTTTCCTAGTCTGTCAAGACAGACAGGTCTTTCCCATAATCTCCCACTTCCATGAGCTTCACTACACCTTCCCCAACATAGGATAGAGACCCCCCAAAAATCACATGTGTACATCTTCCTAAGTTTCTTTGGTTACCTATACCATGACACAAATGTGTCCTATATCACAGACATCTTCCCTTCACAACTCTGTGCTTCCTTGACTATTGACTGAAACAATATCTCATGTCACCACAGAACAGTTATAAGTTTATATTACACAAGGACTAGTCTTCCACTCATATTGCACCATCATCTATTTTCCCCAAAACATAATTTATTTTTGTTGGTGTGTGATGATGTTTATGTGTTCATTTAGTGCAGTCTTGTGTGTGTGTGTGAGTGTGTGTGCATGCATGTCCACATGTGTGTGTATCCATGTGTATGTATTCATGTGTATGCATGCATGCACATGTGTATGTGTGTGCATACACATGTATGTACCCAGTTGTATGTGTTGATGTGTGTCTCCCCTGCCTTCCCATCCCAGCATGCACCCCACATGGGGCTTTCATTACTTCTGTTCTGAGGGGGAAAGTTAAGTTCTCAGGCTTGCAAGGCAAGTACCTTAGTCACTGAGCAGCTTGCCAGCCCCAAACTCTAGTTTCTAACACCCTCTGCCCTGCAAATGGGATCTATCTAGACCTGGATGTCACCTTAGCCTGACAAGTTTCCTTAGTATCCCCTTGCCTCAAGTGTCCCCATTAACATGGCGTTGTCTTCTTTCTTGGTGACATTTTTGAGTACATATTCCTCTCATCTGACTTTCTGTGTAGAATATTCATCATTTTGTACTTCTCTGATAATGCCTCTTATGATTCGGTTCCCAGAATGCTTCAGAAGTGCTGTCCCAGGTACACCATGACCCTCCATCCCTCCATGCCGATCTTCATGTTAATTACTAATCTTGTTTTTGTTCAGGTTGCTCACTACATGGTAACATACAAACATAAAGTATGTACACACGTGTATATACTTCATACATACCAAGTTCAAGTTCAAACAAAAACATGCAACAGCCCCAAAGGTTTGTTCCATTTCTCCTCACCTGTGACCTTTCCCCTGTGACCTTTGCCCTCTGAGGTCATCCCTTCCCTCCTTAACTAGACCATTCAGCATCTCTTAGGGTTGCAGAACTGCTTTGTTAACAGTATCACTAAAAAATGCCCAACAGTGGTATAGCTGGGTTTTCAGGTAGTTCTATTTCCAATTTTCTGAGGAACCTCCAGATTGATTTCCAAAGTGGTTGTACCAGTTTGCAGTCTCACCAGCAATGGAGGAGTATTCCTCTTTCTCCACATCCTCTCCAACATGTGTTATCACCTGTGTTTTTGACACCTCAGTCCAACTTGGGAGGGAGAAGAAAGCAATCACAAGTGGAGAGGGAGAGATGGACCTGGGAGGGGATGTGGATTGGGGAGCAAGGGAGAGGCAGTGGGGGTGGTGGAGAGGGGAGCCTGATCTGGTATTGGGTGAGGAAAAAGAACTGAAGCCCTGAGGGCCAGCAGAAAGAATGGAAACATGCAACCTTGGGAGACAGGAGATTGGGGGGACCCTTCCGAATGTACCAGAGACCTGGGAGGTGAGAGACTCTCCAGACTCAAAGGGAGGGACCTTAGATGACATGCCCGACATTAGGGAGAGGGAATTTATAGAGCCCACCTCCATCAGGAAGATAAGACATCAAGTGAGGGATGGGGTTGCCATCCCACAGTCACAACTCTGACCCATAATTGTTCCTGTCTGAAAGAACTTCAGGGATGGAAATGGAGAGGAGCCTGAGGAAGAGAAGGTCTAGTGACAGGTCCAAAGTGGGGTCCAGCTCAAGGGGAGAGAGACCCCAAGGCCTGACACTATTACTGAGGCTATGGAGCACTCACAAAAAGGGACCTATCATGACTGCCCCCAGAAAGACCCAACAAGTAGATGAAAGAGTCAGATGCAGATATTTGCACCCAACCAATGGACAGAAGCTGCTGACCCCTGTGATTGAATTAGAGAAAAGCTGGAAGAAGCTGAGGAGGAGGGTGACCCTGTAGGAGGACCAGCAGTCTCAATTAACCTGGACCCCCAAGATCTCTCAAACACCGGATCACCAACCAGGCAGCATACACCAGCTGATACCAACACACATACAGTAAAAGACTTCTGGGTCTGTGTTCATTCAGAGATGATGCACCTAATCCTCAAGAGACTGGAGGCCCCAGCGAATTTAGGGTTCAGGTAGGGTGGGGTGGGGGAGCATCCACATGGAGGCAGGGGCTGGGGAGGAGGTGAGGGATGTGGAACAATCGGAGGGTGGATGGAGGGGTGGGGAGGAATAAAATATGGAGTGTAAAAAATAATTAATTAATTTTTTAAAAAGTCTACAAAATACACCCTTTGTTAGCAGGCTCCCTGCCCTGTCATGCAGAGGTGGATGAATGAATTACTTAGGTTCACAGCCCCTTCTCTATGCTATGACTATGCTTGTCATAAACACTATGCAGTTCTTTGAATCCATTTGTTTTCTGTTCTCAGTGGTTGAATATTTTACTATTCTTCCAAAATACTTATTAAGCACAGCACTGTTAAACACAGGAGTCTGACTCTCCCAGAATCCTATACACTACAGCCCTCATCACGAAAGTAACCAAGCTGATGGTGGCTTGCACAGACTCCATCCTTCCTAAGTTTGATTTTACAAAGTTACCTGGGTGTTTTCCTCGGCTTCTCGCTTACACAAATGTCAGCACATTCACATGGCTTTTGCACAGTTTCCTGTGTGTCTGTTTCTCAGAAACATTAATACACCAGTCCGTTCATATTCTTGTTTGTAGCTGAGTTGTACTCCACTGTGTGTGGGCACCACGGCTCATTAAAGTTACATTTGGATGCCTAGATTTTTATATGAATGTGAAGTCATATTTTACATATCTATAAATTGGCTTATAAAATGTCTTTGAAATCTTACATTCACAGATGATTTTGGAAGCTTCCAAGAAATACTTATTCCAAGAATAATGAAATGCAAAATGTGATAAAATAAATGATTTGTCAGGTTCATCTTATTTCTACAAAAATAAATACCATGTGTATATAATTCTGTCTCCTTTTCGCATGTAATCTGTTTCCAGTAGACTGTGTTAGGAATGTTCTGTGTGCCTGTTTCTTATTCGCTGCTTTTCAATTTCTCAGCTCCCTTTAAAGGCACTGCACACACACTCACACAATACATGTATACACAGACATATACTTACACACAGACATATACACACTCACACTTAACACTTAATATTTACACAAATATGCACTCAAAGTCATACACTCACATACATATATATACACATACACACTCAGCACACTCACACACAAATACACATCACACACATACACTAACACATATTTACACAAATATACACTCACACAGTCATACACATATACTCACACACATATACACACACATATACAATTATATACACATATTCATAAACACACACACTGTTGGTAAGAGTCAAAGGATAATGGTAGATACCAGGGAGATATATATTAATAATTTGAAAGACAAACTAAGAAGCTACAGAAGGGAGCTTCTTAGACAGATCAGGAAGAGTACCCTCTTTTTTAATTTATTAATTAATTCATTTATATCTAAAATGTTGCCCCCTCCTGGTCCCCCTCCCAGAATTCTTCCCCCTCTCCCCATCTCGCCTCTCCTTCTTCTCTGAGAGGGTTCCTCCCACCCCCAGGCATCCCCCCTTCCCCAGGGCTTCAAGTCTCTATAGGATCGGGCACATCCTTTCCCACTGAAGCCAGACAAGGCAGTCAGTCCTCTGCTACATATGTGCGGGGGCCTCAGAACAGCCCATGGATGGCTTAGTCTTGGGAGCTTCCTGGGGTCCAGGTTAGTTGACACTGTTGATCTTCCTATGGAGTTATCATTCCCTTCAGTTCCTTCAGTCCTTCCCCTAACTCTTCCATAGAAGTTCCCCACCTCCATCCAATGGTTGGATGCACCAGGATGGGGTCACCAAAGCACCTTCAGAATTTTTTGGCTCAAAATTACTCCTGCCCAAAAGAAATGCAGGGACAAAAATAGAGCAGAGACAGGAGGAGTGGCTGACCAGTGACCATCCCAGCTTGGGATTCATCCCATACATAGACACCAAGCCCTGACACTATTACTGATGCTATGTTGTGCTTGCAGGCAGGAGACTAGCTTGGCTCTCCTCTGAGAGGCTCCACCTACAGCACCCTTGTTCTTATAGAGGACTCAGGTTCGATTCCCAGCAACCTACATCATGGCTTAGAACCATCTGTAAATAAGTATGGTTCCTAGGAATTGAATGTTGTCCTACCTCTGTGGGCACTGGGTATGCATGAGGTTCACACACACACACACACACACACACAAACACAAACACAAACACAAACACACACGCATGCACACACACACGCACACACACACTCACACATGCACACACACACTAAACTAAATGAAAGAAGACACTATAGAAATTTACATGTTGCTCAGGGCTCAGGCTCAACAAGGGTGAAAGATGGAAGACTCATGGGAGGAGCCAGTGTCACATTTCATTCACTATAGTGTTTAGTCACACATGACTATTAAATACAAGGGTTGGGCAACAGCTCATAGCCAGCAGGGAGGATAATCCGGCCAATCCTTCAGCATTTCAAAATGGCTTCTCAAGCCAACACCAGGGAGTTTTCTCTAATACTGCAGGCAATGTAATATGATTAAACGATAAACTAGACCTTGCAGAATTCAAATCAAAATAAACTTTCTAGTTTAACCATCTGAAAGGCAAGAGGGAAAATTGCCAAGCCTCCCATCTGTCTCCTTCTTGTTTAATGGTTTGTTTATGATAGGACAGCTTTAAATTTTTCTAAGTGTCCTCTATTCCTTGAACATACCTGATAGTGTGCTAACAAAAGTGCACTTCACAATGATAAAAGAGAGCCAGAATCACACTCTATAGGTAAACCAAATCCCATCGCATGCAATACCCTAAGTCCTACAAAGTCCTACAGTTAGCAAATCTGAGAAAAACTTCTACAGATCAACACCAGCCCAGAGAAGTAAGGAGGGGAATCTCTCAAGGTTAGAGGCCAGAAATGACACAGATCATAACCTAGGAGTCAAGTTCTGGAACCCTACAGCTGCTTGTTCCCAAAAGAGGACAGACATGGCACAAAACAAGCCGTGTGAACCATGGCCCACAGCTCTGGCATCCTCCTTATAGACAAGGACAGCTCAAGGGAAATGCCCCGTGATGCTGGATGGCAAGTTGTTTTGTTTTGTCATTTTCTTTTCCCAGAACACTCACAAAATAATATTTTCTACTATGAAATTGATTCATTTTATCACTAATGATGGAGAAGTGGCATTATCCAAGGTTCCATAGCCACAGCAAAATCAGGTACAAATTGCATGCTATTATTTTAAAAGCTTGCAACCAAAATGAGTCATGGCACTGGTGGGGAGATGCTGTGGCTGGAGAAAAGGCAGATATTTTTAGTTGAGCTACTTGGTGCAGTGCCTTGTGCAAGAGCTATCAGTGTGACACGTGAGTGTGCCACCACAGCTTTGTGGACAGGCAGAGTCTCCATTACAGATGTCTCCAAAGTTGAGAAGAATCATCTCACAATATTTTTCAAGTGAAAGTTGGTCAACTTGATATTTGATGGAGTAAGAACAAATTATCTTCCTGTCTACTGTGAACACACAGAAGCACCAGAGCCAACTGAGGAGTAGCTAACACGTGCTGTCATGGCCAGCAACCAATAATGGTAAAGATATAGTTTTCTCCAAACCAGAATAGGAAAATGAGGACATTCTTGTGGCAAAACTATCCCTGACATGATTCTGCAGACATGGAAGTCAACTACAGGCTAGACATGGCTCTAAGCACACATTGAGAGCTAAGGACTAAATTATCAACAAGGCCCTGTGGAGCTGCCGTATACATTTTACGAGTAAGGTACCCAAGGCCAAAACTAAAGTGTTATCTGCCCTCAGCATGCCACCAAATAATTACAGGATTAGCCCATCACCATGAGCTGTGAGCAACCTTGACCGTCATCACTACCACTGATTTAAGACATTCGTCATTTAAAATTTTTATTCTACAGTTAAAAATCTAGTTAGATATTTAAATGCAGAAGATTATCAACTTAGTATTTTCTGTATGGCTATCAAATGTTCCCAGACACCAAAATTTGAAACCATGCTTGAAAAGTTTTAAAAAGAATTCATGACGCCATTAGGGTGAAGGTTGTACAATAAAGTGTCATGAAGCCATGTAGCTAACCATCTACCTAGGTTTCCCCTTCAACGAAATACAGAAATGTCTGAATAGGAGAAAATGATGTAGTCCAGTGAAACACGAGACAGCTGTCAAAAAGCCAAGGCTTAGGCCTGGGCTGGCAGAAGTGGCCAAGAGCTTTGAAGACTATAAAGCAAATACAGCACACAGAGCAAACAGACATGCTGGGGTTCTCTTCATGGAAACACACTAGGATTGAATCACCTGCCCTAGTCAGGGTTTTGATTCCTGCACAAACATCATAACCAAGAAGCTAGTTGGGGAGGAAACAATTTATTCAGCATATACTTCCTCATTGCTGTTTATCTCCAAAGGAAGTCAGGACAGGAACTCACATAGGGCAGGAACCTGGAGGCAGGAACTGACGCAGAGGCCATGGAGGGATGCTGCTTACTGGATTGCTCCCCCTGACTTGCTCAGTTTGCTTTCTTACAGAACTCAGGACTACCAGCCCAGGGATGGCACCCACCACAATGGTCCCTCCCACCTTTGATCACTAATTGAGAAGATGTCTTACACCTGGATCTCATGGAGGTATTTCCTTAAGGGAGGTTCCTTTCTCTGTGATAATTCCAGCTTATGTCAAGTTGATACACAAAACCAGTCAGTATACGGCCTATGAATAGAAAGAGGCTTAGAGTTCTGATCCATTTATATAGCCTGTCAACACAAAGCTTTGGCTCCCAGCTTAAACTTTGACCTGTGCACTTCACTATTTATGTTAGAATTTTTAAACACTGCAATGGTTTGAGCAGAAGGTATGAGAACCTTGACTAGCACAGAGCAGGCATGGGAACCAGAGGAGGGGGTAGATCTGCTCTTTCGTCAGGAGGTGAGAGGGCACTGTCTGATGACTGGTATCTAGCCAAGGAAATGGCCAAGCAGCAAAATATTACCTGACATTGAGGCTCCAGGCCTGGGAGAGAGGCCCAGATTTTTCCTATTGTGGCAATTTGTTCTTTTTGTAGAGTGTGTATTTTACCTACTGAAGCTGTCAAAGACCCTGAATAGCTCACACACACACACACACACACACACACACACACACACACACAGTATTGTGGCTATTCTCCGATTCTAACCCTTCTCGTACCTACATCAGTGTTCTTCTGAAAGTCTCAGAATGAATTAGTGTTGAAAAGGTGTGCTTGCTGCAAGGTACCAAAAGACTGGGATGTGTTCATCACAGCTTCCTGACTCTTCTTCAGCAAGTTTTATGTTTTTTACCTAAGCTTACAGAGGTGCTGGATCCAGAGTGCCAGAAATCAGCTTCCCTGCCCAGGACTTAAGAGAATTTTTAAATCTCACATTTCTAATATTATTATATATTAGTTAGAATCTGAAAAGCCTGTGTATTATTTTGTTTTGAGTCAAGTCTTGGTTTGTATTTAGCCTTACAGGTATAGACAGATTCCCCTAATTTTTTGTTTGATTTTTTTCTCCTGTTTAATCACAAAGAAAATGAAGATCTAAAAAACAAAACAAAACAAAACAAAACAAAACCCTATACACAGTACACACAGAGAAAATCCTCATGCACAAAATGACTTCTACTATTGTTCAGACTACCCCTTGTACAGTTGTTTCTGAGGTAACATGACCACAGCAGCCTTGATGTCTTCAGGGACTCCAGGAATCCACCAAGATATTTACATGACTATAAGTATTTCACAAAAAAAAAAAATCACCAATATCATTTATTAGATATCCAAAGGTCTATGACACAGACACACATACAGAACAGATAAGAGCCACATGGGTGCCCTTGAAGAGGATGTCATTGCTCTATTTAGGGGCTATAAGATATATCTGGGAAATAAAAATGAAAATTAAAATGAACCGAGACTTCACAGTTGCTGGGTGGCTCTGACTTCTGCTCTCTCAAAGTGATGTCATCTTTGCCAGCTCCTGCTAAGACAAGTAGTGGATGGTGACTTATGTAACATATCACTGCTGGCTCCTGAGCCTCATTCAGTTAAGGTGGCCAATTGATTGCATCGTCTTAAGCTTGTATATAAGAGGCTCTCTCTGTTATTTCAACCACTTCCCAAAGATAAATTCTGAACTCCTAATCTCAAGTTGCCACCAAGAATATACCAAGAGGTGTTCCTTAATAAACAACATGGAATTTGGGAATCAACTACGGTATAATTTAATGAGTTAATACAATTCTGAATGGCCTTCTGAGGATGCATCCTGCTAAAATCTCAGGTGCGGACCCTCATTTCCACAGAAGTTTGTATATACAACCAACATTTAAATATGTATCCTAACTAATGAATGAACTGTAGTCTCAGAAACAGATGAACAAACACATTTCGGAACACGTAACATCCAGCTGGCTCCAAGCTATCTGAGCTCAACAAAGGAAAGGAATCCTGACAGCACATACCAAGGCCTGCGCCCAGAGAATATTTTGAATAACTTCTGTGATGAATTCATCACTCCTCAAATGGATTCCAAGCATCTCTGGTGCCTAAAACAATAAATCACATCTGTCCCACAAGTTCACTCACCTGTCCTTAGGCAGGGGGAGGGCAAGGGGTATTGCTAATATACATTTCCTCCAGCCACAGGGCAGAGTATCTGCCCTTGATTCCAAATGCTGCTCTTTTTTTTTCGGCTGAATTTTCCTTCTTCTGAAGGAGAGCTTGACACTCAGCTTCCAGCTAGTGGTGTAGCTAAGACACTGTTGCAGGAGCTTTGAGCCTCTTCTAGGAACAAAAGTGAAGCCCTGGGTGAGTGGCTGGGTGGGTCACTCACATCAGCTATTTCAACCTTGTGATGTTGACTCTTACAATTTCAAAGAAGGAAATTCTAGGTATAGGTATAGAAAAGTAACCGAGTCATGAGATGTCATCGGGGCATCTCCTTGAGTTTGCACCAAAACCAAAGGCTGTGGAGATTATGAGAAATGGATGTTAGTTGGAGATCTCTCTGAGGTTTAGGTCCTTTGCAATTGATCAGCCTGAAGATGTTATACTATAGAAAAGCACTCTATTTTTAAACCTGTTCCATTTGATTTAAATATCAATGAAACAACTGAATACAATGCATAGAACAATATCAATTCTTTCCTTTGGGGGAAAACTGGTAACCATCTGTACATTCATCTTAAAACTAGGACCTAGAAAATAGATACAGAACAAACATTTAAAAACAGGCAAAGGAGCAAATGCTATGGCCAAACAGAAGGATGAGCTGAGATGCTGATTTCTCCCAGGTATCATCTTGAAGATCGGGTGGTTCTCAGCACTTTGTATGACTCTTAAGGGAGCAAGGCATGGTCACCATGTGGCTTATGATATTTAATATGATGCCCAAGAAGGATCTTTATTAACAGTCTGGTGGTGTTTAGATGAACTATCGTATTGTTGGGCAGAATGTTCAAAACGCAAAAGTTTGACATCACACGGAACCATTTTAGACAGGAAAGTTCTCAGAGTCTCAAGTAGTTTTGGGAACTTTAACAAGAACATCATTCTACACCTACAGAAGTAACTATAAACTCAGACTTCTACAGAACTAAATACATACTTAGACTTTATTTTAAACAACACACACACACACACACATACACACACACATACACACACATACATTTTCAGGTTCCATTGCACAAATGTAGCTATTTTGTAAAATTAGATTTTAAAAATATAATTAGTACCCAGTAAAGATGTCAAATTCTGTCTGATAGGGGCTATCCATTCTGCTCTATTCATTCTTCATTCATTCAAGGGTGAAGACTGAAAAGCAGGAGTGTGAACAAACAGGGGTGAGCCAGAAGGTACCCTGCTCACTGGGACTCCTAAATGAATGTAACCCATTGTCCCAGAGAAGAATGGAAATTTACTGACAAAAAAGTATTGATTTCTAGAATCATGTTATATTATAACAACTTTTCTGAGTGACAGCATGAGAAGAAGAGGGAGATAGTAAGTAGTATGGAGGGCAGATAGGGAAGAATGGAAGGTAGAATAGGAAGGAACATGGTATGTTTCTGCCTGGCGTACAAAAGAAGGGCATCAAGTAAAGAGGAACAAGTTCTATTCTCAACATGAAGAAAACCCACATGTGGCCAGGTATAAAGATAGGAGAGGGAACTAGTGAGGGGAGAGAGCACGCGGGAGTGTCCAGGTGTCAGCAAGAAGGTGCTAGCAGAGTGAGGAAGGGAAGACTCAGGGCAGGCACAGATCAGAGTTGAGGACCAGAGAGCATCCTTAATGAACAGACCAGCCAGAAAAGAGGCTTCAGCCGGAGGTGAGGCCTGACCAGCTGGCGGGGGTCTAGGCAGATGGGTCCCCAGGAACAGCGTGAATGAAGCAGGTTCAGAGCACCAGGAGACACCAACACTAAGAGGTTGAGAAGAAGGGGCTCAGAGCTAAAGGAAGACTAGGAAATCCTCACACTTAACAAGGTGAATGAAGCCTGTGTCAGACCCTGCCAAAAGCCTCAAAAGATTTTCCCAGAGAATTAGGCCACTGTGTTTCCAGCTAAAGGTGAAAGGTCAAAGAGGTACATCACGGAGCCATCTCCATGAAGTGACTGAAGGGGAGCCAGAGGGGCTTGGTAAGTAGCACGAAAAAGAAAAAGAAAAAGAAGCAAAGAAGGGAGAGAGGGGAGGGAGGGAGAAACAGAGGGAGGGAGAGAGGGAGAAAGAGAATAAGGGAGATGCCGAGAGAGAGAGAGAGAGAGAGAGAGAGAGAGAGAGAGAGAGAGAGAGAGAGACGAAAATCCTTAGCAAAACAAATAAAATATCTTCAAAATTAGGACCCTAGAGATATCTCCATTAGCAAAGTACCACAGGCCTAAAACCCCAGAGCTGGGACAGAGTTAACAAGCAGATCCCCAGGGCTTGCTGGACAGCCAGTCTAACTGAATAGGGGAACTCCAGATTCTGTGAAAGTTTTTGTCTTAAATAACTTGTAGACAGTAATGAGGAAGACACCCAATGATATCCTCTGCAACCCGATACCACATTCTAGCCTACACACACACACACACACACACACACACATAAGCAAGAACACACACACACACAAACACACACACACCAGGGGAGCCTCCATGTGCACATAAGCAGGAATACACATGGGCGTGTGTGTGCACACACAGACACGCATACACATACTACATACATATAAGCAAGAGTGAGTGTGTGAACACACACACACACACACATATACCCCAGAGGGCCCTCCACGTGAACATATGCAAGAGTGCACACAGGCACACACAGACACACACACATATACCAGGAGAACCTCCAGGTGTGCATAAGCAGGAGCATACACACACACACACACATACCAGGGGATGTGTACATATGTACACTTGCACGATGTACATATGTACATATGTAAGAGTACACAGAGGTGTACATGTGTACACACAGACACACATAATACACGCACATAAGCAAGAGTACACATATGCACTCTCACACACATACTATATGTACATACACAAGAGCGCACACAGGCATACACACACATATGTAGAGGTGGTTCTGATGCTAAGATCCTGTTCCCCAGTTGGCTCTTGATCTATCAGTAAAGAAGTCATGGGCCAATTGCTGGGTGGAAGGAATAGGCAGGACTTCTGAGTCCCCGCAGGCAAGCTAGCAGACACAGGGAGAAAGGAGAGATTTTCACCATGCTTCAGAGGGATGAGAGGTGACCAGCCATGTGAGATCTCTGGAGAAGTGGCCTAGGAGGTGGCAGGAGGAACCTAGGGAAGTGGAGACTTCACTACAGCCTGTGGGATGCACACAGGGAAGACAGACAGACTGCCTCCAGGAGCTGTGCAGAGTCAACTTGGATATGAGATCGTGGGAGAGGAGAGGAACGGAACATAAGAAAGGTGGGTCAAGGAGTTGCTGACACAAGTAAAACCCCATGGCCAAGAGCAACTGATGTCTTCAGGAGGGAATTAACCAAGGAGGCTCCGATACCTGTTTTGCCCTGGAATCCTGGGGTCATTTCTGCAGGTGGTTTCTGCCAACAGTATGAGTTAATTATAGACCATAGTACTAAGTTTGGGGTCAAAGAGATTTACAAATTCAAGAAATAAAAACAAGAGATCTGAAATTTCAAAAAGCTGGATGCGTGGAATTCAGGAGACATCTGTTCTTAAACATAGACCAGAATCGGGAGAAGGGCCAGAAGAGCAGAAAAAAATGGAAGACAGAGTGTAGAGTGAATGATGAGCCAGAGCTCGGGGCGGGGGGTGGAGGGGAGATAGCTGGTGGGCAACAAGACCCTTTCCATTACAGGACGGCCACAAAATGCTCTGAGTAACACAGTGTGTATGCAGGAAAGGTCTGGGGAACCCTATTCATAAACAAATTAATGGTTTCTTGTAGAAACCATGGAAGAAGTCTCAGAACTAAGAGCTACCTTCTCAGGATCAAGTAGCAAGTAGCACCCTGATCATGACAGATCTAGAAGGAAAACTTAGGCCAGGCAATGTCTGCCTGCCTGAGCCCATGGATTTGCCATGCCAGCAACATGCAAGGCTTCATGGTCTTTATCCAGCAATGTGCGGTTCCTGAGGTGAAAAAATGAACCTCCAGGGAGAAGCTGTGTGTTGTGTGTGAGAGATGATAATGAGCTCACCAGGGGGCTGAGGACCCCAGTGAGAGAATGGCCCATGAGAAACCCAGGACTCTGAAGGTTCTCAGGACAAATGTGTGGAGCCAGAGGGAGAAAGTGGAGCAACTGTTAGCTGTGCTGTGTGAGTCACAAAAGTTGTGTGGGTACATCAGGTAAAGAGACCCAGGCCCTCTTCTGCAGAAGGGGTTCAGTTTTGACCCACAGAACATGAACACGGAAGTAAAGGGGAAATCAGTGGTCCCCCACTGCAACATTGACTATTCTGGGTGTGTTAAAAAGAACATCACAGATTGGGAATGTGGTTGAGTGTGGAGAGAACGAAGTACAAAGAAAGTGTGAAAGAAGGAATTAAAGCCAGAATAGAAAGAGCGGAAACCACACAGTATAAACAGCAAAGGATGGGCAGGGTCAGCAGGGAGTGCCAAAAATCGAGAGGGCACACTCATATTCCTGCGCTGAGGATGTTATACCATTTGTTCTCTCATTAGCAGGGGTTACAAAGGTCAGGACCATCCCGGTGAGTGCTCAAGCCAGGAGCACGTACAGCCTAGGGGCGGCACTGGAGAGGCTCGAAACTGCAGCAGACAGGACAATGGCCCCAGAATTCTGTGCAGGGTCTGATGGAGAAGCTATGTCCTCGGCATGGCTGACAGGATTGAGCAGACATGCCTACCTGCAGCATCCCGAGATGAGAAGGGTATCCTCCTTTATTAGGGTGAGCCAGTGTCATCACCGGCTCCTTATCAGAGTGAGGCAGGAACACCAGAGAAGGAGATAGGACACCACCCAAAGCAGAGATTAGCGTGTTCTGGCTTGCAAGCCAATGGGTGTGGGTGGCCTGTGAGCTACCAAGGTAGGAAGAGACCCCCCCCCAACCCCCAGTGCAGCATAAGGAAGGAAAATCTTCCACACGCTTCAGACCGCTGACCTTTCAAACTGTCAGAGAGTAAACCCGTGTTTCAGATGACTAAGTGTGTCCCAATTTGTCACAGCAGTAAAAGGATCTGATACTGCATCTTAGCTACATGGAACCAAGATAAACCTCTATTACTAGACTATCAAAATAAATAAGGAAGTTTAAGATGTTTCTTAACTATTCTAATAATGAGTTTTGTTTTGTTCTAAAACACCAAATTGTTTTTTAAAAAACACAGAAGTGTACCTCCCTTGAAGATGCCTAATTCCTTATTTTGTCTGTTTTCCTAGCAACCCAACCCTGGTTGGTAAGATTGCATAGGATAAAGAGCAGAGCTGCCTCTAAGCTGGTGACAGGAATGTTGAGTGTTGAGAGACTTGATGTTCGGGGTCATAGGTCCTTCCATGAGCAGGCAGGATATGGTTTTCTGTTGTAGGAGAAAGGTGGACAGCAGGTGCCTGCGTCTTATCTCTGAGTTACTTCCACAGAACAGTGAGGATGCGCCGACGACCCCAAGTCATTACTCCCACCTTAACAAGCTGGCCAGGGTGGCTCTCTGTAACTCTATGTGGAAAAGCCAGAGTAAGAAGACTCCCTGAAAGACAGAGGCTTTGGGAGCAGGGTGCAGTCTTTCCAGGGAAGCAGAAACAAATGTGGATAAAGACTGGACAGTCAAGCAGCAGCCAGTTCGGGAACAGTGTGACACACCCAGAAGATGTGGCCAGCTGTGGAGGCTTCAGTTCCAGACAGATAAGGAGAGCTGGAGGCAGGGAACAATGAGGAAAAGAATGTGTGAGGAAGGAAGGGGGATGCACGGGGAAGGGGGATGGTGGGAAGGACAGGAAGAAACAGTTTCAATACCAACCTTAACAAAGAAAGGAAAACAGTATTTCAGTTTTCAAATAAAATGAGGAGAGAGCTCTCACAACTTAACAGGAAGAAACGGAAAGTGTCTTTAAACCTGCTCTCAACAGCAGGTGTTTGTGTTCTTGATTACGCTTTAACACAGATGGCAAAATAGATTGTAAAATACGAAACAATCAACTTGGTCTTTTGCTAAAAGGCATTGAAATTAGACAGGTGGATGTGTGGGAAATGTGTGTACAAAGAAAATAGGCACACTTCCCTTTACAATAACGTACATGCATTTTCGTGGTTGAATATGTATCTGATTTTCAGGGTTGAAGTGTGTGTGTGTGTGTGCATGCGTGTGTTTATGTGTGTGCGTGTGCATGCGGGTGTGTGTGTGTGTGTATGCGTGTGTGCATGTGTGTGTGTGCATGCATGCGTGTGTGCATGTGTGTGTGCGTGCGTGCGTGTGTGTGTGTGTGCGCGTGCGTGCATGCGTGTGTGCATGCGTGTGTGCATGTGTGTGTTTGTGTGCGTGCGCGTGCATGCGGGTGTGTGTGTGTGCGTGCGTGCGTGTGTGTGTGCGTGCGTGCGTGCGTGCATGCGTGTGTGCATGCATGTGTGTGTGTGTGTGTGTGTGTGTGTAAGTCTCTATGTAGCTTTTGTACATCTTCTAGAACTTGACTATTAGGTTAGAAGCCACATTAGCAGTGAACTGCTTCTTTAATGTCCTTAGAATAGTTATCCAGGCAAGAAATGCAAACTACTTTGTTCTATTTTTAACACTCAGAGGCCGAAGGACCTCATCACAGTGGCTGGCATGAACAACATTATTATAATATTTGCACACTGAAAGGAAGATTAACAGATGAGTGTCAATATAAAATTGAGTTCGCCTCCCTCTTGGAAGGCTGACATGAACCTTCTGTCTTTTTGATGGCACTGAAACTTTCAATTACAAGCTTGTTGATTAATCTTAAAACGCCAGCGCCATGCTCACTCGGGTGATGTCAGATCCACATCAGATCCACAGCACAGGCATCTGCAGTTACTGAGAGTCCCAGGCAAAATCAGTAGCTTAATTCTTCCCTCTCTCAGGGTTAGGCAAGCCCTGGAGTCTGCTGCAGAGCGTCTTCTCATCACTTACATGGTCTGTGAGTTAGGAATGTACTGCCTCACTTTGTTGCTGTTCCCCCCCTCTCTCTCTCTCTCTCTCTCTCTCTCCCTCTCTCCCCTTCTCTCTTTTACTCTCTCTCCCTCTCTCCTTTGTCCCTCTCTCCCACCCTCCCTACCTCCCCCTCCCTCCTCCCCTCTCTCTTTTCTCATCCAAATTTTTTCTTTTATCCAAGTTTTGTATCGTTTCCAAAAATGATCAAAAATATCGTTTCTATCATTCCTCTCCTCTCTCCAACTCCTCCCTTGTCTTCCTTTACCCTCTCTCTCAAATTCATGGCCTCTTTTCCTTAATTATTACTGTTTTACACACAGAGAGATAAACTCATAAATACATCAATGCCTACTAACACATTTTGGGGTATTTCTTCTTTCCCAACTAAACAATAAGAATCTGAGAAACACTGTTAACCCATCAGTGATTCGAGCTCTCTACACCATCATCGGGCACACTCAGAGCCTAAGCTTGAGTGACTTCCTGTCAGATTTGAGGTAAAGATAAAAGCAGCCCGCATGTCCGGTGGACCTTTCTGCTATACGCTAATGCTTTGCTGCTGTTTTCAGAGTTGACATATGTTAAAGTTCAGCCATATTTCACGATCATCTCATCAGCCAGAGGACTGTGACGAAGTTTCCTTGCTGACCACCCAGCTTCCTTCACCTGCCACTCAACACCTCCCTCCACAGGGAACTGACGTCCTTCCCCTCAGTCAGTGCTTTCTTTTCGATACCACTTCTGGTACCACTACCTCCTGTCCCTAAAACCCAAGGGACCAAAGCTTCATGCCCGACAGCCCAAAGCTTGATTCCCAACACCGCTGCCCTGATTTGCTTCAGGAGCAAAGTCTTCCATTTTCCCCTGGGTGTCTTTTTCATTAACACCAAAGCCAGAGGAGAAACCTGGAGGAAAAAGCTTTCCTCTGCAAGCATGTCTCAAAATGGCCTATGGACTTTAAAGACTCTCCCTGAATAAACCCTAATGATAGTAATAAATTCTCGGTCTGGGCTGAAGAAACACAGGGAAGGGACGGAGAATCTGATACTTGGTTCCCTTTTAGCCTGAATTCATCTTGCTTTGCAAACTTCTTAGCTGGATACGGATGACCAGATACCTAACAACTATAGCCTAGCTCTGGGCCCCTGATCTGAGGATACAGCACTGGTCTAATTCCTAGGATGCATGATGATGTTATTGGCTCACATAATTTTGATGGAATAAACACCCTAAATCTCGATCAAGCAACAGCAAAAAAAATAAAAAATAAATAAAAATAAAAGGTAGTAAGATCTTGAGTGGTAAGCAGGATCTAAGTATTCCTTAAACCTCCCAAGGCAGCAGACCTCAGAGCTACACAGAGAATGCACAGAAGGCTTCTTGATTGCCTTTCCCTGCCCCACTCCCTAGGATTCTGGTTTGGTAGATCTCTGGAGTATTAGCTCGTCTGTGTTCTCCCTCTGAGAAGTAGGCTTGTTTAAAACCTCTGTGCTAAATGCTTTCAGTTTCTGTGATTCAGCCTTTACATTATTTTATTATGGAAGCCTCCTTTTTTTTCTAGAAAAAAAAAGTTTCTATTTGTTCACTGACAAGTGCCAGGACTTTGGAATTGGGGTCTCTCTCTCTTTTTTTCCACTAATTATTTATTCACTTTACTTCCTGTAAAGAGCCCCCAACTCCCACCCCGCTCCACACACACACACACACACACATGACCCTTCCCCCTTAACCCTCACCTTCACATCTGAGATGGGGGACATTCCTCCCTCCTGGATGCCAGCCCAGCCTGGTGCTTCAAGTAACCACAACACTAGGCTCATCCTCCCCCACTGAGACCAACCAAGGTAGACCAGTTAGGGGAACAGAATCCACGGGCAGGCAACGGAGTGAGAGACAGTCCCTGCTCTAGTTGTTGGAGGGCCAAGCTACACATCTGCTCTTAATGCGCAAGGGGCATAGGTCTAGTCCATGTATGCTTTGATAGTGGTCCAGTCTCTGGGAGCCCCCAAGGGTTGACTCTGTTGGTCTTTCTGTGGAGTCCCTTTCACCTGACTTCCTGAGCTCTACCTATACGGTATGCACTATGGATATATGTCTCTGCATGTGTTTCTGTCAGCTGCTAGGTGTAGCCTCTCAGAGGACAGTTATGCCAGGCTCCTTTCTGAATCCGGGTCACTCTTTTTCTTCCTCTTTAAGGTCCTTTTCTCCCCATCCATTTATACATCCACAATTATCAATACCGGTCCTCTCACCAGCAACAGCTTCTAGAAGCATCAGAGTAGATGCCATGAAATAGAGCACTCACAAGGCTCACCTCTCACAGCAGGTTGAAATACAACATAATGGTGTAACTTTTGAGTACAGAGATTCTCTGTACACAACCACAAGGGCTCTGGTGCCCAAGCTCTCAATCAATCAAGTCTGTTCTGGTGGAAATGTTGTGATCCGGGGCTTCCACTACCTTTTCTAACATTCCCTTCATCTACTACTGTCTCTCATCATTCAAAATAGACTTGAAGATGATTGCAATCCCATAGAAAGAACAATATTAACTAACTGGATTCTGCCCCCCCCCCGAACTCCCAAGATCTAAACTACCAACCAAAGAGTACACATGGAGAGATCCATGGCTCCAGCTACATATGTAGCAGAGGATGGCCTTATCTGGCATCAATGGGAGGGGAGGTCCTTAGTCCTGTAGAGGCTTGAGGTCTCAGCATAGGGGGATGCTAAAGTGGTGAGAAAGGAGTGGGTGAGGGGGTGGGGAGCACCCTCATAGAGGCAAATGGGAGGGAGAAGAGGGGGATAGGATGGGAGAATTGTGTGGGGGGGGTATCTGGGAAGGGGATGTCATTTGAACTGTAAACAAATAAAATGATTAATTAAAAAAAAAATAGACCTGTGCAACATAACCCTTAAATGGTCATAAACAATTGAGATTTGGTAAGGAAAATGAAGATTTGAAGACTGACACTTAAGAAAGTGATAATTATGTGCAGAGCACATTCTATGTACTTTATGCGTTCAACTTATCTACTTCTTCAAGAATCCAAGGAGGGAGGGAGGTGGGTACCTTTCCTATCTTACAGGCGAGGAAACTGTGGCACAGAAAGGTTAAATGACTTGCCCGAGGTCACAGAGATGATAGGTAACAGTCTCAGACTGAAAACCCAGCTCCGCTGTGCACTCTGAAACCCGAACATTTCAGATTAGCTTTGATGGGACATTTGCTAGGCATGGTGGTAAATTTACTAGTTGGTAAACTATTAAGGCAAATGACTTGGTTTCAATTAAATTTCCAACTTAAATCTTCTTGAAAAGATTTAAGGCTGACCTTGGAAAACAGTTCTACTGGCGCAGCCACAGCATTCCCTTCTCTCAAGTACTGCTCCCAGGACCAGGTTTCCGGTGTAGTCACAGAAGATTCTAGAAGAGAAAAAAAGAAGATTCTTGAGGCAGTTCTTGATGAAATAAATTTTAAAAGCAGGCTGCTTAAACTGGAGATCAGAATAGCCACAACTACTGGGGACATTGTCTCTCATTTCCTATAAACAGTCAGTAACCTTCCCCCCATCTCACACACACAAACATACACACATATATGTAACACACATATGTAATAAACACACACATAACATATATGTATGTAACAAATTCATACATAACACACACATATACAAACACAAATACATACATATAATACACATGTATAACACACATAACACATACATCTGTAACACATATGTAACACACACATAACACATGTGCATGTAACACATATACACATGTGTGTAACACATATGTAACAAATACACATATAACATACATATAACATATCCATATGTAAAACACACATATATACATAACACACATATATGTAATATACACATAACAAATACACATGTAATACATACATATGTAACACATGTACACTTACACACAAAACACACATAACACACATATCTAACACATCCATACATAACACACATATACACATAACACACATATATGTAATACACATGTAACAAATACACATGTAATACATATATATGTAACACACATATGCATACTCACACACATAACACATATATATGTAACACACATATGTACCAAACACACATATAACACATATATGTAACATATCCATATGTAACACATGCAAACACACATACTTATGAAGACTCAGAAGTCATCACATACTGTATTTATTTATTGAAATGCTTTGATAATTTAATATGTCATTAAGAAACTTAAAGAGAACAAGTTATATAGTTTCATTTGTGTCCATATTTTTGCAATTTGAGATATGAAATAAGGTGAACATTGAAATACCAGATATGCTATGATCCTATTTATCTGTGGAGTATAAAAAGAATCAAACTCAGAACCAGAGAACATAAAGATGGTAAGCAGAGATGGAGATCAGTAGATGGAGAGAGGAGAGATACCTGTCAAAGGGCAGTTACAGTTACATAGAAGGAGTGAGGTTTACAGACTTATCAAATAACATGGTGACTTCATGTTAATATTTTGTATACTTCAAAGCTGCTAAAACTGTGTGTGTGTATTTGTGTGTGTGTGTGTGTGTGTGTGTGTGTGTGTGAGAGAGAGAGAGAGAGAGAGAGAGAGAGAGAGAGAGAGAGAGAGAGAGATTTCCTGTGTTCTCACCTTTAAAAATGGGTAACTAGGTGAGCTAATAGTTATGTTAATTATGATCAGTTAATCGTTCCTCCATTCAAACACATATCTAAATACCTCATTTTATCCCAGGAGAGGCTCAGCTGTAAACTGCTTGCCCTGCAAGCATCCAGGAATGAGTTTGGCTCCTGACAGCCCTTAAAAGTCCCTGTGGTCCCAGTGTCTGCAGAGGCAGTCAGCTTGTTGAGATCTCTAGGAAAAATGCTGGTTTCTAGGTTCAGTAAGGATCTATCTAAAAGAAAAGGTAAAGACAGCCAGCCATGACCTCTGCCCCTCTCCAAACACAGATGAATCCACATGCACTCACATGAGCGCGTGCACACGTGTGCGCACACACATACATATATATATATATATATATCCTAAAAAATAAATGTGACTGACAGTTACAAAATAAAATAGGTTAAAAGTAAAACAGAAACATAAACATATAAAGTACATATGTATGTATGCATGTATGTATGTGTGTGTTACTCATCTAATCACATATTTATAAAACACTATCTGTGTACTAGGCACTACGCACATATGTATGCCAACAAAAACAAACATACTCACATAGAAAAGAAATTGGAAAGAGACAGCAGCATATTAACAGCAGTTGTTTATGGACAGTACAATTCATCTAAGTATTCATTACCTATTACATTATCTACAGTCAAAATATTCTACAATGATTATTACTTTAACAGAGAGAGAGAAAAAAAAGAGAGGTAGGGAGGAAGAGGGGGAGAGAGGGAGACAGAGACAGAGGGAGAGACAGAGACAGAGGGGGGGAGAGGGAGAGGGAGAGGGAGAGGGAGAGGGAGAGGGAGAGGGAGAGGGAGAGGGAGAGGGAGAGGGGGAGACTTGAAGATTCAGATATAAAAGGGCTGAGCCTGAGTGTTAAGCAAATGTTACAGAAGAAGGTGCAGATGGTAAAATGCTAGAACTGCATCCACTTGGCATTAACAGACAGTGACATCTGAAATCTCCCAGGACACTAAGACAACTCGATGGGACAACCAACAGCAACCTCCTGCTGTGCAGGGGCGATTCACACAGACATTTAATATTTACACGTAAGCCTCTTACTCTACCAAGAGGAGCAAGGTCTAAAGTGTGACCCTGTGTCCAATAGAAGTGAAATACATAATACACATCATCTCCCTTCAATGCTTGTGTCGATCATTGACAACAAAGGGTTAAGTTGGACAACTTTCTGCGTACAGCATAGACACACAGACGCATGGACACTAACATCATCCACTTATCTTGTTCATAGCGTTAGTGACTCCCTAAGAAACAGTGCTCAAGTATGAGACAGCAGTGTTATCATCACATAAGCCTTAACAGCACTATGACTGGTGGGTCTGACTGGGTCTTCTGGCATACCCAGCCATTCTAACAGGATCCTTGGAGCCTGCAGCTTCTTGGCCCATTATGCTGCTCAAAGTGCTTGCTGCAGCTGCTTCAGCATCTCACAACATGAGATGTTTTCATTTGCTTCGCAGAGAAAGAGATGTGACAAAGCCTGATGACATTCCAGGAAGATTATTCAACTCCCCTGTTTTCACAAAAGCATTTTACTGCGTTACGATTATGTGCTTTACAAGAAAAAAAAAAAAAAAACAGTATGGCAGAGCCGACACAAAAACAAATATAGATATCTCATTTTCTACAACAGCTGGGTTCTTAAAAAGACTCTGTGTAATTTCTCAATTTAATCATATTTCCGATTGTCGTACATTATCATTTTGCCCAAAGTAAATCATATCTAAGACTTCCTGTTATGATTACATAAGTATGCAGAGAACCTTTTCAACAATCATCATTAAAAAGAATACATAATATCGGACAATAGAAACTTCCAATGAATTAAATATTTTAGCAGAGCAAGAGAATGGCTCAGGCATACAGTGCCTACAAGGATACAGGATGTATGTTGGCTCACCAGCTCCACAGCCTGTAAACAGGCTCCCTCCCACCACCAGCTCCAAACGGCTCCTGTTCCTTCTCTGTCTCTCATGTGGTTTCCCTCGTCCCCTCAAGATTTACTTAGTTGAAGCTAAACAGTGTGCTTATTTTTTAATTGTTTGAGACATGCAGGGTTTCACTGTCTAGCCCAGACAGATCTAGAATTCAGATCATCCAACCTCTATCTCTGCAGTGCAGAATTATAGATATGCACCAGCTGAGCTCATCTACTTGGAGCTAGAACACCAACTTTAAAAACACAGTGTGTCTTTGGCTCTGCTCTTTACCATATTGCTAGCTCCTATCCTGACTGGCTGTGAATCCTTACCTAATGACTTAAAGGCAAAGGCAGACAGAATATCACTTTGGGTGAATTAAAGAGCTTGGCATTGTGGCGCATGCCTGTCTGCAATCCTCATACTTGAGAAATGGGAGCAAAAGAAGTGGGAGAATCCAAGGTCAACCAGAGCTGCAGAGCAAGTTCCAGGCCAGCCTGGGCTGGATAAGATGGGGGAGAGAGAGAGAGAGAGAGAGGGGAGAGAGAGAGAGAGAGAGAGAGAGAGAGAGAGAGAGAGAGAGAGAGAGAGAGAGAGAGAGAGAGAGAGAGAGAGAGAACCAACCAAGCACAAAACCAGAAGATGAATTGAAGGAACTGTTTGACCAACTCATTTGTCTTAGCCATCTCAGAGAGAAGGAACTGATACTACACACACTGCCTTAGTTTAGATTATGCTTTAGGTACCACATGTACTTTATAGAACATTATAGAGCATTCTGTAGAATGTTAGACATACATACAGATTTGCAAATCCTAAAGTTCATTTCTTTTCACTGTACTCCTTGGATATCATGAACTGTCCTATTCATTACTCTTCTGGTAAAATTTTGTGATGTAGAAAATATCTTTAATTGTATACTATTTTTCACTTAATAAATAATTAGTATATGCCAGGTACTGAACTGTGTGGTCACAGCACAGATATGATATATGTGTGAGCATATATGTGTACATTTCCATTAATACTGTGTATCAGAGTGAAAGTGACAGAGATAGGGAGATACACATAAAAACAGAGAAAGGAAAGAGAGGGAAGGAAGGAAAGAAGAAGGAAGGAAGGAAGGAAGGAAGGAAGGAAGGAAGGAAGGAAGGAAGGAAGGAAGGAAGAAGGGAGAAGAAAGAGGAAATGGAAGGATGGATGTCAGACTCTAACATGTTGCTGAGGCTGCCTTTGCATTCTTGGGTTGTTTGGAGCCATCTAGGAAAGGCTAAAGATTATAATGCAGTCTTCCTGAGATGGTTTCATCATGGACTATGGATTGAGATAAGTAAACCCTTGTAGACAAGGCTGAAGGGAGGACATTTTCAGAATTTGATTCCTGCTATTGGTACGCCATTCCTGTTTCTACTAAATTAAACTGATATATTCCATAGGCATTAGCCTACCCTGTTAGGCAGATTTTCTGCAGATCAATGAAGATGTAGTCTTGTATATACACATAATGCTTATATAGATAAACAGATGATTTCTTAATTCCTAATTCTATAAGAATTCCTAAAATTATACTAGTAACTATGAAGCCCTTTATGATAGGACTGCTATTAAAGCCCTCTCTGATAGGAAAACTACAGTTAGAACTCTGCCAGTCTTCATGTGTCATGAGCTAATTCCTTCTGGGATAGAAAATGGGCATTTGCAATTCGGAATACATATATTAGAGATGAGAAATAATTAACCAAAGTCATAAAAGGGAATGAACACTTTTTGAGATCGTCTTCAATTTCTTTCTTTAGAGACTTGAAGTTTTTGTCATACAGATCTTTCATCTCCTTAGTTAAAGTCACACCAAGGTATTTTATATTTTTTTGTGACTATTGTGAAGGGTGTTGTTTCCCTAATTTCTTTCTCCTCCTTTTTATCCTTTGTGTAGAGAAAGGCCATTGATTAGTTTGAGTTAATTTTATATCCACCTACTGCACTGAAGCTGTTTATCAGGTTTAGGAGTTCTCTGGTGGAATTTTTAGGGTCACTTATATATACAATCATATCATCTAGAAATACTGATATTTTGACTTCTTCCTTTCCAATTTGTATCTCCTTGATCTCCTTTAGTTGTCGAATTGCTCTGGTTAGGACTTCAAGTACAATATTGAATAGGTAGNGAGAAAGTGGGCAGCCTTGTCTAGACCCTGATTTTAGTGGGATTGCTTCCAGCTTCTCTCCATTTACTTTAATATTGGCTCCTGGTTTGCTGTATATTGCTTTTATTATGTTTAGGTATGGTCTTTGAATTTCTGATCTTTCCAATACTCATATCATGAAGAGGTGTTAGATTTTGTCAAATGCTTTCTCAGCATCTAACGAGATGATCATGTAATTTTTGTCTTTGAGTTTGTTTATATAATGGATTACATTGATGGATTTCCATATATTAAACCATCCCTGCATCCCAGGGATGAAGTCTACTTGGTCATGATGAATGATCGTTTTGATGTGTTCTTGGATTCAGTTTGTAAGGATTTTATTGAGTATTTTTGCATCGATAGTTATAAGGGAAATTGGTCTGAAGTTCTCTTTCTTTGTTGGATCTTTGTGTGGTTTAGGTATCAGAGTAATTGTGTCTTCATAGAATGACTTGGGTAGAGTACCTTCTGTTTCTATTTTGTGGAATAGTTTGAGGAGTGTTGGAATTAGATCTTCTTTGAAGGTCTGATAGAACTCTTCACTAAACCCATCTGGTCCTGGGCGTTTTTTTGGTTGGGAGACTATTAATGACTGCATCCATTTCCTTAAGGGAAATGGGACTGTTAAGATCATTAATCTGATCCTAATTTAACTTTGGTACCTGGTATCTGTCTCGGAAGTTGTCCATTTTATCCAGGTTTTCCAGTTTTGCTGAGCCCTTTATAGTAGGATCTGATGATGTTTTGGATTTCCTCAGGATCTGTTGTTATGTCTCCTTTTTCATTTCTGATTTTGTTAATTAGGATACTGTCCCTGTACCCTCTAGTTAGTCTAATCATCAGGGAAATGCAAATCAAAACAACACTGATTTTTTCCCTCACACTAGTCAGAATGGCTAAGATCAAAAATTCAGGGGACAGCAGATGCTGGCGAGGATGTGGAGAAAGAGGAACACTCCTCCAGTACTGGTGGGATTGCTAGCTTGTACAAACACTCTGGAAATCAGTCTGGTGGTTCCTCAGAAAACTGGACATAGTACTACCGGAGGACCCTGCAATACC
>NC_034607.1:34969549-34976356 GCF_900095145.1 Mus pahari | reverse complement strand
CTGCAACCCTATAGGTGGAACAACAATATGAACTAATCAGTACCCCCAGAGCTTGTGTCTCTAGCTGCATATGTAGCAGAAGATGGCCTAGTCAGCCATTGTTGGGAAGAGAGGCCCCTTGGTCTTGCAAACTTTATATGCCCCAGTACAGGGGAACACCAGGGCCAAGAAGTTGGAGTGGGTGGGCAGGGGAGCAGGGTGTGGGGAGGGTATAGGGGACATTCGGGATAGCATTTGAAATGTAAATGAAGAAAATATCTAATAAAAAATGGAATGAACACTTTTTTATAGGTGCAAGGACAGAAAATAAAATATTGACTGAGTTTATCTATACAAAACTTTAATGTCAATTTACACACAAAAATTATAGTTTTAGACTCTTAATGAACCTGTGGAGTTAGTGACAGAAAATGGATGTCTAACTAGATAATTAGTCTTAATGGAAACACATGTAAACATCTCTATTGCAAACTGCTTAGTCAGTTGATGATTTGAATTTATGTTGAAACTTTTAGTGAACTTTCGTTAAAAAAAAAAAAAAAAAGATCCTTGGAAAAGCCATGTGATCTATTCTCCTAAAAAATGTACAAAACTCTAGGAATGATGATACTAGGTGGCAGAAGGAGAGGACAGGATGCAGAAAGAGAGTTGGAAACTAAGGCAGAAGGTGGAGAGTCAGCAGAATACAGCAAAATACAACAGAGCATGAGACAGAGCATGAGGCAGAAATGAAGAGAGGAGAAGAAGAAGCTGCAGAGAGAGCAGAATGAGCACGCAGGCTTCTCTACACCATGGAACAGGACAGGTCTTTTTTAATTAGCAAGGTAGGCTTAGTCTTACTAAAGAGGACAAAGCTTTTTTTCTTACAGACTTGAGTTTAACTCATTTAGCAATGAAAGGGTAGATGGTCTTTCTTTCTCTGTGCAATAAAGCTTACTAGAGCTTATTTTTCATCCAGAATGAGTGAGTTCTTTCTGCACTGGCATTTGACCTTTTGCTCCATGTGCACGTAGGTATGAAATATGAGATAAGTAGCTGAGCCCAACAGGAATGTATGCAGGTATACGAGTGTATATCCATGAATGTACACATGAGTGTATGCATGCCTATGCATAGTTGCTTGTGTGCATGTTTTTCCTTCTGCCAGTGTGACTCTCTTTTCCTGCTTCAATAAAAAGTGTTTTGTTCCAAACCTAGCTCCAGCCTGGGAAGCAAAAGGTGAGGCTTCTGAGTGAGAAAGAACGAAGTCCTAGTCATTATTCCTTTACTTAATCCCCTGCCATTAAGCAACAAGTGTTAATTTGCCCATAGGTGTCAGAGTAATTTAGGATCAATACAAGTAAATGCTATTATAGAAAGCAATCTTAATCTCTCCTAAGGCCAAGTCTTGTCCCTTTCCCCATGGCTACCTTCAAGAAAGAACTAGAGCTGGTCTCTGGCACTGGGCTTAAGTCTTCTTCTTGCCTCTGCCCACTGAGTAGCAGGAACTACAGATTTGCAGCATTGTACCCAGCTTTTATACTGAATATTAGATCGGTAACTCAAGTCTGTACTTATAAGATACCGCTGTTCAGAGAAGCCATGCAGCTGGAAAGGTTTTGACATAAACTGTTCCTAGCCTCAGCACACCCACCATACAGGATTGTCTCACTTCACTATAGGCAGACAAGATAAGACGCCACAAAGATGCACACCCAGTCATTAACATTTTAGTTTAACAGCACTATAAAATTAAGTTTGCCAGCACGTTAATAAACTCACTCATTGACAGGACCGTGTAATGGTGAATTTAATTTAAAGTTTTGAAAGTCTGGTTTATAAATATTTATAACTAAAAAGATGTTAATATTTATTGGTCTGTTCAACCCTCACAATATGTTATTCTCGGAAATTAAAAAGAAATAAATTCAGCCTTCACAATAACACAAAATGGGTAAAGTCAAAATATCCAAACAGAAGTCAAAATAGGTATGGTTATGACAAGAACATAATTATTATTTTGTGCAAATTCATTAAGCACAGTTGAGCATACTTCTTATGTATATTTGATTAGAAGTGTGCATGTTTGCACAGGAATAAAAGCATAAAACAATGAAATACAGACTGTGCACTAAGGTGGTGAGAGCGGTAGAAATGCCAGGATCTGGCCAGTGGAAAGTGAGTTCTGCTTTGTATTTAGTCAGATGATCATACACAGCTCCAGGGGCCAACATCCCACAATCCAGGGGCAAAGTGTTATATACTGAAGATTGTACCCTGCAACAAATATGTTCCAGTGTCCTGTTTGTGAGAGTCACTTGGATGCTCTAAGTTCCAGCACTCTTGCCCACAATTGAACCTCTAGGGGCAGGAAAAGTCACCAACACCATCAGAACTGGTTGGGTGTTAATGGCATGAGTGATGGCTGCCAGGAAAGCAGGACTCAGGGGAAGGAAGTGGGAGGTAGCTACCTGTCTCTTTGCTCTCATGTACCAGAGGATTCCAGGCATTTCTGAGTGGTCTACAGATAATCCTTGGCTGCTTGGCTTATCTGATGATGGGTAAGGCTAGCGGGCTACCATGGTGAAGTCATTCTCTTACAAAAGAGTGGATGGCTGTTGCTTTAAAATAATAGAGGTGGGACGTTTCTCTTGTGTGCAAATGAGCAGTCATCCTGGGGCATCTGAGAAACTTTCAACTTCATCTGCAAGGCTGCAGTGTTGGCTGTGGTTGACCTCAGCCAAATCCATAAACCAGCAAACCCACAGAGACTTCTTTCATGAAAGCTCACAGAGAGAACAGGTTCACTCTGAACCAGTCACAAAATATGGGTTTGTTTTACACACACACACACACACACACACACACACACAGAGAGAGAGAGAGAGAGAGAGAGAGAGAGAGAGAGAGAGAGAGCTCTTTAGGTTTACTGGCTTTCCTAGCACACTGATGCGAGCAAGGGGAAGAAATTGAAAGCACAACATAGAAGAGAAAGGCATAATAGGAAATCCAAGAAAAATGTCAAGAAAGAAAGATGGCAGTGGCCTCAGAACTCACCAAAGCAGCACTGTGAGACCATGGCCAGCCTGGAATATTTCTGCATGCTGTGCTGTGACTACAGGAGGCAAGAGGCTGTAACATTCATATGTTGCAGCAGCCCTCAGATGACAAAATGGATTAAGTGGTCATAGTAAGTGTCTTCCAGTGACTGACAGGTTGTCTTGTCTTGGAAGGAATTCTTCTGGAGGTGAAACTGTTTCTCTGTGTTTTCCTTTAGTAAAGACATGGTTGGACTGGACAAGTATGCTATATATTTGTAGCAGAAGGGCATATGAGTACCACTGCTCTGTCCACAGCACCAGCATTTTCTCATACTGATTATGAATTTGTCCTTCTTCCTTTGGGTTCTAACCTGGTCATTTTACTACATCCTTAGATCTGTTTCTCCCTGGCCATCGGCCTCCATGCCACTGCCTAGTTCAGACTTGGTGTCTTCTCACCTTCATCCTGCCCTCTGGGACCTCTGCACATGGCCTTGGAATTCTCTGGCTGCACTGGCTGTGGCCCTTATCTCTTCCCTTTAGTAGCAGTGTCTGTGGATTTGCACCTTGGGCTCAAGACACCGCAACCTCCTTCACATAAAGCTCTGGCATCACCGAGACTGTATGGAAGACGGTCCATAGGAGCAGCCAGCTTAGAAGTCAGCCTGAACGGGCAACAGTGAAGAGGACATGGCAGTGAACCAGCAAGAGCCACCCAGATTTGAGAGATATGCAAGTGCAGAGGAAGAGGCAGATGTCAGGAATGCAGGAGGGCAAAGAACAGTCAACAGAACAGTACAACAAAACCTTTAGGTTCACACAGCTGTGGGAACCCAAGAGGGAGAAATGATGCTCTGGAACAAGAGACTAGGGGCACCAGGGGTTTAAAGAGCACAGGCTGAAGCATCCTCTCATGGTTCAGACCTTGAATGTTCCCCAGAGGCCTGTGTATTGAAGACTTGGTTCCAAGCCCTGTTGGGAGGAGGTAGTACTTTTAGTAGGTAAAAACCAATAGAAAGAAATTCAGAAGACATTAGGGGTCATGCCTTCAAAGGGAATGTTGGGACTTCTGGCTGCTTAGAAGCAATACTGGAACAAGTGGCTGATCACAGTTATGGGAACTAAGGGAATAGGAATGTTTTATTTTTCCACCAGCTGCTTTCCCTCCCCTAGGATCCACTTTATTGCCACAATGTTCTTTCTGATCAGAACTGCAGCCGTCCCTATATCCAACACACTGCTGCCGATGTCTGGACACCAGCACGTCCTGCTTTTGCTCAAGAACTAGATAGTAAGACACTATGGTTGAAGACAACATGAACTTCCGGTGCTGTGCCTAGAGAAATCAAGCCGGGACTGAGCTCTCTTGGGACTCCCTGGTGAAGGGCTTCCACAGTGCTAGGATGTGCTATATAAGCTGCAGGCAGAGAAAGGCCATCAGTCATCCCAACCGTCATGAGCCTTTGAGTCACCAAAAAAAAGACTGGCTGAGCAAGATGTGCTCCATGCTGCGATACTGGAAGGACGCCTTGGGGGTAACAAATACTTGGATTTGAGGTCCATTCCACAGAGGAACCTCATTCCTGGTACTGTACAACTATCCGGTCAAGAGACCATGATATTATACACCTTGGGGGTGTATGGTGCTTAAATTAATTTGAATAAATAAATGAATAAAATTAAATCATATATTTGAATACTTAAGGAGTGGCACAAGTATGCCCTTGTTGGAGTTAGCGTGCCCTTGTGAGAGGAAGTATGTCACTGAGGGTTGGCTGTGGGCTCTCCAAGTGCTCAGTCAAGGCCCAGGCTCTCTCTTGTCTTCCTGTCTCCAGCTTATCCAGATGCAGAACTCTCAGCTACCTCTCCATCACTATGTATGCCTGTGTGGTCCCATGCTTCACACCATGATGATAATAAGCTAAACCTTTGATCACAGCCTAGATTAAATGCTTTATTTCATAAGAGTTACCATGCCACCTCCTGCAGCCAGGCAGAACTCCCACTGGAGTGATAAGGACACCAACTCACCCACAAAACCTTTAACCCAAAATGTGTCCTGCCTACAAGAAGTGCATAGACAAAGACAGAATCGCGACTGGAGGGAATGGCCAACCAATGACTGGCCCAAACCAAGACCTATCCCATAGGCAAGAACCAATTTTTGATACTGTTAATAGTACTCTGCTATGCTTGCAGAGAGGAGCCTAGCATAACTGTCTTCTGAGAGACTCCACCCAGCAGCTGACTGAAGCAGATGCAGAGAGTCACAGCTAAACATTAGACTCTGAGCCTCCTGGTGTCTTGTAGAAGAGTTGGGGGAAGGACTGAGGGACCCAGAGGAGATAGGGACTCTGCAAGAACACTATTGTGGTCACTGGAGGTTTCTGGAGCCTGAATCACCAACCAAAGAGTTGGACATGGGCTGGACCTAGAGCCCTGCACATATGTAGCAGATGTATAGGTTGGTCCTCATGAAGGTCTCCCAACAACTGGACTGGGGTTGTTTTTGACTCTGATACCTGTTGTGGATTCTGTTCCCCTATGTGAGCTGTCTTGTCTGACCTCAGTGGGAGAGGATATGCCTAGTCCAGCATGACTTGCATATCATGACTGGGTTGGTACCCAGGAGGGACCCTCTCCCTTTTCAGAAGTGAAGGAAAGGAGTTGTGTGGAGTAGCCATTTGAGGGGCAGGGAGGAGGGAGGGGCTGCAATCAGGACATAAAACAGGTACTTAAATGAATAAGTGAATAGGAAAAAAAGGAGTTGCCATAGCAGTGACATCTCTTCACAGCAATAGAGCATTGACTAAGATAGGGAGTGATCTACTACTGTTGTTTTGCCAAGTAGTCATGTTGTCAAACTGCCTTCTAAATATGCATGTTTGTACCCCAAGCCAGGGATGCTCTCAGCCTTCCTCAATGAAGCTTTTCTGTAAGGAGCACTGGTTAATGCAGAGTCCCCTAACTGGCCAAAGTGCTGAGAATAAGTTAATCTTGAGTTCAGAGCTCAGGGAACATCTTGGCCCATAGGTCTAAAAGGATGTAAGAGTCTGAGGATGAGAAGTGCTCTGAAGTGATGTTTTCTGGCTGTGACATGTTTATTGTGCTAATGAACTCATGTTCTACTAATCTTCACCTGTAAAAGGCCTCACCTACTCTCAATAGTGCCATCAGCTTAGAGTCTTTTTTTTATTAGATATTTTCTTCTAGTTTCGTCTCCTAAAGTCCCCTATACAATCCCAATCCCCTGCTCCCCAATCCACTCACTCCCATTCCCTGGCCCTGGCATTCCCCTGTACTTGGGCAAATACTCTTCGCAAGACCAAAGGCCTCTCCTCTCATTAATGGCCAACTAGGCCATCCTTTGTTACATATGCAGCTAGAGACATGAACTCTTGGGGTACTGGTTACTTCATAATATTGTTCCTCCTATAGGGTTGCAGATTGCTTCAGCTACTTGGGTACTTTCTCTAGCTCCTTCATTGGGGGTCCTGTGTTCTATCCAATAGATGACTTTGAGCATGCACTTCTGTATTTGCCAGGCACTAGCATAGCCTCACGAGAGATAGCTATACCAGGGTCCTGTCAGCAAAATCGTGTTGGCATATGTAATAATATCTGGGTTTGGTGGTTGTTTATGGGATGAATCCCTGGGTGGAGCAGTCTCTGGATAGTCCTTCCTTCCATCACAGCTCAACACTTTATCTCTGTAACTACTTCCATGGGTATTTTTGTTCCCCCTTCTGAGAAAAATCGAAATATCCACACTTTGGTCTTCCTTCTT
>NC_034607.1:34940487-34964614 GCF_900095145.1 Mus pahari | reverse complement strand
TTCTGAGATCTTCTTCAATTTCTTTCTTCAGAGACTTGAAGTTCTTATCATACAGATCTTTCACTTCCTTAGTTAGAGTCAGACCAAGGTATTTTATATTTTTTTTTTTGACTATTGTGAAGAGAGTTGTTTCCCTAATTTCTTTCTCAGCCTGTTTAATCCTTTGTGCAGAGAAAGACCACTGATTTGTTTGACTTAATTTCATATCCAGCTACTTCATTGAAGTTGTTTATCAGGTTTAGGAGTTCTCTGGTGGAATTAGTATCATATCATCTGGAAATAGTGATATTTTGACTTCTTCCTTTCCTATTCGTATCCCTTTGATCTCCTTCTGTTGTCTAATTGCTCTGGCTAGGACTTCAAGTACTATATTAAATAGGTAGGGAGAAAGTGGGCAGCCTTGTCTAGTCCCTGATTTTTGTGGGATTGCTTCAAGTTACTCTTCATTTAGTTTGATGTTGGCTACTGGTTTGCTGTATATTGCTTTTATTATGTTTAGGTTTGAACCTTTCATTCCTGAACTTTCCAAGACGTTAATCATGAATGGGTGTTGGATTTTTTCTAATGAGATGATCATGTGCTTTTTGTATTTCCGTTTGTTTATATAGTGGCTTACGTTGATGGTTGACTGGTCTCTGAGGGACCTGGGATAGAAGATGGTGATCTTCACCTGAATTCTGAGATCAGAGCCCTCCCTGGAGGCCAACTCTCCTCTGGTGGGGAAGGTACACAGAGGTCTGAGGATCAGCTCTGCCTTCTGACTGAGGATGAAGGCCCAAAGGGACCCTGTCCAGGAAGCTCTGTTGCTTCTATGGCCCATGAGCTCTCCTGCACAGACTGGTTTCTGAGAGGCCCAGGAGAGAAGATCAAGAACCAAGACTTAAACACGTGTGGCTCTGTGTTGAGAGAGGAGGATTCTCAAGACCTGAACTGTAACAGGGAATGTCTACCTGTGCTCATAAACCCTTCTGTCTAGACTCTCATCGAAGAGCCTCCAATCTCCCTCTCTTGGATTCTCAAAGCTGATGAACAGAAAGACTCTTTCCCCTACTGTTTACCCTTTCATTTGCATGTGTTCCTGTCCCTGTCTCATTATCTCCAATAAGTAACACCCTGTAATGCTCATGCAGCCCAAATTAAACTCAGTGGGCCATTTAAAAAGACATAGTTTTAAAAAGAGCCAACATAGAAGGGTTTCATTGAGAGATAGTAATGGGGATGAAAATAACCAAAATTATTATACATAAAATATCAAATAGAATTTTAAATGAGGGCATTGGAATCATTGCCTCCTTCTTGTATGAGTTTGTACCCCTCTCCCCTTCTCCCTCTCCCCCTCCCCTCCCTATCTGCTTCCTGGTCACTTTAAAGCAGCAGCCTCTTTTACCACATGTTCCTGCTGTCAAGATGTTTCCCTACACATTGATTCAAAGTGACCACGGACCTCTGAAACTACAAAACAAACATTTACATCTTCTGTGCTACTCATCTCAGACATATCATAACTGAAAAGGATTGCTAACTAACACACTCTGGGATTTAAAAACAGTGAGGAAATGAAAATGAAGACTCAGCTTGCACGTGAGGAACCTGAAAAGAATTGACAGCAAACAGCCCTGACCTTCCGCTCGGAAAATCATCCATCAAAGAACGAAGGCTACTGTGCCATCAGAAGGAAGAGGAGGGGAAAGCTGGGGACATTGAGCCACGACTGAGACAGCCACTCATTGAACTAATTACTACAAAGGAGCCAAGTGCACCCAGGGACTCTTCCAGCAGCTCTGGCATGCTGGACGTGGGAGCAGATGGCAAAGTTTGCAGACAGCTGGATGCTTATAAAGGGAAGGCAGTGAATACAAAATGACAAGCCAGGAGAACAGCAGAGAGAAAGTCAGAGGGGCCTTGGTCCTGCAAGTAGGGGAGCCAGAAAGCAACCAACAGTAACAACCAAAACAAAGGGAAGCGCTAAAGCCCAGGATTTTATTTAAGCCCAGACCATTGAAGGAGAAGGAGACTTAGAGGGGACAGGAATAAAATCAAGAAAGAGATTTGTGAAAACTGGCAAGGTGGCATCTTACATAGAGGCACTGGCCTGCAGGCCTTAGAATGTGAATTCAATCCTTGATTCCTATAAGGTATCAGGAGAAAACAGATGTCAGAGGATTGTTATCTGACCCATACAGATATATATACTCCACACCACATCATACACACGCATACCACTACCACCACCATCACCACCAAAATAATAATAATAATAATAATAATAATAATAAATGATAATAATCAATAACTAGTAGAATCAATCCATCAATTTATTTTGGAGGTTGGAACATCCCAATTCGAGATGGTGAATCCATGTGTTCCATGATCACGTGGCTGAGAACTGTTAACAAATGTCCTCAGTCAAAAGGAGAACAAAGAAGGGTCTTCTGAGGTGAGCAGATAGTAGAGCTCTTGGAATTCATGTGGTTTAAAAGGTTAATATGATCCCAAATACTGTTGTAAATGCAAATTTGGAGACTATACTCCAGGAGGATGAATCAGAAACTCTGTGCGCTGTGATCAGTCATGCGTTTCAACAAATGGAGGCATGCTAAAGCTTGAGAGCCGTTGTTCTAACATAGCCTGAAGAGCCTACGAAACAGGAAAAGAATGGGTTGGGATGGAGGTTATCAGCATTTTCATGGGTGATGTGTCTGAACCTTTAAGGAATAAGATTCCCGGCTATGTGACCAACAACATCAGCATCACCTGAAAAATACCTATAGGGACAATGAGAAGGTGGTTTTCTCTTGAACCAGAAATGCTAGTGATGAGGCGAGGAGGCCAGCATTTTGTCATCACAAACCCGGCAGGTGGCTTGTGCAGGAGAACAGCAGAGGTGCCATATTCCTGCTGTGATGCCCCAGCACAGGGGCAGTAACCACACTCTCTAGTCAGAACTCCTATCTTCAATCTCCATGAATCTTCATGGTCCCAACATCTATTTTTATCATCCCGCCCATTATTGTGCAGCCTTGAGTGATTTTTCTTTCTGGGTAAGAGGAAGAATATAATTAAAACCCCGTGCTAAGAATTCCTGTCCTTAGCCTATATAGGGAGTGAAGCTACAGGATTATTTTAAACAAAGAGATGATGCTTGCAGCTAAGCAAGACAAAAACTAGAGGACCGGGCTTAGAGAAGAAGCAGAATATGTTTTCAGAGATGCTAAATTTTTAAACCATGAAATTTAAAGAGCTCTAAAGGGAGGCCATTTGGGATGGAGCATCCAGGAGACATTAAACATAAAAGTTCCAGGTGTGAAATTAGCATTTAGTCACCACCAATGTACACAGAGTTAAAGAACGGTTGATTCTCTGGATTTATAGAGAGTAAAGCATGAAAGGGACCCAGAATAGGTATCTGGAAATGTGTTTAGGGTGTTTAGGTTCTGAGGGTTCTGAAGAGAAGCCAACAGTAAGGAAAGGAATGAGAGAGACAGAAGGAAAGGAGGAATGAACAGTGGTGTTGATATTCTTCAACAAGTGGAGAATTAGACTTTTAAAATAATTATAACTATATCTATGTAAATATAATAATTTTACTTTATTTCACTTTTAATTTGTTAATTAATTATTAAACATCAATTTCTCGATTTGTTAATATATTTATTTTAATAAATTATATAAATATGATTTCTAAATAGATATGATAAATATAAATTTTATTATAAATAAAAAGTAATTATATTTTTAAAAGTAATTCCCCACAGGAAATGAATGAAGACCACACATTTCAGTGGCAGAAACAGTGTATCCTGGTAAGCTTTGATTGTCAACTTGACACAATTGTGAGGGCAAAGCCCAGATCAAGGAATTGCCCAGATGACTGGCCTGAGGGCACACCTGTAGGGTACAATCTTGATTGTAAACTGATGCTGGAAGACCAAGGGATTTTAAGAATGCTAGCCAAGGGCTGGAGAGATGGCATCAGTGGTTAAGAGCACTGATGGCTTTTCTGAAGGTCTTGAGTTCAAATCCCAGCAACCACATGGTGGCTCACAACCATTCCAAACAAGATCTGACGCCTTCTTCTGGAGTGTCTGAAGACAGATACAGTGTACTTACATACAATACATAAATAAATCTTTTTTAAAAGAATGCAAACATGACCCAGGAGGCAGGGGATCGAGCAAAGGGTATTACTCCATGATTTCTGCTTCAAGGTCATATCCTGGTTTCCTCCAATAATGGCTGGTGGCCTGAAAATATAAGCCAAATCAGTCTTTCTCCCTCTCTATTGTTTTGGTCACAGCAACAGAAAGTACACAGAAAATAAGCATTTATCTAACCCTGAATAGACACTTGAAGCCAAAGGGGGAAGGGGGACTGAAGGCAAAGAAGCAGACAAAAGCAATGATGAGTGTCAATTCTCACACGAGGAACAGTTGGATGAAGAGGGGAAGCATCCTTCAAGAGGACAGACCTGCATGTTTGGAAGGTCCTGGAAACAGCACTTGTCTCAGGGTTACCATCACTGTGGTGAAAAACCATCTCCAAAAAGCAAGCTGAGAAGGAAGGGGTTTATTTGACTTACATTTTCATATCATAGTCCATTATTGAAGGAAGTTGGCCAGAAACATAGAGACGGGAACTGATGCAGAGGCCATGGAGGGCTGCTGCTTAATGGCTTGCTCCCAATGGCTTGCTCAGCCTGTTTTCTTATAGAACCCAGGACCACCAGCTTGCTAACCTTGCGAGAAACTAGTCATTCTTGATGAAGGTAAATTTGAAATCTACTAGGACATCAACTTCAGCTTACTACATAGGGAAAAAGGAGAATACTTAATTAGTACTATTTCAAAAAAATGAATAAATGCTAAAACAGTTTCAAAAAATTCCTGGAGATCACATTCAAGGCAGCTAGTGATCCCATAATCTTGTGACCAGTGGTTTCCCACAGACAGTAGGAGAGAGATCTTAGGCCACACTTGATTGTAATAGTGTTTTAACACATTAAATACAGCAGCTGTTAAACCTTGTGGCTAAAACCCTGTACCAGGTGCTAAAGAAAAATGATGATGCTATTCCCCAAGTGATGTTGCAACTTAAGAGTTTTTGATAGGCAGAAGAACACCCTTCCAGAGACACCTACATCCTTATCCCTAAAAACTATGAATGTTGCTTTATAAGACCAAAAGAAAATGAACTTTGGAGATATGTTAAGATACTTAAAATGGAGAGTATGGCTGGGAAAATCTAGTGGGAACCATATCTCCATGAGTGGAGAACTGTCCCCAGCTATGGTCAGAGTGTGTGGCTAAAACAAAGGGACTGAAAGACAAGAACTTGTGAGCTTTTAAGGTAGAGGAAGAGGCCACAAGCCAAGGAATACAGTTGGCTTCTAGACATCAGAAGAGGTGAGAGAGCTAGGCTCCACTGGGGATGCCAGAAGGAATGTGGCAGGGACACGCTGGGACGTTAACACTGTGAGATCTACCTCGGTCTACTCTGTGTTGCAGACGACGATAGATAGCACTTGTACTGGTTGAGCTGATTACTCTGTGGCTGTGGTTGGGATATTAATAAGGATGCAAAGCAGGAGAGATAAGCACTGATATTTAATAACCTGTTCAGATACAGCACCACAAAGTATCTGAAAGTTCAAGAAATAGGGACATTAACCAAATGATCATATTTATCTTCTCTGAGGAAGGCATGCATAAACACTGAATTCTCTTAGAATTATGGTCATCGTGCATTGGTGCAGTATTCTGATTTAAACTAAGGCTCATGGTAGACAACAGAGTCATCTGCAATATATGTTGTAGACTCAAGGACCTCTGAGTTCCATCATTTCTGTGTATACATCACCTAGAAAAATAACACCCTGAAAGAGTGTTGGGTAGTCACAGGACTGGGGGGGGGGAATATGCATCTAATAAAACAGCTAATCACTTTAAGATGGAAAACGTGATTTCTCCCAAGTTTAGCCACGGCATAAATATCTGATTTCATGGACCAATTACTGTGATAAGCCATAAATGTGTACTAATTTGAGAAATTGGTTTCAAATCTCAGGCATCCTTTAGGTTTAAAACTCATCAGTACAATACAGCTTCCTTGTCAGCTTAAATACTGAATGGCTGAGCTCACATTGAATCAACATGACAGCCATCTGAGAAAAATAATTCTCCCAAAATCCTATGTGCTGTGAAGACAACTGTAAATAATTAAGGGTAGAAAAAAAAAATAGACTTTATGTAGAATACATGCCAACATATAGCAAAAGTAAAATTACAGAGTGATAACCTTCATAAACATTGCTCTATGTAGGTTGAGTCTTATTTGAAAAAAATTGTTCCTCTTTCATAATGCTATCACAGATTCCCTCTGGGTATGAGCTACAGAGCAGCAAAGCCGAGGAGATGGACACCACACAGTACTCGTGTCTTTCAGAAGCCTCCTTTCCCTGCCTGCGCTGTGAGCCTCTTTCTGTGCACTACCAGGTTGCCTTTCTCTGTACCTCTTCAGTCTTCTTTTCTATGAAGTCTGTTCTTCTACAAAGGAGCCCAACAAATACAAAGGGGTACTCGAACATACAACAGGGAACCTGGACTAGATGATCCCAAATCCTTCTAACCTCAATTCCTGTCTCCACGGCTTCTGACCAATCCAGATCCATCCTATATTCCCCAGGTCCTCAGACTCTGCATAAATACCACCCCTGTGTCTGCTGTCCAGTGTGATCCCAGGTCCTAAGTCAATGAGTGATTCCTTAAATCTACTGGCATGAGATATAGGTTCCCCTCCTCCTGAACCTCTTTTGATTCTGTCAGCCCCTCGGACACCATAGGCACTGAAGGAACTAAAAAAAAACTTATCAGCTTCTGGAAATTTTTATCTCTGCATAAAATGATATGCAAAGCTTCAGTCCCTTTATTGGCTATAGAACGGGGTCCAAATAGCTTCAGTCCCTTTATTAGCTATAGGACAACATGCAAATAGCTGTACACAGTACACACGGTCTTTGGCCTTGGAATCCAACCTCTGTGTTCAGATATACTAACTGGTCTCTGTAGTAATTAGTTCAACAAATAATATAGAGGACATACTGTGTACAAGGCCCTGAAGAAACAATAGTAAATCTTAGTACAGGTTTAAAATGTAGTGGGGGGGGGGGGGCACTGGAGAGATGGGTCAGCAGTTAAGAGCACTGGCTGCTTTTCCAAAGGATCTGGGTTCAATTCCTAGCACCCACATGGCAGTCTGTAATAACTGTATGAAACTCTGGTTCCAGGGGATCTAACATCCTCATACAAATGTATATAACATAAAGTTAAACTATTTTTTAAATGTATTGGGTCAAATAATGCAATTCATTACTTCAAACTTTATTATGGGCTATCAGACTACATGGCTCTGAGAACTTAATCAAGGAGATCAAGGGGACTGCTCTAACAAGTGGCACCAAAGGAGAAAACTTCATCCAAAAGGCATGTGGAAAAGAAGATGGAAAGACATTCAAACCAGAAGAGACCTAAGTAAGGAGCCCCTTGGCCAGGTCTTGAATGAAGCACAAACTTTCAGACCACAGGCAAAAGAGCTGAGAAACCACAGAAGGCCAGATCTAAGGATTTGAGGCCTTAGGATTTTGACCCTTGTCCCAGCCTGCAGGCTGTGGGAGAGATGAACTTTTAAGCAAAGAAAGGGTGGAGGTGTCCACAGAATCCAGTTTCCATTTTGAGAAGAGAGAGAGAGAACTGCACTGTGCCATCAGCATGGAGTCCCATCAAAGGCATGTTTGATGGAGCCAACTGGGAAGGCAAGGTGGGGGACAATAGCTAGAGTTGAAAGAGTGCAAGATGGAAACATACAGAGTTTAGATCTACTCCTTAACAAAAAGCAGAGGCCTTCCATGACAGACTGCCTGAGATAAGGAGAAAGGAAGAGGCAAGATGGTCCCCAGGGCTCCTGCTGTGCAGCTCTCAGACACAGACATTTACCAAACTTCAAGGATCTTCATCCCTGCAGGAGAGTAAGGGATATAAACACTAAAGTGAACATCACAACTAATGCTGATTCCATAGCTTATGTTGTTTTAAAATTATTCTTCTAGAAATCTCCAAAGCAAAATATGAGAGCTCATTCCAGAAACACCCTAACAGTTACTTAAAAAACAATACATAAATCCCCTCCTTAAGCTGCTCACAAGATACTCATTTATATACTATCTACCCAGAGGCTAAGATATTATAAACATTTTCCCATTTAATCCTGACAACTTCATGGCCAAGTGATATTATCCATCTCTCCTATTTTCGAGGGAAAAAAAAATGAAGGCTTAAGATAAGAGACTGATTGAAGCTGGCAGGGCCGATCAAGTGGCAAGACCTGTCTGCTTGATTATAGGCACACAGTCTGTGCTTGATTTCAAATAGCAAAAGAATCATTCTGCAGAATAACAATTTAAAATATATATATTGTTGTCTGCAGATGGGATGTATTCCTAGGTGGAGGTCCCATTTACACCAAACCCCTGACACTATTGCTGATACCAAGAAGTACTTGCTGACAGAAGCCTGGTATGGTTGTTCTCCTGCCAGTACCTGACTTATACAGATGCAGAAACTCACAGCCAAGCATTATTCTGAGCCTGGGGACCCTAATAGAAGAGCTAGGGGAATAAGTGAAGGAGCTGAAGGGAATTGCAACCACATAGAAAGAACAACATCAACTGATATCAACTAACTAATCCAGAGCTCCCAAGGACTAAACCACCAAACAAAGAGTACGCACTGAGGAACCCATGGCTCCAGATACATATGTACAAGAAGATGACCTTATCTGGCATCAGTGGGAGGGGAAGCCCTTGGTCCTGTGGAGGTTTGATGCCCCAACATTAAGAGGATGCTAGAGTAGTGAGGCAGGAGTGGGTGAGTGGGTGGGGGAGCAAAGGGGAGGGCGACGAGGGGAAAAGAGAGATGGAATGGGGGTATGTAAAGGGGAAACTTGGAAGGGGGATACTATTTGAAATGCAAACAAGTGAATTTTATACACACACACACACACACACACACACACACACACACACACATTAAGAAGAACATTTACCCTGAGCTGAAGACAGAGACCTGGCTGGACATTCAAGATTCAAGCTGCCTGACTCTCTGTGGCTCTGCAATCTTCCACCCTCACTCCCCCCTGCAACCCCCAACTCCTCTTCCCCTACATAGCCTGCTCTGAATATTTTCTATATAGCTGTGCTCGCACATCAAGATCACAGTTGTGACTAATGCTGTCTTAGAGGAATGCGTGTAGCACTCAGCCATGCATAGAGAAATCAGCAGAGAAATGTAATTCTAGTGTTGAACATTCTATGAGTTACTGTACAGGTAAGACTATAAGCTTAAGAGGTCAAATAATAGCCTTACCAAGGCATGAAGTATACATATCTAGTTCCTCTGGCTTTTGGCTCTTGACGAAAAGCTACAGTGGTCTCTGAAAGCCCCAATGTCAGTGTTCAAATAAAAATAGATGTCTATCAAAGAGACAGTGACCTGCTTAAAGGACCCCAGTGACCAAACTATAATAGGGTCAACTTGGGCAAGAAGTTAATGGGAAAATGTTGGAATCTAATAAATTTGCAATTTTGAATTGCCTCCTGTCTAGACTTTAGTGAAAAGGAAAGAGGACCGGTACTCTCATAGTGGTAGTAGAGCTTGGCAAAGAGCCAGAGTTATAATCAAATGGGGTGCAATGCAGAGCCCTGGGCCGACTAATGGGATGCAAAGAGGAAAAAAGAGAAAGTGACTTCTGGGATATCCCCTCAAAGACACACGACTGAAGAAACAGGCAAGAATCCAAACTGTGGAACTTGGGGACTAGGAACAGTCATTTATACCCAGCCCGTCACCACATAAGCCCATGGTTTACGTTTCCAAATGAATAGTGTCCATTTGGGTCTAACTGGACATTAAAATATGTCCAACATTGTAACTGTCATCTGAGTAGCAGAAGGTAAGTGAACACAAATAAAATGTCTCTCAAGTGCGATGCACACTGCTGTATAGACCATCGCCTGGGAACCCAAATCACACAAAGCCTTCCAGGAAGAGGACCTGGGGCCTGAAGAGGAAAGATGGGTCTCTGGTTCTGAAGCCACCCATGCACCCCTCAAAGCCCTTGTGGTGTGTGCTCTAGAACTAAAGCTCTTCTGGAGCAGGTCCTTCAGTCAGTCCGACATGAGCGTCAAGCACTCAGATATCTTCTCAGAGTCCACTGACATCATCAACGATGGACTGATCACAGATGCAGCAGACGAATACATGCTGCCTCCGCAGGGCTCCTCCGTGAGGGGCAGCTTAAAACACACGAGTCACCTGCAGGTTTCATAGAAGTTCTACCATGATGGAAAGTGTTTACTGTGCTGTGTTCTTTCAGCTATTAAGAAATTCGAGGTATAGTATAAAGACCGTCTTCATAAAACAGGTTTCATGAATACAGGGCCTGGCCCCCACCTGGCTTCACTGATAGGTCCACAACTCCCAGAGGAGAGCACATGTGTTTCTTTCCTTTGTGACTATAGTCACAGCCCCATCAACTTGCCTAGAATTGGCAGAACACCACAGAGAAGACTGGAATCTAAAAAAGGTAGGTTCAAAGAGTAACTCATTTATAAGCCATTAGCGAGGACAGGCAAATAATATGAAAATATGTACTAAAAAAATTACTTATTAAAGAGCAGTACTCTTAATTAAAGTGCACATGAATTCCTCAGTTATTACAGGACCCTGAGAAAGGTTCATTAATTAAAAAGAATCCCCTGTTTATCATCCAGTAAGCACTTTGGCACAGTGAAATTTAATTTTTTAAGTTCAAAGTAACAAATGCCTAAATATTTAATTGATCGTTCAATGATAGTAAATGCCATTCATATTAATAAACATTGACTAAAGTAAGATGCATTTGCTCTCTTAGCGCTGCTATCCATTATGGTGAGAAATTGCATCACAAAGAATGAACTGATCTACCACTAAATTTGGGAGGATGCAGACATTTTAGCACCACTGGCACACTCATTCTGAAAGAAAGCAGGTCTGTGACTATATCCAGGAGGAAAGCTAGTGGCATTAAGGAAGAACTCTGTGATTATAGTTGAGGGTCTGTCTCTGAAGCTGTTGGAATCTCTTGATGGCCAACACCTTCTAGCACCAAAACTAACCCTTGAAAGGAAGTGAAATATCTTTGGAGTCATTGATTCTACTTCAGCCCATTTGGCAAATTAATACTAAATAGCTTCAATACATTATTACATCAGTTTGCAAAACAGGAAGTCTTGAAACACACACATACACACACATACACACACACACAGAGGGGGGGAAGAGAGAGGTGGGGGAGAGAGGAATGGATAGGGACAGGCAGAGGGACAGGGAGAGGAAGAGCCAGAATTAAGCTAGGTAGAAGGACGGTGTGTTTTGAATGGCCACAGCAAAGCACAAAGTAGCTAGAAGCAGGTGACAGGTGAGTGCCAAAAAAATAAGACATCTCTAACAATATTCCAAAGTAAGGAGATAAGACCCTCTACTCAGAGAATCAAGATAGATTTTAGTAGGATAGAAGCACACATACACATGCATACACAAGTGCATGCGTGCGCGCACACACACACACACACATACACACACACACACACACACACACACACACACACACACAAGTTGAAGGATAGATTTAAATAACTAGCACTATTCCAACTATTCCAAACTATGAATATCTTGAGACTTGCCAGCTGGATACATTGAAGGAAAAGTGACCAGTTTGAGGCAAGAATTAGAAATGGCTGGGTGAGGAGTGACTATTGGCCCATGATATTCAGTGAAGGATTGATGGCAAGGCAGATTGGGCGTTAGGGCAGAAGATCAACCTACAGATACCAGTGAAAGAGTAAGTCAATCAGAACATGAAAACCACTGCTGATCTGGAAGATTGATGGATCTGTTCAACCAACATCACTCTAACAACCCTCCATGAGTTGAGCTAAGCAAGAGGAGTTAGAGATGATGGAGAATAGGATCAGCAATGGCTGGTAAGAAACATGGGCTCTATGTCACCTTCTGCCTGCGAGGGATCAGCAATGGCTGGTAAGAAACATGGGCTCTATGTCACCTTCTGCCCGCGAGGGAAGATTAGAAAACAGGGATCAAAAGAAAACACATATAACACTTAGTGAAAAGTCATATTTACAATTTTCTGGGTAATCCAGAAATGTGAGAAAGCTTCACCCAGCCATAGGCTGTGACCACGAGTGACTGTTGTAGGTAAACTTTTAAAATTAAACAACCTAAAGATAATGGTACCCAAAATATTAACATACTAAAGATGACACCAGATTTTCTTATGGTGATTTAAAGTTTCCAAAAGGACATGTGACATGATTATCTACAGATATATTAGCCACAATATTTTTCCTATGAACCTAATACATTGCCGATTCCTTTTCAACGTTTGTCGTTATAACCAATGTCACAAGATTCAAGGGTTGGCCAACATGTATGAACTCAATACTGACTGACAAGTATAATTCTTTGATTTTATGACATACTTACTGACGAGTGCATATTAATCAATGTGTGCTAGTACAAAGCTTCTTTGGAGGACATAGATCTAGGAGAGTTATTTACTTGCTTAGTCACCAGGAAGAATTTAGCCAAAGAGTTTCCAAAAGAACCAAAACATAAATATCAAAAAAAAAAGAAAAAAAAAAACTATTTTCAGGAAAATCTAGTTCAGCCTGTCCCTGAGGACACATATGAGCATACAAAGCACCATTAGTGATTTTTCAGCAGCTACCTTCCCCAGCTCATTCCTGAGCAATATTGCAGTGCGCTGAACCTTTATCTCAACATCTACAGAGAAGGGAAATAGACTAACCAGAAAGACTCAGTAGGATAGAAACAACTTGTTGAATACAAGCTTCAAATTGTGGAGAATGTTCTGAATAAGCCAAGTGGTTACTCAAAGCTCCCTTGCCTTCAGCACAGACTAGCTTAATGTTAGGGGCATAGGTCAGGCACCCAAATTGTACAGTAACAATACCCAAGAAAGCACGTACTGAATATAAAACTGCTACTAAGTATTTTGTGTTTATATTGAGTACAATTCTCTACTTACATGTACATATCAGTGTGTGCATACACAGTTCTGGTTTGTTCTTTTATTATTATGTTTTTTTTTAAGATACCAGATAAGTGGCCAAGTTTCTTCAGATTTTTAAGAACTCTAAAGAAAACACTTGATTGTTCTACAATCTGTAAGTGGGAAAAATCTCCACTAAGATACTAAAATAATGTGACAATGAGAGCTTTTGCTCATCCACTCAATTAAACATAGTAAAAGTATACATTATTTCCCAAAGCCTCCTGATTACAATATTCTTGTTATAATTAGCAAGTAATAGCATTGTATATACAGAAAACAAGGCTATCCCTTCCTCTAAGCATTTCGTTATATCCCAGAGGCAATTAATAATGTGATTAATAATGTTGAATTTGGGGTGGGGTAAAGCACAGCAAGAAGCTTTGGAGAATAAAATGATAAACTACAAAATGAGTCCATAGACAGAGAACAAAATGGTAAGCTAATTTTGCATAAAACCTGGAAAAGTATTCAAGAGGAGCAAACATTTGCATGTAGTCAAAATGCAAGCACTAAACTGGTAAAGAACCTTAGCATGAGGAACTAAAAAGACTTAAATTGTTCATCTAAGCTGATTTTTCTTTTTTCCAAGGGGATTGATGCAACCACAGAAGGTAAAAATAAATACTCAATTTACATTAGTGTGAAAATATAGCACCGGGGAGACATGACAATGTAATAGATATCAACCTATCTCTGAGAATTAAGAAAACAATAATGTTGAAAATAAGGCTGCTGTTTGGACCATGTGCAGGGCAATTTCATTTCTAAAGTTTTAGTGTTGTATAACTGAAGTATATTCCAACGGATCTGAACATCAAGTTACATAATTATCAAAGAACTGCATCCTGTTCTGCTTTTTCAGCAAAGAACACAACAGGCCTAGGGTGGCCGCAATAGAAGAATATTCATTTAAAGCAACATGCAGTATTGCAATGTAATAAAAATAAATGCATTTGAGGTCATAGATTTTTTTCAATATTGTACCCAAAAGTTAAGCAATAGTAAGTAGTCTTTTAGAAATTGAAATTAAAGATATAAAATGTTTTAGTTGTTTCTATTATTTAAAAACTTGATGCCATGTTCTACAGCATCCATCACAAATGGAGAAAGTTTACAAACCAGAAATGGCCTCCTTCACAGCTCCTCGAAAAGGCCAATACACAAAAATAAGAACTGTGGACTTGTTGTCCTTTATAAGTTTTATGTCTGAAAAACATGACAGGTCATTGATAAAGTCGACACCAGTGTATGTACAACCATGAGTCAACTGGAGGTAACAGCATCCTATCTGGAAACTAAGAAGCTTAAAACAACTGAAACGCCAAACAGTTTTCATGTAAACCTGCTCGCGGTGGACTGTACTACAGCAGACAGCTATGATTACCTTGGTTTGAAGGTGTGGCAACCTCTCCCGGCTTCTTTTCTTCTTCAGTTTGCCCCTGGAATGGAGAGAGAGTGGGGTTTAGACCTTATTCAAGTAGAATTGCTTGCATTGACTACGCTCCCTGTTGCCACGCTAAAATACCCCGACAAAAGCAACTAAGGAAGGGAGCATTCATTTTGGCCCCATCGCTGTGAGAAGTCATGACCGCAGGATCTTGGGGGAGCAGGTCAAATGGCATCCAGGGTCAGGAATTGGAGAACATGAAATGCCTGTGCTCAGCCAGCTTTGTTATTTCTGTGCAATCCTGTCATCAAGTGTACGGAATGGTGTTGGAGTCTCCTCTCAATTAACCTTATCAAAGTGACCCCTCTAAGCGTGTCACAAAGGCTTCTTTTCTTAATATGTCAGGCTGACGGCATTACCCATTGCAGTGCTTCCACACTGAACACTGAGGCTTCACAGGCAGCAAATCTGTGGCCATCCATGTTAACGAGGGTTAGCCACACTACCAGTGCCTTCCAGTGGGTGCCAGGAGGTGTGTGCCACCATCTCTTCTCAGGAGATAAATCTATTCATTCAGCCTCGTTGCTCACTGGATAAATGCAGAGTGAGTGGGCTTTAACAGCCTTGACTCTAAAGGCAGAGACAACCTCCATACCTGGGCTTGAGAGCTGCATGCCAGTGGCTGACTGGAGGATGTTAGCCCCGCCCCCACAGCTCCACTCCCATTTCTCCTTTCAGTTATCTGGGGTAACCTCACTGTACCAGTTAAAATAACATCAGCAAACTGGAACCACACTGACCATCTAAAAGGGACAAATGGTTTCAATGACCCAGGGGAAGGGATGAGAAAAAAAAAAAAAAAAAGGAAAGAAAGAAAACCACACATACTGAATAAAACATACAAAACAATCCCAAGCAATCCTAAGATGTGCCTACACCTCTTCTTGAAGTTAAAGCATTCACTAGACACGCTGAGGTCAAGTCTCAGAGTAAAGCAGACCCCTCAGCGAACACTGTGTGCTCTAGCTTTTAATTTATGTACTGACTGACTGAAAGAGAGGCAAGAGTCATTTCAAAATATGGGCCTAGTAACCACCTTACTTACATGGTTTTGTGGCTATACAGAAGGTAAGCTACCTGTCAAAAGTGTGTGTGAGAAGCGAAAATGTTAGAACAGAATTTCTGCCTTTGAAAAATCCTCTAGATAAAAGGTGTGGGGTGGGCCCTTAATTCATCTTCGGAAATACGGTTATGCACATCTCTTGATTAGCTCCCAAGAACAAATTGTCATCAGAGAAGATGAAAATTTGGCGGGTGATGTACACAAGTTCTTTCCTAATTAGTGACTGATGACAGAAAGTGAATTTGATGATTCAGTGCGTTCAGCCCGCAATCATTTCCTCAAGTTTTTTCCTCCCTAAGTTTGGGCCCTGTCTCGGCAACCTGTAACAGAAACTGACTATTCCAAGTTGCTTGGGGCCAACCTGGATATAGCAATAAGAGGAGCTACATCTAGTAAGGCTGTCCATCTAGGACAAACAAACCCTCGTTACCACAGCCATTAGACCAAAGACAAGTGCACATGATCATGGCACAGCTTTCAACTAAGTTTCAACAAAAGACTTGTTTTAAAAAGTGCTCACTTTCGCCGGGCGTGGTGGCACACACCTTTAATCCCAGCACTCGGAAGGCAGAGGCAGGTGGATTTCTGAGTTTGAGGCCAGCCTGGTCGACCAAGTGAGTTCCAGGACAGCCAAGGCTATACAGAGAAACCCTGTCTCGAAAGAAACCAAAAAAAAAAAAAAAAAAAAGTGCTCACTTTTATATTGTGGTTTGGTTCTTTGGTTTGTTTGTTTGGTTTTTTGTTTTGTTTTGTTTTGTTGTTTTTAGTTTTTTTAGTTTTTATTTTTGCATTTTGTTTTTGTTTTATGGCTTTTGTTGTTTCCTTTTGTTTTGTTTAGACTAGGTTTGTGCTGTGAAAAGCCATTGACTATGCTGTGAAATACCATCTTGCAATGGTAAATTAACTAACCTGTGATATATATAGATATGCGACTAAAGCTTATCAGTAAGTTTTTTTTTTCTATCATGTGTCTCTTGAGGGTCCCATGTTGAAGGGTTGGGCAACAGTCTGTAGTCGTACCAGGAGACAGTGGAGTCCTTAGGATGGCCAGTTTAAGTGACTCTAGAAGGCTGCCCTGTCAACTTCTTCCTTTCTACGGGCTACCCTTCCCTCAGTTGTCCCAGGCCCAACCCCTGCTCTCACTTACCCCTCCCCTGAGGTAAGAAAGCCCACTCTGGCCACACAGCACCGTGTCATGTGACCAGCCTGCAATCAAAGTAGTCAGTCAGCTGCAGACTGGAACGCCTGAACCTTCAAATCAAAATAAATATTTCTCCCTGTTCACATATTTACCTTGGGCATTATGTCACGGAAAAGGAACGCTAAGGAACACAGTCGGGTGAGCAAATGAAACAGTTTGTGACAGCACCAGACTGCCAATTGCTTATGCAGCCATAAATGACAGTTCCTACCTAGGCTTTAGCCTGGTGTGTTTCTACATGTATGATTTGTTAAGGGGGTAATGTATGTTGTGTTTGAGTTCATGCACTCCAACATGTAAGTGGATAATATTTGACTATACCCCCCCCCGCTTCTCCCCATGTCTGCATGTCTAAATCTATGTCTGTCTCTGTGACTATATCTAATCTACATCTAATCTATTGATAAATAGATAGATACATAGATAGATACATAGATAGATAGATAGATAGATAGATAGATAGATAGATAGATAGAGATAGAAAGAAAGAAAGAAAGAAAGAAAGAAAGAAAGAAAGAAAGAAAGAAAGAAAGAAAGAAAGATGCATAGATACATGCAGAGAGAGAGAGAGAGAGAGAGAGAGAGAGAGAGAGAGAGAGAGAGAGAAAGAAAGAAAGAAAGAAAGAAAGAAAGAAAGAAAGAAAGATAGATAGATAGATAGATAGATAGATAGATAGAATAAAATTTTGCAATGACAACATTCCCACCTGCCTTCCCCTATATGGCCAACTCATAGCGTTTCTAAGCAGTAAACACTTTCATTAGTTTATAGTACATCCTTGCAAATTTTCCACTGTGAAAATACAAAGAAACATGGCTGTCTGTGCTTACTTTCCTGCCCTTGTCTCCAAAGACATTCTGTTGTAGTTCTGTTTTCTCTGGCCCTTTTACTTGACAGAGGACTTCCCTAGAAGGAAGGTTTATACAGCGGCCCGGTAGTCACCTTCCACTGCAGCACAGCATTACAATAAATGTGCGTGTCGGGTTTTATCTGGCTCCATATTAATAAATATGTAGGTTGTTAGCCATGCTGTTTTGTCCAAGTTACAGTGCTGCAGCAAAAGCCTTCTCCGAACACTTGCAAGTCTTACGTGCAGAGCTACGGTAGCAAGGCACTGCCCATCGAAGAAGACATGACCCCAGAGTTGCTAAGCTCTGCTGAGTTAAGTCATCCTTGACTGCTTCTCCCCACGGGTACAAGACTGTCAGGTGTTTGTTTCCCATAGCCATGACAGTAGTGTGTACTCTAAGTTGGGGGGTTTAGGGCAAAGTGACAAAAGGGTGCTTACCATAGCATCTGCTCCGTGAGGAAGAGGTTAAAGGTCGCATTGTTGATTGAAAGATTACTTTTATTTCTTTTACAGTAGAATACCGTTTCTATCCATACTTTCCCCTTGGAATAACTGCCCATCTTTTGATCTTAATAAAATAGGAAAACTAGTCACTTGTTTATGGTATGCTGTGTGCTGTGTATATATAATATGGATGTGTGTGTGTATGTGTGCGTGTGTGTTGATATATATATATATATATATATATATATAATTTTTCCAGGTTGTCATTTCTCTTTCCATCTTGCTTATGATTTTTTTTTTTTTAGACAGAGCTTCTCTGTATATCCCTGGCTGGCCTGGAACTTGCTCTGTTATTCTAAGAAATACAATGACCAAGCCTTTGTTTTATGGTATTTAGATCTGATAAAAGGTTAAAAAGCCTCTTTATTCTGAGATGACAAGAAACTACCCCTTTTTCATCCCTGTGGCTCATCCCGCACATTGAACTCTTCAGAATCTAACCTGTACTAGGAAAGAAGGTGAGGTAAAAAGGCATTTTATCCAGGAAGCTACTCACGAGTCCCTACTTACCAGCCTCCTGTCCCCATCAGCCTCAAAAATCTATGTATTCCAACCTATTTCTGGCTTTCTGTTCTGTTTGTTTTGTCTGTCTGCCTCTTTGTGTGCCAGTAGCACACTGTTTTCATTACAGGAGCCTTATGGTTTCATATGCTCTCTAGGTTACCTAATACTTTGCACACAATGAGAGAGTTCTGTCTGTGTACAAACTTTAGAATCAAGATAGATGAAAGCTTAACTTCCAAAGGCCCCTCTTCCTATCTGTGTGATTCTAGGCAGATGACTTCTCTAACCTCTATGGAGTGCGGTTTCCTGTCTGTCTTCCAGAAAGTCCTATTTTCTTAATGGGACTTTTTGAGGATTACAGTCCTGTGGAAGAACAGCCTTAGCCCAGCATGTGACATATGGCAGGTTTTCAACTAATGGGAGCGATCAGTTATTTTTGCCAGACTTCAAACTGCTAATAATGTATCCAGGGACTTTAAAATTAAATTAGTCGGCCTGCTATTGTTTATTGACTAAAGAAACATGTCTCAAATGAGCATAATCCCTCATGAGAGGAGCATTAGGGAAGAGTAAACAAGAGTCTTACAACCGAGACAATCTGCCATTTAACAAGTATCTATTGAGCGGTTATTATGTGCCAGTCGCTGATTAGCTAAAGGTAAATAAGCCATAGTGTCCAGGCTCTATCAGGGGCTCACTCTAGGGAGATGGGCTTCCTTGGCATCCCCATCTCCTTGTAACATGCCCTTGACTGCGATGTCTGTGCGCATTTGCATGCTCACTGCTGTCCTTCCAGCCTAGCCTCTCCCTTGTCCTCCCTGAATATACCTCTCTAAAGATAGCTTCATCGTCATCCCAAGGTAGTTCCCATGCCATACCAGACAGAGCATCCTCGGCCATAGAAACAACAATTAGCAAGTATCGCCCCTCATCAAGTGTTCATGCCCAGATCCAAAGCAGGACTGCACAGATGCCCAACGATCTCCCGACTCCACGATCACCAAAGTGAGGTCATCAGTGTGTGTTCTAAACCCCCTCTCACCTTCAGCTCAAGACACACAACACTGCTTCCTGCACTGGCACCTCCAGCAGTTCAGTGAGTCGCCCTACTTGGTGATAATGGTGCATCACAAGACAAAAGCCGCTCGTCGGGTGGGACAACATGATGTGACCCAGAAGATGGAGTAAGAGATTCTCCATCTCCGAGGATGTGGCTCACCATGCAGAGAGAGTCTGCTGAGGAACCGCAGCTCCGGGAAGCTGAGTGAATCCTGCCTGATGGCCAAGGAGAGGGAAACAAGCCTGCCAACAGACAGGAGCACCCGGTAACGATGCTAAACTCCAAAGCCTTACTGATGTCACCTAGACAGAGCGGTAAACACAATCAAGCCATGCCCTGACTTTTCAGAAACTATGCAACAACAATAAAAGGACATTTGAGGCATTTTGATACACAATTGAAAGCACATTAGGTCCTATTTATCTCTTAGATATCAACCGAGGAAGCATAGACTGAGCTTCCCTCTTCCCCCCCTCTAGCCTCGACGACCTGGGGAACCTTCCAAGGCTGAGAGGCACCTTGTACAGAATTCTGGAGTTGATCCTATCGTTCTGCAAATCATCTGGTTTTTCCCCTCACCAGGTCTGAGAGGACTTCTGAGCCTAAAGAAGGGAGACAGTGTCTGACCCATTTTTCATCCCCGAGCACCTGGTCCAATTTCACGACCCGGTGCCTAGAGCAGTTCAACAAGTCCTTGCTGAAGAAAGGCCTGAAGGCAAGGCTCAAGACTCTTTGCAAGGCAGATGTCACATCCAAAGTCACCACAGATGTCTTTGTGCAATTAGTAAAGGAACAAACTAATAAAAGGTGCCGTAAGTCAGAGACCCTCCCGCTTTAACACTCAAGAATCACCTAGGAATCTCACCAACACACATGTTTTTGGTTTGGGAAGGGTAGAGGTTGAGAATCTAGGCTTCTATGAGGCTCCACACAGATTCACCCACATTCCTGCCCACATTCCATAATTTCACCTTTCGCCAGGATAATGAGTAGGAGCAGGGCAGTGGTAATCTAATCACATTGACCAAGATTATCTCTGACTGGGATGAACACCCAAATCAGGCCTAATCTTCTATGGTAGCTCATTACACGTGGTTTAGCCCTCTTCACGCAGTCCATACACAAGACGTTTGCATAATTCCAAGCAGAATCACTTGCTTCTACAGCAAAACTGCAACGCAATGGGAACGAGTCCTGATTATGCTCACGTGACAGCTGCCAGAGCTCTTTGACAATCACTGGATCATTCAAAGTAAAATGAAATCTATAATATGCTATCTGTCACTCAGAGTGCCGGTTAGGAGACTTGGCTCACACATATATTGGCTGTTGGAATTCTATCTAGAAAGAAAAGGAATCCCCCCACGAAACTATTATTACCTGTTACTCTGAACATAAATTACCTGTTTTCTGTGCCTCTATGCTCTTTAGATAAACCAAGGTTTTAGATATGTTGACACATTCACGTATATATAATATATATGATTTTTTTATTGTCAGAAGCAATTTACATTCATTTCATGAGGTACTCATTCAATTGATTTATTTTGAAAAGAGAAAACTATTTAACACCATATGACAGAACCAAAAAAAAAAAAAAAATGCTGAATTAAAGGCCAAGTAATCGAAGGTCAAACTGAACATAGCAATAAATAGTTATTTCAGCTTGAATGAATGGTTTATATTCTCCAGACATGGATTTTTCTCTTTTCCTAAAAATAACAGGATTGAACTAAATGTTCTTCACAGCTCCTGAAGCTTTAACATCCTCCATCAGTTAATTATTTTACAAAAAAAAAAATCCACACTGCTATTGATGAATGCAGAACACCTTTGAAAAGGGAAAAATATATACTATATCTTCTACTCACATTTGGTATAAGTAGAGAAATCACCATGAGCTGAAGAAAATACGGCCACTGCTATGAACCCCCAGGTTGTAAACGATGCTCCTAAAAGCTCAAAATAAAGCTGAATCACTGGGGAAACAAAAACAATGTCCTGAAAGAAAAAAAATGAGTGCCAATAGCTGAAGAAATATAAAGTAAAATTTGCTACATTTGTACATTTGGTCCATTTCCACTAAGAATTTAAGATCTGTCATGCGGAAAGGGAGGACTGTGTGATGGTGAGGTAACCCACATGGCTGGACATGCTTGCTGTTCCCTGCTTGTGACCTTGTTCACGTCATGTGCTGAGAGTATGGGTTTCAGTGGTCATCTCTACTTAGTCAGTGCCTCTGAGCACCTCTAGGGCTTCCAGTTAAAGACGCTGAGTTGCTAGAGTGCCTACAGTGCCCTATTTCACCTTCACTGCTGGACAAAGGTCTCTAGAAACCTCGAGGGTTTTTAGAGCCTTGGGGTCCCTGGTCCAGCAGCTGACACCTGCCTGAGGGTGACACAGACTGGCTCTGTGAACTGCAGGAAATAAAAAATTTCTGACTGATAATTCCAGTAACAGAGTGCTACTTCCATTTAAGGCTTCAAACACACTTTAAGAATTCTTGTGTGCTCTGGTCCCATGTGGAATATGAACTGAAGATAAACGAAATTAATCATGGAGAGAAACAATGCAAGAGTATATGGCAACCTTCTCCGTGGTTCTATTGAAACTTATATGTCATCAACAAAAAGAAAAGCACTTCTGTTTTGTTCAGATACTTGGCCCTAAGGCAACAGTCTCCAAAGAAAATCTCTATAGTAATTTCAAAGGCTTACACAAAAACAGAGAGTGACATTTCCTGTAGTTTATGAACACCTTCTTCCTGAAGTACATCTGTAAATTAGTTTCACTGATTATTGGAAAATGGGTCAGTCATATGTAAGACTAGGAAATGGTAGAGCTAAGAACTGCTGGAAGACAAACAAACAAAAGAAAAATTGGGAATATAAATAACTCTGCACCCAGCATTTTCTCAGTATCTATTTAAGGATGCTATTAGTGAGATTTCATTTCACCTTACCAAAACTGAGGACAACCATGACTCGCTGTCATTCTAATGCTGAGGCCAGTAGCCACTGTTTCAGATACAACCTCTTCAGCTCTGCCATGAAAACTGAGAGGTACCACCCAGACCTGCTCTAAACATCTTCCATTCTCATCACCCACTAACTTGAGACTTATCAAAGTAGAAAGACCCTTAAAGATCTAAGACTCTTTTTAACAAGGGAACTACCCCAGCCTGGCAAAGAGAATGAGGTTTGATCGCAGAAACAAAGACCAAAATCTAAATCTGCTTCTCTATAAGCACATGCTCATCATTCTACAACCCTGCCAACAGCAACATCTGCTGCAGGCAGAGAAGCCATCGGATCCTGCCCTAGCATCCTCTTCCTGTTCATCTTGGTTACTGCCAACCTCATATTATAGCTCATGCAATCCTTCAACTTTCTCCTCCCTCAAGATGAGAAAATGTCCACATGCTAATATGTAAGTTGTATTTTCCAAGAATACAGTTTTCAGGGCTGAACAAAACAAACAAACAAACAATAAAAACAACTGTATTAACACAATAAGAAAACATGATATAGAAACATCTTGTTCGCTCCAGGCCCAGGGACTTATCCTCAAAGGAGTGACCATCACCTAGAGTACCAATATGCTAAATAAGTTCTTGGTGTTCTTACTCAAAGTATGTTAGCGCTCTTTACATCAATACCTACTTAAAGGTTTAAAAGCCCCATATTTCTGTGTCCCAAAATTTAAAAATATTTACAGAGGTTTGCTACTTTGGGGAGGTTCCAAGGAAACAGAGCAGCAAATAATATTTACTCTGGATTACAAATTCTATGGATACAATTAGATGTTATATATTTTATTATTATGTAGTTAAGACAAATATCCCTTTATAAACATTGTTAAGCCATATTTTGGGGGTGATTTACATTTTACATACTACACATTGTTTTGAAGTTATTGAGTCAAAGACATTAAACTGTACATCAAATATCAGTAAAATCGCTTTGAGAAAAAGAGGTTTTTTTTCAACTCATCATGCGCTAGCCAGGTCTTAAGGTGATAGGTGCTAAGAGCTAACAAAAGAGACTCAAAATGTCACTGATCTTCATGCCAGATATTAATAAGATGAAGGCTCTGACAAGGAGTCTCCAAGGAACAGAAAACCTCCCGTTTTGCTTCTTCAGAGCAGTGGGCCTGGAGCGGAAACACAAGGTCACCTACACAGAACTATATAAGCAAAGATGGAAGATATATAATAAAACCCACAGGAAAGTTCTTTATTTAGCTCTGTACCCCATTTTTTAATGGGTTTATTTGAGATTCCATCTCACACCAGTCAGAATGGCCAAGATTA
>NC_034607.1:34937361-34939368 GCF_900095145.1 Mus pahari | reverse complement strand
AAAAAAAAAAACCCACAGGAAAGACCCACCATGCCAGAGGCCATTGCAGAAAGGGTAAACCAGGATGATCTGTCCAGAAGATAGTGTAGAAAGGCTGAAAATTCCCTTTAATATAAAATTCTTCCAATATGATTTTACCTATAGATCAACTGTGAAGGTATCTAAATATCTACAAAATAAATAAATAAGAATGCCAATTGTAATATGTATAACCACAAAAATAAATGCAAACTTAGTATTTATAGCAGGACCCCTGGTACATAAATCAAGTGAAGTTCTGGGTGAGATGGTGAGAGTCAGACTAAGAAAACAGCGAGAAGAACTTGAGAAATTCAGGAAGGAAATGGAAAATCCTCAAGAAGTCCAAAAACATGGACCATACCACAGAGATACTAGACACAGCCTCAGCCTTGTTGATGCCTCACAAGGGGTATGTTAGGAAGGGTGGCAGAGATGGGCAATGCCGTCCTCAGGTCAAGGGCACACCAGGCTACATTTGGTGAAACCATGGGTTTTAGGGTAGATATGCTGTGGTAACGAAAACTTTCATTTTGTCTTCCTCTGACTCAAGGCACCAGGCAGAATCTTGTCACAGACTCTCTAGTTACCCTGGGAACCTGACCTTTTATAAACGCCTCAATCAGCAGAAAATCACAGGTCAGTGAGCTGCAATTTGTCCTGTTATTCAACTCCTAGATGAAGAAGGCCCAATGAGGTAATTACCAAGAGCAGGGAACAGGGGATTGCTCACAAGCCCAAGCGTACATACACAGGAGGTTCAGCTCAGACTAGAATACATATGAAGGAAAAGGAGCCTGCCTGCCTCTTTTAGTTTGAACAGATCTCATCAACCAAGAACAACCCTGAACTGCTATATCTCTGAGGATCATAATATCATGATACCTATGGCACCAGTAAGTATACCAGTTTCCAAAGGAAACTATATCCTTGTAGAGCCTAAGAACTCTGAAATCACAAGGGGAATACACAATACCAACAGCTGAATTCCATAGCAGGGTGATTAACACTATAGTGTTCTCGAAAGCCCAAAAACAGTGCCAATCTCAGTGTTGGGGGTATTTCCTACTTTCCCAGAGCACACAGGAGCCACCCTCCCCCCAGGTAAAACATTAGCCATACTAGGGGAAGAATTTACGGAGTCTTGCAAGGTTGAGAGAATTTGAACAAACTACAACCTGTAAACCTAAGTGCAGCCAGCAGAGGCTTGTGGTATATACACAAGGAAGACCCACTTTTAACAGGCATGTCCACTCTGTACTCTATCAATACTGTGATAGAAATACTAATTGGGACAATAAGGCATAGAAATTAAAGAGATACAAATAGAAGTCAAACTACCCCAATTTGCAGATGACATGATACTATACATTAATGATCCCCCAAATTCTGCCAAAATACTTATAAAACTAATAAACAAATTTAGCAATATGGCAAGATGCAGAACAAAGTAGCACTAATCAATAGATTTTATCTATAAGCCAACAGCAAACATGCAGAGAGGAGATCATGGACATATATCCATTCCAATAGCCTCAAAGAAAATAAAGTATCAAGGAATAAACCTACCAAAGAAAGTGAATGACCTCTACAATGAAAACTTTAGACATTGAGAGAAAGAGATAAAGACATTAAAAAGTAGAAAAATATTATATGCTATAGGTTGGTAGACATAATGTTGTGAACATGACAATTCTACCAAAATTTACTAACTCCAGCCCCTACACGCTCTTTGGTGGTTCAGTCTTAATGAGCTTCCATGGCCCAAGTTAGTTGACTCTGTAGGTCTTCTTGTGGTGTCCTTGACCCCTTCGGCTCACTCAATCCTGCCTGTAGGAAATCTCAATCAAAATCTCATCTCATTTTTCAGAGAAATAGAAGCAACTATCCCAGAATCTCAGCTGCAGAAGATTCCATAGAGAACTTGGGCACAACAATCAAAGAAAATGCAAAATGCAAAAAGATCCTAACTCAAAATATCCAGGAAAT
>NC_034607.1:34929240-34937350 GCF_900095145.1 Mus pahari | reverse complement strand
AAAAACTACATTTCCAGTAACTATATGGAAATACTGAATGATTAAGTCATAGCACTATTGTTAACATTAGCCACAGTTCAAATACTGGTAAGCTTTTCAAGATTTAATGATGTACTTAAGGATTTTCCCAGGTTAAATTACAATCCAATGACTTTCTCNGTTTAACTATGAAGAACATTCATGTTTTAATCCCTGTCAGATACTACATTGTTTTTGTTCTCAAACATCAGGTAGACACTAATCTGCTTTCCCTTGTAACTCAGCAAGAGNCTGTGATGTGTTCTGTCTTTCTCCNTGCGATGCAGTGNTACTGTGAATATTTAAAAGGAACATGTGCTTATTATANTAGTATTNAATATTTTATGACTTTGACTTTGGTTTTCCTCATCAAATAGATAAGTTATGCAAGTATTATCTTGTATTAAATGAAGTAATATTTATTCCTAATAACAACAGAATTCTAACCATGATGTAAAACCAAATGTGCATTTTATATTTTTATAATCATTTTCTTTTGCCATTGATTTAGATCTACTTACCACACCACAATATAAAGTTACCTTCTTATACCATGTTCTCTGCTTAACTTGAGGCCTTCTGTTGAGTAAATACCTATGAGTTTGGATTGTGTGATATTTTCTTATAGTCAGCACAAGTCCATTTGTCATTGGACTTGAAGTGTTTGTTGCACATGTTAAAAACAGAATCCAATAAAACACCTGGAAACATAAAAAAATAAAAATAAAAAAAAAAAAAAGAAGCAACTATCCCAAAATTCATATGGATTCCCTGGATAGCTAAATCAATCCTAAGCAAAAAGAATGATACTGGAGAATTACAATTCCACCTCTTAAGATACATTTCAGAGTCATAATAACAAACACAATATGGCACTGGCACAAAACCAGACATGCAAACCAATGGAATATACCTGATGACACAAACACAAACACACCTAACTTCAGGCACCTAAAATTTGATTTAAAAAATGCCAAAAGCATAAGTTGGGAAAAATAAGGAACTTTTGCAAACGGTGCTTGAAGCACTGGATGTCCACTGCAGGAGAATAAGTTAGACCTGTATCTATCACCTTCTATAAAATCTAACTTAAGTGGATCAAAGACCTAAACCTGAAATAACTGGAAGAAAACATAGGCAGAACCCTATAGAATATAGATCTGGGAAAGGCCTATCTGAACAGGACTTGGTTTTTCCAAGAATTAAGGCTAACAAATGAGAAGTTCAAAAAACTAAAAAGCTTGTGCCCAGCTAAACAAACAATCAAATGGGAAAGAAGAAGACTGAAAAATAGACAATGATTGCCAGCTAGACATCTAACTGATGAATAAGTATAAACAACTTTTTTTTTAAAAAAAAAAAGGATCCTTAAAATAAATGATCAATTCTAGAAATGATCCCGTGACCTGAACAGAGAATTTTCAAAAGAATAAAATAAATAGCTAAGAAATATCTAAAAAAAAAAAAATGTTCATCATCCCTAGAAACTATGAAAATGCAAGTCAAAACAACTTCGAGGTTTCATTTTACCTCACAGAGATTAAAAAAAAAAAATCAATCAATAGCAAATTCTGGAGGGTATGTGGGGAAAAGGGAACCTGGTTCACTGTTGGTCAGATTCCAGATTGGTGTCGCCATTATGGAAATCAGTGGGGGAAAATTCTCCAAAAGCTAAAATAAATCTGCCATATGACCCAACTATAGATGCAAAGTATGACATCATAATCCACAGAACATAATCCGTGTTTCTCTCTGTTCACAATAGCTTATGTCAGGAGCCATAATGGGACAAGCTAATAACTAGCAGGTGATCATCCTGAGATGGCCTGCTTTAGATTATTTTATAATCTGTGGCAGGTTCGCCCTTACTAAGCAAGGATGTAAGGGATTCATCTTATAAAAGATTCCTGCTATTAATATGCTTTTCCTGATATTATTACACACATATAACAATCACTAAGTAATAGTATACTCCTTTGGAGCATATCTCTGCAGATCCATGAAGATGTACTGTCTTGCAGTGATGCTATATAGACATGACTTTTTAAGTCTTAATGATGATTCTATAAGAATTCCTAAAATTAAATCTGTGATTATTAAGCTCTTCTATAGTGGGACTGCTATTAGATCCTTTTCGGATAGTCAAAAGTGTGATGAGAACTCTGTCAGTCTCCCAAATGTCACCAGTTAATAGCTCTTAGAAGTAACTAGACTTTCTCCAACTCAGAGCATATTCCAAGAGGTTGTAAAAGAATTAACCAAAGGTCAAAAAAGAAAGAAACTAACGATTTATTATAGGTGCTAGGGCAGAAGGCAAAATATTTACTGGGTTTATCTATATAAAATTTCACTAATAGCAGTTACGGTTTTAAACCTTCAGTGAACCTATAGAGCTGAGACAGGTGATGGGTGTTTAGCTAGATAATTACTTCTAATGGAAATGCATGTAAACATTCTCTGTTGTAAACTTCTATCTCAATTTATGATTTGATTTTGTGTGTGAACTTGTGATGAACTTTTTAACATGTGATCATGTATTCTGAAAGATGTTTAAGGGCTGAGGACAAAGAGAAGAGTCAGGACAGAGGTGAGAAGAACTGAGGTGAGGACTGAGCTGAGAAGACAGGAGCTGTGAGAAGGAACTGAGTTGAAGAGAAATTTTTAGACAGAGCTGAATGCCAGAAGAGCTGAGAAGTATAGTCATGGTTTTCAGAGAAAAGGCATTGAGAGTAAGAGCATTGTTGTGACTTCAGAGCAGGAGTAGAGAGCAACATTAGAAGGAGAATGCAGAGTGGAATAACTTAGAAACTATAGGTAACATTAAAAAGCTAAGAGAGCAGTGTGCAGAATGCAGAAGGAATGGGGAACAAAGAAGAAGCTGCCCAGAGCAGAAGGAGCAGGCAGGCTTCTCCTTACCATGGGACAGAGCAGGTCTTTCTTAATTACAAGGCAGGCTTAGTCTTATTAAAGGAGCAAAGCTTTCTTACCAACTTGGGTTTAATTCGTTTAGCATTAAAAGGGTAGAAGCTTTTTCTTTCTCTATGCAATAAAGATTGGAGCTGGTTTTTCATCCAGAATGAGTAAGTTCTTTCTGTAATGGTGCTTGGCCTTTTGCTTCATATGCGTATGTAAGTATGGATGTGTGTGTGTGTGTGTGTGTGTGTGTGTGTGTGTGTGTGTAAGTATGTAATTGTGAGAATGTATGCACATGTGTGTGTGTGTCTTAGTATGTAACTGTGAGAATGCAGGCAATCTAGGCCCTACTTGTTTGAATGGAAAAAAAAAAGCATGCATAAATCTGGACATGAACTTATGTAAGATTATGTATATTTGCTTATGTAAAATTTTTTCCTTCTGCAAGTGTTATTCTCTTCTCCTGGTTCAATAGAAGTTTANTGCTCCAAACATCCCCCTAGCCTGACAAGCAAGGGCCAAGAGAAAAGGCTTTAGCAATGAATCCCTTACTTAATCTCCTGCTGTTTTAGGATGAGGTGCTAAGTGCAAGAGACTGCAGTCTCTGGCCTCAGAGGATCACAGAAGGCAGGTCAGCTACAACAGCATAGACTTAGATAAGTAAACTTTTTATTATACAGCAACCTTAAATATCTCCTAAGACAAAGTCTTACCCTCCGCTGATGATCTTCCCCATCCACTGTCTCAAGACGAACTGACAAGAAAGAAGAACCCCCAACTTGGGTTGGCCCCCAGCAAGCTTAGAAATGGAAGCAACCTAAATGTCTTTCAGCCCCAGCGAATGGATAGTGAAAATTTGGTACATATCCACTACAGAACACTATTCAGCTGTAAAGAAAAACAAACTCATGGACTTTGCAGGTAAGTGAATAAAAGTAGAAAAGATTGTATTGAGTGAGGTAACCCCAACCCAGAAAGTCAAATGGCACATGTTCTGTCTCATTTGGGGCTCCCAACTCTAAATCTTCAGATGAGAGCACATAGCCTGGAGTGGCTGCAGAAACCAGAAGCAAACCAAGACCCCTGCCAGGGTATGGAACTTTGAAAGCACTACAGACGGGAATATCAGTGTATGAATGATCTGATCACAGAAATGGGAAATATGAGCACTTTAGAAAACATGAGGCAGACAGATACACAATAAAAATGGAGGAGGGTAAAGGAGAATAGAGGAGTATAGGTTGTCTAATTGAGGATGAAGAAAGGGTGTTGGGTAGGGAGTGAATGGACTTCAATAGAGAAGGAAGGAAGAAGAGAAAATAACAATGAGAATGTCTGAAAAAGCTGTAAGAAATCATACTACTAACTATTTACCTTAAAATAATCCTATAATGTATGCAACTCTGTTTATAAATACACAGGTATAGCTCTAATAAGCTTTTCTCAACTGGACTGACAGCATTACCTCCAAGAGCCAAAGACAACCCAACAAAAGCCAAAAAATAAAAAATAAAGAATGTGAACTACTTCCTGCATCCCCAGGGTTGTTTCTGTTTGTGAGACCTGTGGCTTAACCCTGCTGATAGCAAGATGTCTGCAGGAAATGCAAAAATTGGGCATCCTGCCCCCAACTTCAAAGTTACAGCAGTTATGCCAGATGGACAATTCAAAGATATCAGCCTAAGTGAATACAGAGGAAAATATGATGTGTTCTTCTTTTACCCTCTTGACTTTACTTTTGTGTGTCCCATGGAGCTCATTGCTCTCAGTGATAGAGCAGAAGATTTTAAGAAACTCAATTGCCAAGTGATTGGATCTTCTGTAGATTCTCACTTCTGTCATCTGGCATGTATTAACACACCCAAGAAACAAGGAGGATGGGACCTATGAGCACTCCCTTGATATCAGATCCTGAGCGCACCATTGCTCTCGACTATGGAGTCTTCAAGGCTGATGAAGGTACCTCTTTCAGGGGCCTCTTTATTATTGATGATAAAGGTATCCTTCGACAGATAACAATAAACGATCTTCCCATTGGCCACTCTGTGGATGCTATCATCTAGCTAGTCCAGGCCTTCCAGTTCATTGACAAACATGGCGAAGTGTGCCCAGCTGGCTGGAAACCTGGCAGTGATATCATCAAGCCTGAAGTCAGCAAGAGCAAAGAGTATTTCTCCAAGCAGAAGTGAGCACTGGACCATTTTTCTGCCAGGCAGCATTGAGCAGCCAGAAGAAAATCTCTTGTACTCTACTCATGCTTAAACACATGATGTGGTGTGATTCCAGATAAGCCTTCCTACAGGGCTGGGGATGGTTAGCCTTTCTTCTACTATTGGTAATGGCAGAGCATCTTCTATCAGTCACAGAAACCAGTCTGGTAATTCTTTTTTTTTTTTAAGTAACTATTAAATGTGAATTCTGAGGAAAAACAATAGAGAGTGCCTGTTTGGGGTTGTTCATTAGGGCTGTCCAAGAGACTTCCCAACATATTGCCTTTTGCTATTGCCATTGATTAGCCTCTCAAGGTACAAAGTAAGTACCTATTGCTAAAGGTACAATGCATTTCAGAAACCAGACTCAGGGTCATCTGTGCTAGAGAACTTACCTGAATGCCTCTTCCCTGAAAACTAACTTTCATGGTACAAAGATGCTTTGTACCAAAAGCTCCCAAATAAGGTAGGCAACAAGCAGTCCTACCTAGCTTTGACAATTATGAACCACATCAACAACTAGCATGGCAAGCTAAACCTAGAGGTACAGTAGTATGGCACACATAACTTGGTACTAACAAACTGCCCTCTAATTGGACTTAAGATTATCTCAACAAGAAGGAAACTATGCCTGGTACTGAAGCCTTGCTATTTGTTCAGTAAAGACATGGATATTTGAGGAGAACCTACAACCATTAATTTACTAAGCAATCAAAGCCCTTATCAATAATCTATAAGTAAGAGATGAAAGGGTGGACCATCCAGAGACTGTCCCACCTGGGGATCCATGCCATAATCAGCCACCAAACCCAGACACTATTGCATATGTCAGCAAGATTTTGCTGACAAGACCCTGATATAGCTGTCTCTTGTGAGGCTATGCCAGTACCTGGCAAATACAGGAGTGGATGCTCACAGTCATCTATTGGATGGAACACAGGGCCCCCAATGGAGGAGCTAGAGAAAGTACCCAAGGAGCTAAAGGGGTCTGCAACCCTATAGGTGGAACAACAATATAAACTAACCCCAGAGCTCATGTCTCTAGCTGCATATGTAGCAAAAGATGACCTACTCGGCCATCATTGGGAAGAGAGGCCTCTTGGTCTTGCAAACTTTTTATGCCCCAGTACAGGGGAGTGCCAGGGCCAAGAAGTGGGAGTGGGTGGGTAGGGGAGCAGGGTGGGGGAGGGTATAGGGAACTTTCGAGATAGCATTTGAAATGTAAAGGAAGAAAATATCTAATAAAAATTAAAAAAAATCTATAAGCAAGTAGAAGGACAGGACACTAACCCACCCACAAAACTTTTAACCCAAAAATGTGTCTTGCCTACAAGAAATGCAGGGACAAATATGGAGTAGACACTGAAGGAATGGTTAACCAATAACTGGCCAAAATTGAGAACTATCTCATGGGCAAGAACCAATCCTTGACACTATTGGTGATACTCTGTCATGCTTATAGACAGAAGCCTAGCACAAATGTCCTAGGAAGTTTCCATCTATCAGATGACTGAAATAGATGCAGATACCCATAGACAAACATTGAATGGAGCTTGGGGAGACTTATGGAAGAGTTGAGGTAAAGATTAAGGGACCTGAAGAGTATAGAGACTCCACAGGAAGACCAACAGAGTCAACTAACCTGGACCTCTCTAATCTCAGAGACTGAATCACTCACCAAAGAGTGAGTATGGGATGGACCTAACCCATCCACCCCCGCACATAGGTAACAGATGTTCAGCTTGGTCTTCATGTGGGTCCCCCAACAACTGAAGCATGGGATGTCCTTGAATCTGTTGCCTGCCTGTGGATCTCATTCCCCTCACATGGCTGCCTTGTCTAGCTTCAGAGGGAGAGGATATATCTACTAGTCCTTCAGAGAATTGATGTGCCAGAATGGGGTATTATCCAGGAAGGGTCTCCATCCTTTCAAAGCAGAAGAGGTGGGAGCAAAGTGGAGAGAGTCTGTGGGGGAGAAGGGGGGAGCAATCAGGATGTAAGTGAATGAATAAGTAAGTTAATAGAAGAAATAATAACCTATAAATATTTGTCCTTGCAGCCACAGATAAGGATATTTGTCCTTACATCTATAGTCATCCTCATCTCTTATTAAGGAGATTTCTCTTTGTACCAACAGATACCACTACAGAAAACCAAAACCAACCAAAAGAGCCCAGTCCTACAAAGCACTCTTAAACCTAAGGCTCAGGGGGTATTACAGAGAAGGGTGTGGATAGATTGTAAAAAGCCAGAAGATCAGGGAGTTTGCTATGAGATTATGTCTCCCAGAATATCAGAAGCGATACCCATAAAATCTCACTGACATGACTGGACAAACATGAGCTTAGTAAGAATGGCACTAATAGACACGCCTAATGCCTAAGTGGATAAGTGTCTTAGTTAGGGTTTTACTGCTGTGAACAGATACCATGACCAAGTCAAGTTTTATAAGGATAACATTAAATTGGAGTTGGCTCACAGGTTCAGAGGTTCGGTTCAGTATCATCAAGGCAGGAGCCTGGCAGCATCCCTGCAGGCATGGTACAGGAGCGCTGAGAATTCTACATCTTCATCTGAAGCCTGCTAGGAGGAGAGTGGCTTCCAAGCAGCTAGTATGAGGGTCTTAAAGCCCATGCCCACAGTGAAAACCCCACACCAAACAAGGCCACACCTCCTAATAGTGTCACTCCCTGGGCCAAGCGTATACAAGCAGTCATAAGGAGGAAAAGCCCACAAGCCCTCAGTCCCACACAAAGAACTACAGGTAACTAAGGAATGCGGAGAGTGAGAGTAATAGTCTACAGAGACAAGAGCCTAACTGGTTACCCAACACCGAATGATCATTTCCAAAATCATTCATGCAAGTAGCACTATACAGACTAAACTCTCTCTCTCTCTCTCTCTCTCTCTCTCTCTCTCTCTCTCTCTCTCTCTCTCTCTGTGTGTGTGTGTGTGTGTGTGTGTGTGTG
>NC_034607.1:34926921-34928399 GCF_900095145.1 Mus pahari | reverse complement strand
AAAAAAAAAAAAGAATGGAGTATGGGGGTTATGAGGCTCTAGACACAAACATAAATATGGGAAATCAAGTGAGCATGACCTCACAGTCCAATAATTGTGCTAAGCAATCAAAGACCAAATCTAAGAATCCTCAGGATAGAAGAAGCTGAAATATATACAAAGGACAAAGATAATTTACTCAGTCAACTTAGAACAGAAACTCTCCCAAATCCTGAGAAAGAAACAGACACAGGAACACAAGAGGCATTTAGAACCTCAGATAGACATGAACAAGGTATAACATCTCCGCAACACAATAAAAATGTTGGAAACGCATAACAGTGGAAAAATACTACAAGGAATAAGGAAAAAACATTAACACACATAGGCAAACAACAGAATAACATCTTGCTGCTCACCAGAAACACAGGACAACATGTAATGTGATACCTGTCCGTCAGTGGAAATAAGTAACTGCCAAACTAGATTGCTATACCCAACAAAACTATCTTTTTAATTTATAAAGCTATCCATATGTTTGTTACCACAGGTTCCCTGCTGGCAGACTACGTATCCTGTGAGCATCTCACAGCATCTCCTCTTGAGTTTGTGACTCCAGACGTCTACCAACCCCACCCATCCCCTGAGGGGCTTCCTAAGAATCTGTGTCCATTATATTACCCATACACAGGTTCCTTCTTTTCATGAAGGAATCTGAGATTCCTGCTGCTTGAAAACAAGAGAAAAGTGGTGGGAGGCTAAAGGATGAGCTCAGAGGAAGGAATGTGTGTGGGGTGGATATAATCAAAATACATTACATACATAACTGAAAATATCTGGTAATAATGTGGTATTAATAAAAAATTGAATTAAACTTTATTGCTAGAGAGGTATCAACAAGCCACTATTAAATTCGTATTCTGACTAAATAAGGATTAATATCAATGCTCCTCTAACTGTTTCATAAATGAAAATGGAAGAAACATTGCCAGGCTCATCCTGTTAAGCCAGCATTTCCTACATGCCAGCAGTGGATAGGAATACAACAGAAGGAGAACCACAGATCAATTTCTTAATGAATATAGATGCAAAATTGATAATGCAATTCTTATAAACAGATTTCAAGAACAAATTAAAGTCCATATAGCACACACACCACGACTGGGTTTACTTCACTCTTGGGACCCAACCAACATTTAATATAATGCACCACATAGATGGCTTAAGGACAGAAATCACATGTTTATCTTAAGCAATGCAGAAAAGGCATTGGGCAAAGTTCAATAGCCCTTCATGATGAAAGCTCTGAAGAATCTAGGTAAGATGAGGTTGTAGCTCAGTGGCAGTTTGTTTGACCATAAGGTGTGAGGCCCTAGGTACAATTTCCAGTTCCAGCTTTAAAACAAAAGAAATTTCAGGAATAGAAGGTCATCTAGTGTGGTACAGGCTTTTAATCCCAGCACTTGAGGCAGGGGGAGGGGCAGGGGCAGGAGCAGGGG
>NC_034607.1:34922657-34925641 GCF_900095145.1 Mus pahari | reverse complement strand
TTACCTCACTAAGGATGATATCCTCCAAATACATCCATTTGCCCAAGAATTTCATAAATTCATTGTTTTTAATGGCTGAGTAGTACTCCATTGTGTAAAAAAAAAAAGATGAAAGTAAAGGAGAGAAAAGCAGCCACATTATCCTCATTTGCAGATGACATCGTGCTGTACTTAAAGGACTCTAAAGACCTCTCCGGGGAACTCTTGGAAAGGAAACCTCTTTAAGCAAAGGAGGAGGGTACAAAGTCAATACAAAAGTCAGTAGCTTCTCAAGACAGCAGTGACAAACTCGCCAAGAGAGGGATCCAAGGAGGGGATTCCTTTCACAAAGGCTTCCATGAGCCAGGCAAAGAAAGTCAAAGACCTCTGCAGTGAAACTTCTGAGGCACTGAAGAAGGGGGCAGAAGACTCTAGATGATAAAAGATCTCTTTTGATCTTGGATTGACAGAATTAATATCGAGAAAATGAGTACATTATGCAATCCCCATGAAAATACTAATGACACCCTTTGTAGAACAAGAAGAAAAGGAAAAAAAACAAAACAAAACAAAAAACCCTAAACTTCATTTAGAAGCGTGAAAGACTGAATGGCCAAGGCAAGCATTAGCAAAAAGAACAGTGGTGGAGATTTCACAGTACCTAATCTCAAATTATATCACAAAGCTACAATAGTAAAATCAGCATGGTATCTGGCACAAAAACAGACCCGCAGACCAATGGAACAGAACAGAGGACATGGAAACAAACTTGCTTGGCTAACACCACCTAATTTTTGACAAACATGCCAAAGCCTGCTTCCTTCTAAATAATGGTGCTTAAAAGTTTGGATTTCCACCTACAACAATGACTCCGGATGCCTGGCTAAAATCCTACACAACAGTCAGTTCAAAAATTGATCAGAGATCTTAAGCATAACCCTGACTCTTTAAAACTGCTAGAGGGAAAACAAGCCAGACAGGGAAAGGACAATACCACTGTGAGCTCATTCATATGCATGACCTAAGTTTAAAACTATGGGTATATATGTTGCATTCATGTGTGCATGTGTGTGTATGCATGTGTGCATGTGTGTGCATGCATGTGTGCATGAGTATGCACATGTTTGTGCACAGTGTCTGCATGTGTATATGCATATGTGTATATGTGTGTGCATGTGTGTATGTGTGTGCATGTATGAGTACATATATGTGTGCATGTGTTTGTGCATGTGTGTGTTCATGCATGGAAACTAGAAAGAAGATCATGAGAAGGAAGAAAAGGATCCTAAGGGAGGGAGAAAGTAAGGGTCCTAGAATACAGTTGACATGAAAACAGAACTGGGAACTGTCTGGAGAATGAAGGCAGATGGACAGTGTGCCCTGAACCACAGGGGAAGGTAGTGGTGAGGAAGGATGGATCAGAGCAGAGTGGAGTTGGTACAAATGTCTGAAGATGACATAACACCACTTTGTTAGCTTCTATGCTAACTTTTAAAAATAAATAAAAAAACCAACAACAACAAGAAAACAAATATTCAATCTTTTTTTTAAAATCATAGTGCTTTCAGCCATGGCAGCCATCTTCCAGTAACTTGCCAAAATGACGAAGACAAAGGGAAAGAGGAGAGGCGCCCGGTACATGTTCTCCAGGCCTTTTAGGAAACATGGCATTGTTCCTTTGGCCACATACATGCGAATCTACAAGAAGGATGATATTGTAGACAGCAAGGGAATGGGCACTGTTCAAAAAGGAATGCCCCATAAGTGCTACCACGGCAAAACCGGAAGAGTCTACAAAGTCACCCAGCACTCCATGGGCATCATTGTGAACAAGCAAGTTAAGGGCAAGATTCTGGCCAAGAGGATCAATGTGCGGACTGAGCACATCAAGCACTCGAAGAGCAGAGACAGCTTCCTGAAGGGGGTGAAGGAGAACGACCAGAAGAAGAAGGAAGCCAAAGAGAAGGCCACCTGGGTTCAGCTGAAGTGCCAGTCTGCGCCACCCAGAGAGCACACTTTATGAGGACTAATGGAAAAGAGGTTGAGCTGCTGGAGCCCATACATGTGAATTCATGGCCTAATGTACAAAAAGAAATAAAGTACCAGGACTGAAAAGTGAAAAAAAATTAAAAAATAAAATAAAATAAAACATATAAAAAATATAAAATAAATAAATAAATAAAAATTAAATCATGGCATATTCCCCAAATGAGCACTTTTTAACCACTAAAAGAATAAGCAGACCTGGATATCCAACGTATGCACAGCAACTGCAAAAAAAAACATAGGGCTAAGGACATAGTTCCCTGGTGAGCGGCTTGCAAGACAAGCATGGGGCTCTAAGTCAGGTAAGTTATTTGCCCATCTAGGACAAGCACTGTGGGTATGTGATAAATTCATAAACATCCATAAAGGATGTGTTGTTTTGACTTTCCCTTTTGTTTATGTTTCTTACAGATACACAGCAAACTATTAGCAGTGGTTACATATTTCACGAAATATTTTATTTGATACTTAATATAAGTAAGTATGAGGGGTGTGGTAGAAAATTCATTTCTTCCCTTAGTGCCTGTCTGTATTTGCCCTTTTTAAACCATATACTCATTTTCAAAAATATAAATAAACATCTTTAAAATTCTACTTACAAATGCACAGAAGACCAGCAAATGAAAAACCCAGCACCAGCCAGGCAGTGGTGGCTCACACATTTAATCCCAGCACTCAGGAGGCACAGGCAGGTGGATGTCTGAGTTCAAGGCCAGCCTGGTCTACAGATCATGTTCTAGGATAACCAAGGGGGCTACACAGACAAATCCTGTCTCAAGAAAAGAAAAGGAAAAGAAAGGAAAAGAGGAGAAAAGGAGGGGGAGGAGAAGAATAAGGAATAAGGAAGAAGAAGGAGGGGGGAGGAGGAGAAGGAGAGAAGAAGAAGAAGAAGAAGAAGAAGAAGAAGAAGAAGAAGAAGAAGAAGAAGAAGAAGAAGAAGAAGAAGAAGAAGAAGAAGA
>NC_034607.1:34920423-34922417 GCF_900095145.1 Mus pahari | reverse complement strand
AGAAGAAGAAGAAGAAGAAGAAGAAGAAGAAGAAGAAGAAGAAGAAGAAGAAGAAGAAGAAGAAGAAGAAGAAGAAGAAGAAGAAAAGTGAGAAAAGACAGACCAAGTTTCAGGTGTGGAATACCCCACTCAAATTTTTTATTAGAACTATCCCAGAAATGCTCTCCCCACCTCCAAATCCAGGTTCTTGTTATTGTTCTTGATTATCTGCCAGAAGTGATATAAATACACCATTCCTCATGACACCACACATTTTAGGCATAGGACATCAAGATATTAATTGGGTAATGACCAGAGAACTTCCTGCTGACTACCTACATAGTACTGGGCAGTACTCTATAGGTGGCTTAGATGGGAAAGTCATCAAAACTCTAACCCTGTAAGCATTGATGACTGCTGTAGGAAAATATATCCATGGATACAATAGTGGCTTGAATTTTAAACAATTGCTCTCTGATTGGATTTCAGATCTACCTCACAGAAGGAGACACATATCTGGCACTGTAAGTTTAATTAATAATCTATGGTTGGGGAGCTCACAGGCCCCAACGGTGAACCAGATACCACTTTTCTGTTAAATTCACACAATATCAACCTGCTCTCGACGTTCACCTCTCTCTACCCACAAGATAGATGAACTCACAGAGCCCACCAGAGAAGCTTCTCTGGGCAGTAGGCCATGGTTTATAGAGAAACTCACAACTGGCCAAAATGTAGAGAATCTAAGTGTGTGAGGAGATCTCAGCCAATAATGGGGAAAAAAATATCACCACCACAGGGGGCTTCAGGATGCTCCGTCCACCTTAAGTTTCCACTAGGCATAAAGTTGTCATGATGAAACAGCCCGGGCCAGAGGAGTAGAGCGATAAACGCTACACCTTCCAGGTGGTCACACTTTGCTGTGAAGTATCTTCAAGGGTGATTAACACTGAAATCAGTAGATACTGATGAAAAGCAAGTTAGACCAATGACCTAGGTAGGGATCACTCAAAAGACTGGGGTCCCTGAGAGGCCCACTGAGAAAGAAGTCTGACCCTTGTTAGACCTGGGATTCAGACCTCCAGTATCACCTCTTACCCAGGCCTCCAGCCTGCCCTTCAGGTTTCCTATTTGGTGACCACAGGAATTGCTTGAGCCAAATCCTTAAAATAATTTTCTACATGGGTTTTGAGATAGAAAGATGGGTGGAGGGATGGACAGACATCCTGTTAGCGGTGTTTCTCTGGAGATCTCTGATAAAAACTTTTGGTGTCAATAATCTCCGTACCTATTCTTGACAATATCCACTCTGCCTGCATCTTTGTAAAACAAACAAACAAACAAACAAACAGAAAACCAACAATGTACTGTTAAATAACTTGGGAACAAAAAGAGCAAGCACAATGTGTCCTTCAAAGAAGCTGAGATTTAAAAAGTAGTTACCTGACCCTGGAAAGACTGGAATGAAGAACAGTGGTTAGAACAGCTGATGCCTGGGGTTTAAGTACCATCAGGATGCTTAGGAAAAAGCTCTGGGGCAGCATTGCACATAGGGTCTCTACAGAAAAGGAAATAGACATTCCAAAGATTGAAGAAAAAGGAGACTGAAAGTTTTGCCCCAACAAGACAACCAATGAGTCAAGGGAGGCCGGCTCAGTTGGTAAACTACCTGCCTTAAAACCACAAGAACCCAGACAAAAAACTGTGTATAGTGCAAAGGTTTCTAGTTCCAGTGAGAGTGACAAGGGAGGTGGAAAGGGTTGATCCCTGGAGCTCATTGGCCAGATAGCTGACCATACCTTGTGGAATTCCAGACCAATGAGAGACCCTGTCTGTAGTGGTTTGAATAAGAATGTTCCACATAGGCTCAAAGATTTGAATGCTTGGTCACTGGGGAATGACACTACTTAATATGGATTAGGAGGTGCGGCCTTGTTGCAGGAACAGTGTCACTCTGGATTTCAAATGCTCAAGCCAGGCCTCTCCTTCTCCTCCTCCTCCTCCTCCTCCTCCTC
>NC_034607.1:34891118-34920200 GCF_900095145.1 Mus pahari | reverse complement strand
AAATGCAGATTTATTGGGAAGCACCTCTCAGGTGAGCTCACTTTACCCAAGGACTGAGGCCAGGGAAGTCACCATGGAGAGGGAGCAGGAGAGAAGTTTCCCCCCTCCCCTCCACCTCTCCTCCCCTTCCCCCCTCGCTCTCCCTCTCCTCTCTCTGCTTTCTATCGATGGATCCAGTCGTAGAATTCTCAGCTACTTTCAGCAGTATGCCTACCTGCATACCACCATGCTTCCCTCTATGATGACAATGGATTAATCATCTGAACTGTAGGCCAGTCCCAATTTAGAGTTTTCCTTTATAAGCGTTGCCTTGGTTATGGCATCTCTTCACAACAATAGAACAAGTGACTAAGATAGTGTCTCAAGCAAAATATGGGGGACAGGGGTGTTTAAGGAAAAACACCTAAAGCTGTCCTCTGGTACACATGCACACATGCACACATTAACATCATTAACATTGAGTGTTGAAACAGGAAATATCTGAGTAGGCAGATGGGTTTAACTTGACCTAAACAATAAACAATGTCAAAACAATATGATACAATATATCATTTTTATATTTTAATGTATCAATTCAAAAGCAGAGCAAGAAAAAAATAAGATTGCCTTTTAAAATATACCAGCCTCTAAGACACTTATACTCTAGAATAATATGCTTAAAATTCAACCATGGGCAAGTAGTTTTGAGAGTCTGGAAGCATCCCTCAGGTAGAGTTACAGCGGTAGGGTCACTCCAGTACATTTCAGCAATGATCAGCACCTGGCAGGACAGAACCAGAGGCTGTCGCATCTTACCGTGCCTCTGTCCTGATTCATGTGCTCTGTGGACTCCAGGCTGAGCTTTCTCTTCCTGTTAGGCTGTCTCATCTCCACTTCAGAGCTCCTTGGCCGCGTTTTCTGCAAAACAGTGGCATGGTAAATATTGCAGGAACTTCTCCCCTTTCTCAAGTACAAAAGCAAAGAAATCCTATGCTGCTGAATAGCTTGAGTTTGTCCTGTGAATGTTCCTGTGTAGGAAGCCTTTCAAAGCACAGCTTATCAGGTTCACTTGAGCCACAATTCTAGAGAGTTCATAAAAAGGTCTGGTCCCCTGGCTTTTTGTCCTGCTCTGAGGTCTCTGGCTCCCTGAAACAGCACAACATTATGTTGCTGCCTGTCCTGAGAGCTCCTATAAAGCCAAGCTGATGCCAGACCTTGTCCTTGAATCCCAGAACTGGAAGCTAAATAAGCCTTTAGATCCAGACAGGAACTCCACAGGAAGACAAACAGAGTCAACTAACTTGGACACTTGGAAGTTCCCATAGACTGAATCACTAACCAAAGAGCATACATGGACTGGACCTAGGCCCCCACCTCCCAAACGTATGTAGCAGATGCGCAGCTTGGTCTTCAAACAGCTACCCCAAAAAACTAAAGCGAGGGTTATCCCCAGCTCTGCTGCCTGCTGGTGGATCCTATTCCTCTAACTGGGCTGCCTTGTCTGGCTTCAGTGGAAAAGGATGCCCTTAGTCCCACAGTGATTTGATGTGCCAGGGTGGGTTAGTACCTTGTGGAAGGACTTCCCCCTTCCCAGAGGAGGAGAGGGAGGATGGAAGGAGGGGCTGTGGGGGGAGGACTGGGAGGAGAGGGGGGACTGTGATCAGGATGTAAAGTGAATAAATAAATAAATGAATAAATAAATAGGGAAAACATGTCCAGTTTCAGGTATTTTAATACAGAACAAAGAATCCAACTAATGCAAAGACTTACAGTTATATTTGCTATAATTAGCTGCTGATGAAATTATACTATTGGTTTTAAAGCCTTCAATATAACAACGTGATAATGGAAAGGGTGCTAGATTTCATTTCCTGTTTAGAATTTAGATATATACATGTCTTACCTAGAATATAAGGAAATATGTATTGTTGTGTTTGGCCTTACTTCTGATAAATGCTTTTGTTCATTTCTTTGCTTAGATGGCCCATGAGGAGTATTGCTCTTTTGGCGGCCTCTGTACTCACAGAGGCTGAGTATGCACAGCAGCCGTGACAGAAGGATACCAGACACAGCTCAGCACTCTAAAATAGAGGACTCTAGATTAATGGATCACCAATTCAATTAGCAGGACAGTTCTTCAGCATGTTAGCATAAAGCAGACAACATGTTAGGCAGAATTATTTGAAATGAGGTTTTTTGTTTGTTTGGGGTTTTTTTTGTTTTGTTTTTGTTGTTTTGTTTTGTTTTGTTTTTTTAACCTAGCAAGGGCAACTGTCTGAGAAGCAAGCTCCTGTACTATACATGCACCACAGAAGGTGCCATTCTGCAATCTACTTACTGATATTTAACAACTGACATACAGTCTTGAGGAAATGGCTAGTCCTAAGACAAATGTACTTGTCTTTTTAGCATACAGCCAAGCTCACTGTTTCCCCCCCCCCTAAAGCTCTCATGACTCCTCTACCCAAATCTGACATCACAGCTTTTATGCTGTGCACGGCCAGACAGCAGCAGGCCAGCGGGCAGAGGCTGGGATCCAGCTGTGCTCAGCACACACTGTCAAGCTGCCCCCTGTTCTTGATCCACACAGAAGAAAACACATCCTTTAGAACTATGTCATGCTTGGGGCATAGATTTGCACGAGTTATTGTTTCTTCCCTTAGTCCACAGTTTCCAGGTTTGGCTGTCTTTGAATCCATTGACTGTTTCTTGAATTATCATCACGTGTGTGAACACTGTCCAGCTTTAATTTGATGTTTCCCTCAACGTAATGATTCCACAGGTTTCCCAACGCAGTGTGCACTTACTTTGTCCTGACTTCTGCTGACCCCACCCCACCCCCATCCTCTGGACACCTCCTGCCTCCCCACTTATTGCTTTTTTCCATCTGCCACTACTTATCCGTCCTTTATAAGTAAACTAAAGAGACTTCAGGTCCTTCAAAAAAAAAAAAAAAGCCTTCTTTGATTACTTCCTGTCTCAAATGGATCTTGCACACATTGCCTACACGTCACGGTTAGTGTGCATGCCCTTTGACACAGCATGTAATACTTCAGGCTACATTTTTTTAAAATTTCCTTCCTTGTAAAGCTACAAGCAACCTGCTAGTAGGGATGGAGATCTGCCCATCCTTATTTTCCATTACCCAAATTATACCTGGCTCACGGAAGACTCTGGGCATGGTTTTGTTAGCTTTAACTGAATGCATGTCTCTCTGCATTAGAGCAGAGCCGCACAGCCCTTACTCCAATGGCTGTCAGTCTCAGATGCAAATATTACTCGTTCTAGAATCCTGTGCGACTAGAGTAAGTATCATTTCAAACTCAACTCCTGTCTCTTTTCCTTAATGTACACACACACACACACACACACACACACACACACCAAAACAAAACAATCAAAAGCAAACAAAGGAACCCACTTCTCACATCCATTTGCTATTAGTCAGTGTGCTCTTAAGACAGGCACTTACCTAGTAAATTCAATATCATTTCATTCATTTGGTAAGATGTAAATATAATTCATCACACCTAGCTCCAGGTAATATTGTGAACATCTATGCATATGAACAGCTTAGACAGAGTGCCTTTAGCAGATTATTACTACACCAGACATGACGTGACTTTTATTGTGAATAACATCCCCAGCTTGTCAAACAGAAATCATCTGCTACTGACATCTCTCCTTATAAACAAGGTGATATGCCTTGCTAATCCCTGGTAATTATTTCAGTAGCCCTGATTTGTGTAAAAGGTAGAAGTCTGAATTTTTATTATGTGTCAGGGTCAAAAATAAAAGCTTCTATAACAAGGCTTTTCAAAATAAAATTTGACAATAAGTTGAATTCTCTTTAAACTTAGAAATAACTTTATATATCGCAGTACAGGGGAACGCCAGGGCCAAGAAGTGGGAGTGGGTGGGTAAGGGAGCAGGGCAGGGGGAGGGTATAGGGGACTTTCGGGATAGCATTTGAAATGTAAATGAAGAAAATATCTAATAAAAAATTGAAAAAAATAATAAATAATAAAGCATTAATATATAAGGTACCTAAGAACCAATATATTTTGTTCCAAAAAAGTAAAAGGATCAATATAAAATAGCATCAAATATAGAAGATGAATGATAAAAAGGTAATGGTGGTTTGACGGACATTCGGGCACACTTACAGACAGCCTTATGGAGATGGTCTACATTCCCATTTAGAAACTCAAGTCTCAAACTTGTCCAAGTCAAAAAAAAAAAAAAAAAACAAAAAAAAACAGAACATTCCTTTTGACAGAACCTAACTTGATGTTCTTGGCACAGCACGTAACTATATGGATCATTCTGATTACCCCTGATAATGGCCTACTCCTAATGGGCCCAAAATAGCACATTAGCCATTGTGCATATTAGCCAGAGTCTCCTTGGTTAGTTTTAAAGAAATAAAAACTCGTTAAAAGTCAATAAAGAGTGACATACGATCATAAAGCACATTCTCAAAAGGAATGATAAGTGATGACTGGGCTAAGCTCCGCAGTGGATGTTCTAAACCCAAGCACCATCTCTCCCACACAAGGTGAACTGGGCCTCCTACTTGGAAAACGTTATAACGTTTTGTATTTTAAACAGTGAGAAAGGTGAATATATAAAGAGTATCTATATTCTGTAGAAAAATTAGAAGTACTTAGTTAATATCTCAGTTGATCATTAGATACCTTCACCTCATATTGGGAGCTCCTAGCTATACACTGGAGACAATTGTCATCCTAACCTTTTTACTTAGGAGGACAAATCAGGGTTTTTGTTGAGAAGGCATCTTGACATCTCCAGCTCTTCAAATTAGATCAATATCCACGTTTGGGTGCTGCTAGGCTCAGTGGTTATCATTTCTATGATCAAGAAGTACTTTATGAAACATAAGCATGCTTCTTCAACAATCCCAGAAGGGTGTTGGTACTACTTGCCTGGGATAACCCATCTTATCCCAGGGGCACTGCATGCAACACACACCTGGGATCTCATGTGCAAGGCCTATTTCCTGCCTCACATCATGGTATTAAACAGTAATGCCACCACTTTCTGTTCCCCCAAATATCCAAGTTTAAACAAAACGCTACGCGGTACTCCATAAGTAAGAAATGCAGTGCACATCAATTAAAAATCATGACACGTTAGGTGCAACAACAATATGAACTAACCAGTACCCCTCTGAGCTCGAGTCTCTAGCTGCATATGTGGCAGAAGATGGCCTAATCAGCCATCATTGGGAAGAGAGGCCCCTTGGTCTTGTAAACTTTATATGACCCAGCACAGGGGAAGGCCAGGGCCAAGTAGTGGGAGTGGGTGGCTAGGGGAGCAGGAGTGGGGGGGTATAGGGAACTTTTGGGATAGCATTTGAAATGTAAATAAAGAAAATAATAATAATAAAAAAAATCATGACCCATGTTCTGAGTTGGCAGTTCTCAGGAGGCAAACTATATCCAGCAAGCAGAGAGAGAAGGAACAAGGGAGATACTGTACAGACTTGAAGTTGAACTTAGCATTTAAATATCAAATGCAAATACACAATCAGTACCCTGATTTCTTAGCAGTTCCAAAATGTTATTCAAGCTAAGGTTTATTCATCCGCCCAGTAGTCTTAATGAAGCAAAATGGTTGGTGTTTAAGTAAGTGAATAGGTGACTATACTTGAATGATGCTGACAACTTATGCATGAATTATTAACACTTCATTATATCAATAACAATAGGAAATATTATGTAAGTAATCACAGAGAAAGCAAGTCTATTATAGGCACTTCCTATTGACACATAGGACAAATGAAGACAAACACAGAAAACGAAAAGCTAGAGAGCGGGGCTCTTGTGATGTGGGCACAAAGCCTCAGCTCCAAGTGTTCTGCAGACAACTGTGGAGAATCACAAGACCAACACCAGGCAAAGAATTCAGCCATCTCTGAATCCAGTGATTGGAAATTCAGGTGCTTCAAAGGGCAAGTGAAGGAGAAGATCCTAACAAGTAAATAAGAAATTCCATTATTAATTTCATTTGAAGACTTGAAAGACGACAGATCCTCAACACAACTCTGAAGCCAGCAGCGTATAAAAGACTGCAAACCACGAGGGGCAGCGCAAGGCAAATACGCAGTGACTAGGAGATTAGAGGACAGAAGACAAGACTTTATAGCCATCTCAGTGGGCAAAAGCCCTCGAGGAAAGTCAGAGAGCTGCAACAAAGCGAGAAACAGACAGCCATTAAAGGGAATTTCCCAGGCTGAGGAAACACTTCTTTTTCCACCCATAACGAAAGTCGTATTAAATGGAGAAAGAGTTAAACTCTCCCTCTAAGTTCACCATCAAGGACACAGTCCTCCTTTCAACTTTACACTACACAGGAGGCCATGGCTAGGGAAATTAGTTAAGAACAAGGCAGTGAAAGCATTTGGGTAGGAAAGGAAGAAGAAAATTCTATCCGCAGTTACGTATTATGTAGTGTAGTGTTTCGAACATCTTACAGAACACATTAAAAATGCTACAAGTCGGGAGTGTGCATGTGAAGGCGGAAAGTGAATCTTTCTGCACACAAGCAGTTAACAAGAAATAAAAATAAATCTCAAATGTATTCCCTTTGTAATATGTCCAAACAGAAAATGTTCACTCAAAAATAACACAGTGAGAAGTACAAGATTTATAAACCCTAAACCTGATGCTATAAAATGAAATTAGTGAAGGAAATAGATCTGACTTTTCCATGGGTTAGAAGACTGAATGACTGGGCTACTTCTGTTCTCCAAGTTAACTTACAGATTCAGTACAACCACTCATAAAAATCCCAGCCGGATTTCTTGTGCATAGTGATGAAATGAATCTAGAATTTGCGTGGAAATGCAAGGGCTCAAGACAGCCAAAAATAATTTTGCAGAAGTAGAAGACAGTAGGAAGATTTATGAGTTCTGACTCCCCAACTGTTTTCAAAGTTACAGTAGGCAGGAGAGTTTGGTCTTGGCATAAAGATAGACACAGATGAAATAAATAGGAGGACTCAAAATTCAACAATCCATTTGTGGGAAATTAATTTTCCACAGTGTAAAAACTATTCACGGGGAGATTTCAGTCTTTTCAATAAATACGCTAAGACAAAGGGGCGTCCTGTACTATTGAGTATTTAGACAGAATGAGTTTGGTGGGCCCCAGCCTTAAATGCAAGGGCTGAAGCCATTTAAACCTCGGGGCAAACAGAAGGCTGAGCCCTTATGGACTTGAGTTGGGATGAGAGTTTCTTAGGTATGGAACGATAGTTGTAAGAAACAAATAGAAAGGAAAGTAGGCCACGTGGACTAAATCCAAGTTAAAACTCGGTAAAGAGAAAGGACAGCCTAGAGTGGGCAAAATTATAAATACCAATGTGTCTGAAGAACCCATATTAGACCATTAAAAAAAAAAAAAAAAAACCTCTTATAACTCAATAACTGAGAGATAACGACTGAAAAGTTAACAAATATGAACGAATACTTCTGTAACACAGATGTACAAAGGACTAATAACCACACAAACTGCTCATTGCTATTCGCCATGAGGGAGATGGAAAGCCAGGAGATACATCAGTTAAGTATCCATAGTAAAAGAATGTAGGCAGTCAAATTAATATGGAAAGACTCATATACATTGCTGGTAAACAAAATAATAATAAAATAATTAATAATAATAATAATGGCATTACTGTCAAAAAGTCAGTCAGTTTCTTTAAAAACAAACAAACAAACAAAAAAAAAAAAAACTAAAGTGATTCAGCAGCCTTGCTCCAGTCACACTCAAGAAAGGGAAATAAATGTAAGTACACACAGACTCTTGTCCTTGAGTATGTGAGTGTCCACAGCATCCTTACTTCCAATACCCCCAAGTGAAAACAACCAAAGGTCCAAAACTAAAATATAATAAAAACCAAGAAAGAACGCACTAGAACCTCACACACTGTGAACACTGAGTCACAGAGAAGCCAGGAAAAGACTCCACATTTCAACGATCACATTTACCTGCAATGTCCGGAAGAGGAAAACCGTAGAAACAGAAAATAGAACACGGGCTCCCAGGAGAATGGGAGAGAAATGAGGGGATGGGAAGGAGAGAAAGAGGGACCACGATTACTGGGCACTGTGCATCTTCAGAGAGGATAAAACGCCCTAGGATTAGATCACAGAGATCACCGCCCAGCCCTGCAAATGTGCTAAAAAGCACTAAAGTGAATGCCACAGATGTGTGAATCATTTTACTTCAATAAAGCTCTTTCTAAAGTATAGTCTTTTGATTTCTCAAAAAAAAAAAAAAAAAAAAAACAGATTTGTAATTTACCAGGGAGCATATTAAAAAACAAAAACTCCTCAAAGGTCCTAATTATCAGTAAAATGCAAACAAAGCTTAAACTAAATATAATCTTATATCCCCAAGAGACAGACTATTTTACCAGGGACAGAACCGAATAGAACCTAGCAAGGGTACAGCCAAATGAAATGTATGTCTGTCCAACCGTTACAGGAAATAAGGCAAGGGCTCCTCAAAACAAACAAACAAAACGGAAACAGAACTATAGAACTGCTACTTGATCTACTGGTCCCCGACACCAGAAAACCAAACAGAGGGAAGAACCCAGGTAGGAAGAAGCACTGGCACACCCTTCATACAGTGCTCACAACAAACTTCAGATACACCCTGCAGAATCATTCTAGGAATCCACTGATAAAGAGATAATAAAAGAAAATACTGAGTGCACATGCAACAGAATATCATTGTGCCATAAAAATGAAATCCAGTCATTTGTGGAAATACAGATTGAAGGCATTTTTGGCAACCAAAGTAAGTCAGGCACTGAAACACACAGGCCGCGTGCCTTCACTTACATGGAAATGCCAGTTGATCGGAAAGAAGTATAAAATAGTGGTTGCCAGAAAGTGGTAAAGACACGGGTGTGTGCTTGCATGGGATTAATATTTTATGTTCTGTGACATACTATGGTTGGCTATGATGAATTCAAAATTGTAAAACAGCGTGTAGAGTGCTGGCAAGATGGTTTGGCAGGTAAAGGCTCTTCCTGCCAAGACTAACTACCTGAGTTCAATCCTCCCTGGAAACCACATGGGAGACGAATTGAACCAACTCCTGATTGGTCTCTTAGTATTCACTGCCACACATGAACTGGAACCACATGTGCACACACACACAAACATCAAATAGATAGTCAGGCAGACAGACAGGCAGACATACAGACATACATACATATATACAGACAGACAGATTAGATAGATAGATGATAGGTAGGAGATAGATAGATAGATAGATAGATAGATAGATAGATAGATAGATAGATAGATAGATGATAGATAGACATAGATAGGTAGATGATAGATATATGGTTGACTGACTGATTTATAGATAGATAATAGACAAACAGACGGATGGATAGATGATAGATTAAAAATATCCAGTAAAGAGACCAAGATGCTCCCAACACAAACATACAAACACACACATACACACAAACACACACACACACATATACAAGAGGGAAACAGAGAGAAAGAGAAAGACAGAGACAGACAGACAGACAGACAGACGGACAGACAGACAGATGGACGGAGGGAGGGAGGAAAGACAAAGATAGACGGGCAGACAGACAGACTTGTCTAAGATGATAGATACATCAGTCATCCGGAAATGATCATCAGGTGTACACATGTTGAAAGACTGACCCATTTATATGTGTAGTTAATTTGTGTCAATCTGAAATAAGAGTAGCTAAAAAGATTTAAAAAAAAAAAAAAAGGCAAAATGTACTGATTATCAGAAAGGAAAACCAGAAAGACATCTGTGGACCTGATCCAACCTTAAACAGAAAAGCTTCTCTTTGCGGTGAGGAGGGGAATGAAAAGCCCCAGAACTGTACAGGACGTAGAGAGTTCAGACTGGGACACATGGCGTCTACCACACCCTCCAGGAACAGGACACACTCAGGGATAAAGACGGAAATGGTGTAAGAGCCTGAGCATGGGAGGGGGAGTTGCAAAATAACACCAACTGACAGCAGCAGCACACACTAACATTGGGTCCACAGAAGTTGAGCCCTGAACAGTCAGCCACAGCCACGGGGTGGAAAAGGGACTCACGGAAGTCGACTGCACACTTCTGATGTGTCAGAGACAGACAGATGCTGAGGAGAACGGAGGCATGGTATCCAGTTATGCATCCACTGGTGAACCCACCAAGCTCTAGTGGCTATTTCCAAACTCAGGACACACAGATGACCCTAGTTAAACTCTGAGACACTAAGCAAAACCAAGACTAAGAAATAAAAGGAAAAGATTTGTAAGGGAGATGGGAATGAACATGGGGGTGCAGAATATATACTGTGCATACAGGAAACCAGGAGAGAGTAGAGTTTCCGAATTAAAAGTCATTTTCAGGACACAATAATGTAAAGTTTATATTTTAATTAAAGCCAGGGTCATGGGAGAGCTCAAAAGAAAGAAGACACTAATTTGGAATTAGTTTTTTTTTTTTTAAGTGATTTGGAAAAGGGACTGAAGACGACATTGACCAGAGATAGAATTGAACTTTCTTAATGGGATAAGACATATATTCACTAAATATTGTAATGATTTCAATAGCAGTGAAATTAATTTATAAGTCAATGTCACTCCAATAAAAAATCCTAACCTACTATTTTCCAAAGAACTTGTCAAAGATTTGGTAGATCACAGAAACAAGAGATGAAAACCAGCTAAGAATAGCTGTGAGGCAGTGCCCCTCTTCTCCCTTCATTGTACGAAGCTTCAGTTGCTAAGGTAGTACGCTGTTTGTGAGAAAATAGGCCAGCAGATCAATTAAGCACATGGAAGGGCCACGGGATATGAAAGAGATGCACAGAAATGTGATTATCTGAGCAATAATTACAAATTACCAGACAAACAATAAACGCGGTAATAAATGATACTGCCACAGGGAAAGTGACACCCTCGGACTGAAAATAATTGGAATCTTCCCTGGTTGTGTTATCTCCCACCACACGGGGAAGTTCGTGATCTCCACCTTCGCTCAGCTCAGTGTAATTCCAATTAGCCACTGCAGTGGCCCTTGTTCAGCTGTAGGGCACATTATGCCTGCCACTTACAAAATCCCCTCAATAACTTCCCTCCACTACCTCATGGGAGTCGCAATGAAACTAAATGAATTACTACGTAAAGATGCTAACACAGGCGCTGGGTGTAACTACCTCATCTGTCTCCTCCTGCTCCTCAAGCCCCACTCCTTTCCTCTGAACAAGTTCATCTTGCCGGCACTATGTCAGTAGAGGTCCTAGGAGCAGAGTATCAGACATGTATCAGCCACCCACTCGTTAGGGACAGTATGACACTGGAGGTGTATAGCCTACAGGGTGGGTACACACACTCCCCAGCACACACCAGGCATTCAGGAGAAACCGCTGACCTGAGCATACCTAATGACAGGCTTTTACCTTCCAGATAATATCATTCTCCACATGAAGGAATCATGGCTTCCTTTGGGGAGACAGAGGATTCCAGAGCTCAGCAAGGGAAGAATAACAGCAAGAGGAAGATAAATACTTTTCAAAGTTCTGTTGCCCTGGTAAGCATTATCATCGAAGGTGACAATATTCAGAGGATCTTCTTAAAAGGCAAGCATTAGATGTATATTAGTTTACCTCTCACAATCAATAACTGACCCGACGATGTACATATTTGGTTTTGTACAGATCTAAATAATTATTAAAGAGTGCTGGAAAAGCTCAGAAACATAATAACCATATGAAACAAAACGACCAATAGAAGGTAATGTATATTAAAAGAAAATGTCCTGCACTGGTATTTGAAAGCAAAGAGAAAAAGAGATCCTTAATTAGGACGGAATCCTACACAGGGCTGACAAAGTGCTGATTGGTCCAGCAACCCCATGAAGTACTTGGAAATATCTGATAAAGCTGAACCTGGCTGGTGCTCTAGACAGCCAGGATCCATTGTGAATATACATCCATCAGTAGATGTACAGAACTGCTCCAGCATGTATAAAAACCCTGCTCTGTTCACTACAGAATTTATCTGGAGTGGAGGAAATGTCACAAGACCCTACATACCCATCAGTAGAAAAATATACATTGCCATTCACTTGGAAATGAATACCACATAGCACTTAGAGTCAATAAAAATTGATATACATCCCGTTACAGATCTATAAAATACAGTTGAACAGAAAGAATAAGAGGCAGGGTGCTGTGCAGTGGATGACACTCAGGCCAAGTCTGCTCACCGGCGCATACAAACCTAGAGCAAAACTTGAGCATGCCTCATGCCAAGCACGGCTCTGAACCCACATGAAGTGCTGTGTGAGAACTGTTTTAGGTATCATGCATAATCTAGTGATGGTGTTAATTGCACAGGCGTATGTGGGTAGTTATATGCAAACTTCAAGCCTCCTTAGTCAGAGGATGAGTCTCTGAAGGTTTTGGCAACCGTAGATGGTCCTGGAACCATTCCCTCAAACCCATTTATCATAGCCAGAATAGCTTGGACCCTTGAGTCTCATAACTTCTTTTGCTCTCTTTAACTGACCTGCGTTAAACCGTTTTCAAGCACCACACAGCTCCACAACAGCCCAGAGGCAGAACCAGCCCATGTGACAGCATCAAGCAAAGTCAATGCAGAATTTGCCCAACTCCAATCTGTATACCTTAAAACATGTCTCCATGTCTAAAACAATGTTACTGCTTCATCAGCAACAGCATGGAGGCAGGGTTTGTGCTAAATGGCTGTGAGCACTTTCAGCATATACTTTTCTCTAAGAGGAGGAGTCGGTGCAAACAAATTGCTTACCTATAATTGCATGGCCAGCTGGTAGCAGAACTCAACCAGATAATGATATTTAGACAATAGGAAACTGTGTACCATATGGAGGACTTACTAAATACACTGGCATTCTGAATCCTGACTCCTGGCTCCTTAGAATGGCATGCTGCTCGATTGATGTGAAAACCAAGTTTTTGCAGATATCCAACCATTTGTTTTCTGAGTCTTACTGCTTCTGAACAGCAGCAGATCTTCATGATAACTGTCTGTCTGGATCCTCATCAGGCAAACCGAAGCTTGGACTATAAAGACTTCCTCACTCCTACTCTGATGGTGATGATCAGGAGTCCGGCTGTGGTGGAGCAATGGGGGTCTCACGAGTGCTGAGACCAAGGTGAACCACCAGCCTCATGAAGCTACACATCACAAAACAGACTGTGAAGGAAAGTAGGAGATGTTGACATTCCTCAGCAGAAATATAACACATGTACAGAATAGTACATGCAAGAATACAGTTTGACATTCATTCACGCATTAAGCACATGTAACAAACAGTCAGGTCAAGAGACTGAACGTCACTAGCCGATTCCCTCCATTGAGCATTCTTGAGGGTCATGCCAACTCCTAGCATAATGGGATGCTGCACAGATAGAATTTTGCAGTATGAATTGGTCCTTACCCATTGCTTATCTCTGGTAGGAGCATGCTTGTGACAGTTACCACACTGTTGCATGCATCCATCCAGTCTTTACCATACAGTGTACTGTAGAGTGTGTAACATATCTATTCATTTACTTGCTGGTATGTATTCGGGTCATTTTCAGACTTAGGGTAATAAAAGTGGTAATTTAACATTATATTTCTTTGCTAAAAGGTACATTTTGTCCAATTTTCTTTAGGGCCATAACTAGATAGAATTCCCAAGTCATAAATTACATGTACTGATTTCCTACCAATGTTATTATAAATAACCTCAAACCCAGAGGTTTAAAGCAACGTAGATATTTTGTCTTGCAGTAACAGGTGCCAAAAGTCCTACATGGGTCTCATTAGGATAAAATCGGGGCTTCGACAGAGCTGCATTTCTTTCTGTAAGCTACAAGGGAAAAAAGAAATTTCTTTTTTTCTTTCCAGATTGTAGACACTGTTAAAGGTCCTTGGCCTCATGGTCACATACTTTATCTTCTAAATTTGGTCGAGTCTTCTCTAAAGAGAACACTCAGTGATTATTTGACTCCCCTTCCCAATGTTTAAAGAAAACATGTGACTATACGAGTCAACTTGGGTAATTAGAGTTATCCCCTGTTTTAAGGTTCTAACTGTCACCTCAATTTTGACGTTCCCTGGATCTAAGGAAGAGCTGGTAGATGTCTCTGTGAGCCACCATTCTTCCTCCCAGAGTACGCATTTACTTTGAAAGTGTTTTTAGAATTTATTTGACAAACTCTGACATCTCCATAATTGCCTTCCTTTCCTGGCAGAAGCTCTCCTTTCTTCTGTTAGTGCTGGGATTCTTGTTAAATGGTTAAAATATATATATATTGAGAATGAAAAATAAAATTTTAAGTTTGTATGACTATATAAACTAATACAGATCTCTGGTTTTGTTGTTCCACAATGTCCTGGTGCCTAGAAAAACACAAAATAACTAGCTGGTTTGGGGCAAATCTTAAACATTGAGGAAGAACAAACTAAAAAAAAAATAGTATAAACACCTTATGTGTTTTTATGTGTTATGTGAGGAAGCTTTAGATTATCGATAGACAGAAATGTGTAAAACAAGGGATAAAACTGAGATGAGAAAATCAGTCCTACACACTAGGGTCTTTATATTTTCACAGAAACAATGTTGCTTTGTTAAAATGCTAAGTTTATTCCAAACCTTTACTTTCCTCTCCCAACCACTGTCTTGTCTGGCCACACTACTATGTCCTGTCTTGGTATTACATGTATTACATGCCAACTTAAAACAAAGTGAAGGATAAGGCTCCATCCTTGGAAATTAAATGTCCATTGTAGACACCTTCTTGGCAATGGACCCTGGGAAAGGGTCTTGAGTGTTTAATGTTTGTCTACGATTGGAAACAGAAGCTGTGTGTTGCATGTATGGTTTGAAGCTAAAAAAACTGATTTTATGGACACAGTCAAGAACTACTGAAAGGTTGTCCTTCCTTAATTAAGAACTGGGATGCTTCCACTTACTGTCTTGGGCACAGAAAAAAGACAACTCTACTGAAATACTGAAGAAAACAATCACACAAAAGTCAGAAGCTCAAACTTAATACAGTGAAGAGGACCCAGCTTACTCTACATAGCAACACAGAAATCCCAAAGTCACTGCAACAAAACTGGCCCACAGCAGTACAAAAACGCCTCTAAATGTGCTCAGAATCTTCATGAAAAAAGCAGCTTCCCGGGGGATGAGCTCAGAAAATTCATGAGGCAGTCTTTAGCATAAAAGTCAGACAATGCAAGCTGTATGAAAGATCATAATCAAAAAGGCAAAGAAAAGTGAGGTGTGGTAGTCCACGCCTTTAGTTCGAGCACCCAGGAGGCAGAGGCAGGATGATCTCTATGAGTTCAAAGTCATCTTGATCTACAAAAAGAGTTCCAGGAACCAGACTAGGCAAAGAGGACTGTTAAAGTAAATGCGCGTACTGCCCTGAGCATTCCCCATATCTCTGAAGTTAGAAAACAGTGTGTATAAGCTCATGAAGAAATAGATGAAAGCAGAGAATCCTTGAAATGAATAAACAAAAGAACAAAAAAGAGCATTCTTCGAATTCTTCTATAAGAGTAAAGATTGAAAAAAATAGAAAAGTAGTTAAACAGCATGAAATACATATGTATTCTATTTAGAACTGAAAACTGGTCAACTTGAGTTCAGAGACGACACATTCACCCAAAATCTGAAGCTCTGATGCTAAAAATTATGGCAGAGGAGATACTTGTAGAATAAACTGTGATGTCACAACACACATTTAGCAGTGAAGTTCACAGGCTGAGACCAAGGCAGAGATGGGAAAGTTCATAAAGCAAGACCACACTGCTCCCCAGGGGCCCATACTCCAGTAAAATGCTCACTGAAAAGTATTCTCAGACCCAGAGGTCACACATGGAACTCTTGGCATCCAGTCAGTAACTGTTACACAATCAATTTCTCATCCTTCAAAATTGAATGGGCATAGCTTCTCATCATACTGACTGACACCATGGCAGCCAGTAAGAATCGGAGCCAAGTGTCAGGATCTACTTTCCTTAATTTACTTTCTGATTAACCACTATAGGTTTTTTTTTTTTTTTTTTACTTCCCCTTGTTTGTGCATCAGAAACAAAACCAGGCTTCTACCTACAGATCTCAGGATGTTTAAGCAGTCCAGGTACACTTCATGTATATGATTTCTTCATTTTAAACTTAAGGGAACCATACTTAACTTAGGAAACCATAGAGATTCAGGGTAGAGAAGCAACTAGAAAGGGCTAGTTCGATGAACTCCATCTGTGTGGCCACAGTAATTGGTTCAGAGATGGACGCATAAGCAAGCCAAAACCAACCAACTTTAGGACTCTTGGTAGAGAAACTAAACAAAGGAATTTTTTTCCAGAACTGTTAGGTTAGTTGAATGTAAGCCTCAATTTACATCAGCCATCAAGTAGAGGAAGATGCAGGGAGACCAAAGACCCTAGAGGAGGGAAGAGTCCAGTGTCTGGCATGAGGAGGCCCTAGATGCAGCCGCCACAGATGATCCAGTACCTGCCCAAGGCTCTGCAGCTTTTGAGCTAATCACTTTTCTTCCTGCTTAAGCTGGTCTGAGCTGTGCTTCTATCTTTGTGACTAAAAGAGTCAAGTCTAATAATAAAAAAAAAGTTTAAAAGCTAAAAAAGCACTAAAGACAATAGCCAGAGAGCACAGTCACTCTGTTTCTCAGTAAAACACTGAAGATTATTTGGATTCTAAGCCCAGTGTTACTTAAATCATTAACCCTATGCAACCTTGTAAGCCTAATCTTCATTTTATAATGACCTTGAGATCTTCGAACCATACTAAAGGTCTCTCAAAATTATAAGCCATTTAAAACAAAATGATTTTTAATTTGTTTATCTCAAATTAATTAATTGAAGTGCAAGAAAGTAGAGATGCGGAATATTTAAGTAATCAAAAGTGGCCATCAAGTAAAAGCGTCGGTTGATCCAGGCACTACACTTGCTCATGGCTCCATTATCTGAAAGGCTGAGGTGAGAAGATTGTCCAAGTTTATACATTTGAAGGCACCCTGGACAAAACAGAGAGTGCTTGAATCAAAAGAAAAAAGAAAAAAAATACAGTAGAGGTGTTCCATTGAAGTTTTCAAATTATATATTGATGATAACAAGTGAGTTTGTAAAGATGCATAGGCAAAAGGAAGTAAGAGTTTGATACTAAAAGCAGCAACGATTTGCGATGAAAGATCACATGTAGGAAGGGGGAGGAATGCTCACATACATCGATCATGTGGATGGTGGGGGACACTCACATACATAGACATGTGGAGGATGGGGAACACTCATATGCATAGATAATGTGGAGGATGGGGGAGGAATGTTCACATACATATATCACATGGAGGATGCAGGCAGGAGAAACACTCACATACATCATACATAGATCATATGGAGGACGGTGGAGAAGGAACACTCACATAGATCATGCAGAGGATGGGGAGGAACACTCGCATATATAGGTCATATGGAAGATGGTGGGAAAGGAACACTCACATACATAGGTCATGCAGAGGATGAGGGGAAAGGAACACTCATGCATATAGATCATGTGGAGAATGTGGGAAGAATACTCACATACACCCAGGTCATGCAGAGGACAAGGGAGGAACATTCACATAGATCATGTGGAGGGTGGGGGAGGAAGAACGCTCACACACATGCTTCTATACCGTGCAGTACAGCAAGCAGTTATGAGAGGCTAGCAGTGAAAACAGGACATACCTGTGTCTATCCTCTTTCAAGGCCTCTTTGCCTATGTGCCTAATCACTCAATTATGCTACAGTAATCTCCTCATAACCCTTGAGTGTCAAGAATTAATATCAAATATTGCATTAAAATAGCATCTTCTCCACATTCTGTCTGCAAGAAGACACATATTACCTCTGGGTAAAAAATAAACATGTCATACATTAAAATGCCAGGTATAAAGTATGCCCTAATATAAAGTCTGAGAAGAGCAAAGCACACATTTTAATGCTTCTCATATCAGAAGGGTCTTGGGCTACTGTCAGCCGGAGGAGCCCTTATGCGACCATCGCTCCGTGCGTGCTGACTCGGCTCTGTGCCTGGTGATTGAAGGGCACAGCCCTAATCCTAGGCTGTTGTGGTCTGCATGCCATTAGCAGGCCATTGGAAGAAAGGATAGGAGGTGCCCTAGCCATTGTCAGACAAACATCTGAAGACATCATCAAAATGTGCAGACAGAATGAATAACACCTTGGAAGAAAAGCTCAGGGAGAGGGAAGCGGGAGTGGGTGGGTTGGGAGAGGGAAGCAGGGGGAGGGGGAGGGCTTTGGGGGGGGATGAGGAAAGGGAATAACATTTGAAATGTACATAAGAAAATACATAATAATAATAATAATAATAATAATAATAATAATAATAATAAAGAAATGTTCAGTATTGATACCCTTAGTGACATAGAGGCTGACAGTGTGTGGGAAACCCAGACAGTGATCACTGAGTCAAATCTGTACTCAGGCTCACCAGATAATAAAGTTTAAAAAAAGAAAAATCTAATTTATTAAACTAATATATTGCATTTCAAATAGTCATGAGAGATAAATAAGAATGTGTGAAAGGATAAAGGGAGATTCTTTTCTAAAAATATACATTCTTGGAATAAGAAAATGTAACTATTCAATTGTCTTTATTTTTGTATTTTTTATAAAATGTATTTTATATCTCACTAGTCCTTAAAAGGACGGAGTTTCTTACAAGTAACCGTGAGCTGGCAGCAGGCGTGTGCACAGGGCAATCAGGGGCAGCACATCTACCCTTTACTTCATAGAGGGGCTGATCTGTTTGGGGCGATTTTCATAATCTTTGTCACTCCTGCACAGTTTTACGTTTCTATAATGAATGCCAGTCCCTTGTACCCCACTCCACTCTCCCATCGCTCCCTGATACCCTTCTTCCCTCTCAGACCCTCCTGCTGTCCTGTCCTCTGCTGACACATGACCCGCTCTGTTCAGATTCTTGAGCAGGAGTAGGTGGGGACAAGAAGGGCTTCTCTGTGGCTGCATCACCAAGGAAAATGTCACCTTGCTCCCCAACAACCCTTAACAGACCATTGTTGCTCAGGGAGGGAAGAGCCTCATTGGCCATTCTCCTACCCTGATAAAATGTTGATATGATTTCTCTGTGACCTCCAGGAAGATGTGAGTGGGTTTTCTTAGAATGGAGTTTTATTCAGTCACTAAAACAGGAAGGAAATTATGACATTTTTAGGGAGATGAGCACAACTGGAGATCATCATGCTAAAATAAATAAATTGGACAGAGGAAGGCACACACATCTATAACCCACACACACACACACACACACACACCATACTGTACACCACCCATATTCACACACCACACCATACTACATATACACACCACACACACACACATATACATACCACACACACATACACACCATATACTACACATGATACATACACACCATACCATATACCACACCATACACACTACACATACACATATACACCACACACTACACACACTATACACACCACACCACACACACACACACACACACACACACACACACCAATCATGTGAAAGAAAGGGGTAAGGGCTTTGAACAGAAAGCAAGATATCTAAATGGAAGGGGACCAGGAATGGATAATGTGGAGAAAGATGCTTTGTATGTAAGACAGAAAGCACATTGTTCGGGCAGAGAACCAGAAGCAGGGGATGGTAAAGGAGAGTAGGGTAGAAACCAGGAGAGGAATATTACTAACCAAGTGAGATGACATGTATTATGAAGATAGCATGTTGTTTACTTCAGTAGTAACTCTATGCACATGGGGGAAAGACAGAAAAGGGAACTAGGACCCTGGAGACACAGTAAAAGGACACATGCAACTTTTCCTGAACCATGAACATTTTACTTCTCAAAACTTGTCTCAAGGAATCAAATCTCTCAGAAAATAATTGCTGTTCAAGATGAAAGTACTGGTTTCTCATTCACAGATGGTGCAGACATTACAGCTCATCGATTGCTCCAAGATAAACAGGAATCTGAAAGGTAAAGTGATTCTGCTCCTTTAGAATGAATAACATGTCTTCAGAAGCACCTAGAGTGGGGCTGGAGTGATTTCCAAGTGGTTAGAGCACTGCCTCCTCCTCCTCCAGAGGACCTAAGCTTGATTCCAAGCACTCACAGGGCAGGTCACAACTATCCGCGTCTCCTGGTCCAGGGTATATGCCGCCCTCTTCTGGCTGATGGATGTACTGCACACATGAGGTACACAGACACTCATCAAAGCAATACACCCATACACATAAATTATTAAAAAACAAACTATAACCACTTTTCAAACTTGAGTTATTCTGTTATTGGCCATGTACGTATGCTCCATAGCTCCTGATGATGCACATTCATCCATCAGATCAAACCCGGTGACTGTATGCTTGAAGGAAATGTAAGATGATGTCATGGGCCTGATCTATGACATCACATCTTCTAAAAGCCATTTGGGATTTTCAACTGAACATTTGTGAGAGATGTCTGATCAGGGGTAATATTTTATGGCAATCATACAGACATGGTAAAGACCACAGCACGTACCCACACGAGCATCAGAAGCATGCTAACAGGTAAAAGCCATCAGCAGGCACACCCACCTTCAATGACAGAAAAGTCAAACTAGGTTCCAGACTGACAAAGGCATCAGAGAGGCATCAAAGCGATGAAGAGCATTAGATAAGGTTACCTTTTGGTTTCCAGAAACTGGAACCTCAGAGAGACAAATTTGCTGATTTATCTCATTTCCTAGTTACATTTGTACAAAGCAAAGATCATGATGGAAACAGGCAATATTGTGAGGTGCCGGAACCAAAAAGAACGGAGCCCTTAGCTCTGAACATATAATCATTTATTAGATTAAACCTAGTGGCTGAAAGCTGTAATGAGGTAATTACGGAGGTCAATGGCTGGATGTTTCTGTTTTGCCAAGGAAATAGAAAACCTTCTCTAGGGGAATATAGCAATTTCTAAAATGCACAGCTGCCATCATTTTCATGGCTATATCTTTGAACCAGTCATAAATACTGGCCATAAGTACAAGATAATATGACCCACAACCAAAATATACTATTATTAATGTGTATGTTTGAGCTAATAGCCAAGAACATTAAAAAGGGAGAATTTATCATGAGCCGTTTGGAGTACACACCAAGAATCAAATGGAAATCCAAGAACTGGAAAAAAAAATTCTGAAACCAGAGGTGGATGAGCACAAGAGAAGATCTGGGATGTTGTAATCTCAGGGGCAGGTCATTAAATGCTTTTACTAATGAGATGCTCAGCAAGGGGGCACTTATCCGCTAGGACGAGCAACAGTGTGCAACAACAGTAATGCCCTCAGCACGCGGCGCCACGAGCGTCACAGACATGCTGACAGAAGGAAGTGTTCTTCAGCAGGAACACACAGCAAATGATCCATTCCTACAAAGTTCAGTGATAGGCAAAGCTAACCTAAAGCATGGAAGTTGGGAGGTTTGTCATTGTGTCTTGGAGGTGCCTGAGAGAGACACTCTCCTATGGATGGAGCTGCCGTGGGCTGGGCTCCAGGGCTCCAGTCTGCATGAGTCATTACCACCTGATCTGGGGTGGGCTCTGGTGATGCAGCTGTCTTTAAGCACCTCTGCTCCTGTAAGGAGCCCCTCACCCACACGCCAATGGGTAACACCAATACAACCCATGGGTTCACCAAGTCAGACGCTGTGGTATCTGTAGTTTTGATCTGTCATCAATTCCCTATCTGGGTGGCTAGATAATTGTTCGTGGTGTCATGGGAACAGTGCTACACAATATGGTGATTACTTAGAGTTGCAACTTTGCTGGGTTAAACAAGGCCTATAACTTAGGGACGGCATGGTACTGCCCCAAGGAGAATGAACAGGAAGACTGTAACACCATGACTGACTGGGCTTTCAGGATACAGGTTCTGCACACCAAAACTCTCATAAGATGGCACAAAAATGAAACAAATCACAAGTCTCTATAAAAGGTCTGAGACAGCCCCAGATCCTGTGAATTGGCACACTGGACAAGATCTTCTTCTCTGGAAGCCAGTTAAAACAGGCTAGATAGAGTGGCTGGGTTCCAAGTGCTCAGAGGGAATGCAAGACACCAGGGAGGCAGCACACTACCAAGGAACAAACCACCAGCAAGTGACCTTAGAGAAGTAGAGAGAGGTGAAGGGAAATGGCTCCATGCGTGAGAAAGCTTGCTGTGTCGGCATGAGGATCTAAGGCTTGCTGACCTCCAGGCTAGCTCCAGGTCAGACATAGACCTTGTCACAAAGGAGGAAGATGGACAAGAAAAGCACCGGAAGTCCTCTGCTGGCCTCTCACGCAGGCACCAGAACACCCCTTCTGAAAAAATTTCAAATGGCCAGGTACACATAAGACCCGCACAGGTTCAAGCCAGACAGGGTCTTCTCACTGAAAGAAGGAAGTAGACATAGCCATCTTATGTCCGCTTCCAAGGGAGCGTTAACCCTTTGCCATCTTTATAAATCCTTTCACAAAAAGCCTACCTTAACTTCATATCCTAAAAACTAAGCAATAGAGCAACCAGAAATCTAGAACTTGGGAGAAAGTCAGGGTGACAAACGCGTTTCTGGCTATACGTCCGAAGGAAATGAAATTTGCATTCCAAAGAGACGACTGCTTTGCCACGCTTGTCTTCACAGTACATCACAGTTAAAAGGCAGCGTCAGCTTCACCCGTCAAGGAACAGACAAACCGAATGCAGCATCCAAGCTCAACAGAAGAAGGACATTCCAGGGCTGGAGAGATGGCTCAGCAGTTAAGAGCAGTGACTGCTCTTCTAGAGGTCCTGAGTTCAATTCCCAGCAACCACATGGTGGCTCACAACCATCGGCAGTGGGATCGGATGTGTCTGAAGACAGCAGCAGTGTACTCACGTACATTAAATGAATAGAGAAATCTTTAAAAAAAAAAAAACAAAAAAACAAAAGAAGTACATTCCAACATTTGTAGCAAAATCAATAACACCAGAGGACAATGTGAGAAGAGAAGGCAGAAAGTCACTCAAGGTCAGGAGGCATGTGAGGAAGAGAGTAGATGAAAAGGTTCTTACCAGATCAGGGTGTGCCGTGTCCAATCTGGGAAGAACCTCTTCCCACCCCAACAATCATCAAGGAGTGCATGCTGTGAGGAAGCCTGTAAGAACCATCAGTTAATATGTACAACCAACTGAGTCTAACCCCAGTATTTTAAGTTGCAAGTTGTGATGTCAGAAACGCAAGATGGGGCTGAAGGGAGTTGGAACGACATAGCTTTTATTTTCTTATGTGATCAGAGTTGTTACTCCTCAAAACAAGTTATGAGTCACACGGTGTTTTGTGTGAGAGTCACGGCAACGGCAAAGAAAACCATGTTGTCAGTAAGAGGGAACAGGAATCAAATCAGGCCGTTAAACTGGAAGAGAAGATGGTGAGAGAAGGGAAGGAATGACGGACAGTGAGAAGGAATAACTGAAATGGCCCCACTAAGTCCTCGCCTGCTAGTCATTATTTTAAACGCCCACACTGGGGAACGTCATCACTTCATACTCATCTGCGGTTCTTGTGTAGGGCTGAAACATCCAAGACTTTCCCCATCTTCTTTGGCATGTCTGTTGGTGTGGTCCCTGTCCAGCTCAGGCTACATTGGTTTTGCATTATGGGATAGCCTCAGACATTCCTAGGAAGAGACAACCTCATAGCAAATTCCCTGGACGAAGTAACTGAAGTCAGAGAAATTTAATGTATTTGCAAAGCGAATTCCAACTACAGAATTTAATGAAACTCACAGCGCCTTAAAGGTCACATGGAGTTTGAAGATAAAAGGACTCTTGAGTGGATGGTAGCTGAAAAAGAGTAGAGTCTGAGGCAAAGGGAGACCTCAGGTCAAAGACTACTGCAATTGGAAAGACAGCCATTTCAACGCATTGAGAGGACATGGCTGAATCAGGTGGAGTAGTGTGTGCCAATAATCCCAGCACCTGGGAAGCCGAGGCCGGGGATACACCACCAGTTCAAGGCCACTGTGAGCTGCATGGAAGCAAGACTGGACAGCAGTGCAATAGTAACAGCTCGATTCGCTACAGTGTATAATCTAGACAGAAAACTGGGGCAACAACAAAATTTAACAGGACCAGCCGGAAATACCGGGTATGCAGAAAGCATCCTATCTATGGCCACAGTCTATACTGTGCTCAAGCACTCGGAGCGTTCACCAGGACACACGCACAAATGTACACACATATGCACACACATGCACACACACATGCACACATACCCCCCCACACACACACACACATACAAACACAGGATATATGCATGTCAGGCTGTCAAACAAGTCTTAATAACTTAAGACTATGGAAACCAATCAAGTCATTGCTGCAATAACAATGTTGGAAACAAGAGTATAACTGTAAAGTTCATATAAGTCAAGGAACACACACCAGAAACTCAATAGGTTAAAGAAGAAACTGCCGAAATATAACTTCGTATAAATGGATGAGGAAGCATAGTACCCAAACCTCTGGAATACAAGCAAAGCAGGCAAGGAAGACAACAAACAGCAATAAACACCTTCCTTAACACACACACACACGTACACGCACCCATGCACACACAAATAAGAAGCTGATTTTATACAACACAGAGCTTCAAAGGAGAACTCACCCCAATTTTGTAGTAAGAAGGAAAAATAAAGATTAAATCGAAAATAAAAAAAGACACTAGGAAAACAGAAAAAAAAGTAAAGCTAAGAGTTAATGTGTTCAAATAATAGACAAAATGATAACCGCTGATCAAATTAACTTTGCCAGCAAGAACCACAGTAAATCACAATTAAAAGAAGAAATATGTTTTACACTACAGAAATACAAAGATTCACACCCGACTACAATTACTTACCGCACAAGTGGCTAAGGTCACGTCAATGGCTGACTTTACAGAATTATACAACCTACGGACACTAACCATGAACACTGAATCCTGACCGAGCTATAACAAGATCTAATTGGTAGTCACATCTCGACCTCTGTGGCACTGAAGAATTGCTAAGAGATTGAAGCCAGACTGTCCTACAGATGAATATCAACAGAACTAAGCTAAGTGATAGAAATCAAAGACAAAATTGGCAACTATTCAGTCAGATTTGAAAATGGGCGTGGGGAACCTCCCAACAAAGAAAGATCCAGAATCAAACAGACTCAAGGATGAATTCTAAACAACAACAACAACAACAACAACAACAACAACAACAACAACTGAAAGAATGAAAGCTCTCACTACTGGACAGCTTTCAAACTACTGAAGAGGAAACGCTTCACAAGACCGTTATTCTGATACCAAAGCCAGACCAGATTACCAAGAAGACAATCACAGCCCAATAGTCTTGATAGACATGAACACAAAACAGAAGAGAGCATCAAATCCCTGGAACTACAAGCACAAAGTAGCCTTTGTGAGCTGCCATGTGGGTACTCGTTTTGCAGATCCCTCCCACATCAGTAACTACTCTTATTAATCACTGAACCATCTCTCCAGCTCTCCTCTACCTTTTTTGATACTTGGTATCCTAATCAATTCCATCTCAAATGTTTGTTGCGCCTTGCTCTAAGCCTCTGGCTAATTCCCACACTGTGAATTCCTTCTGCGTTCCCTAGGCAGAAGCAAAATAACCCCACGGCAGACTCCCATGAAAATTGAACGTGAGCAGCACCACGTTCCAGCGAAAGGTAGGGTTGCCTTGGCTCAGCCAGTGCGATTTCTCCATTCTTCACTGTCTCTTCCATATGCTGAGAACATTTGGGAAAAAAAAGAAATGATCAGTAGGCTCCAAGCTGGAGAAATATTAAAACTTATATTTCTGGGAGAACCTTAAAGTGTCAGGAATACTTTTCCTGGCTCCAATTTCCTTTAAATCATAATATATATATATATATACAGTTAGCTATCGTGCAGAGTTAATACAAGTACACATCTCAAATTCCAAGCATCTCCCGTGACCTTCTAAAATGAGACAGATGAACAAACTCAGTGCTCAGTAAACTGAGCCAACACTTGTGAATTATAACTCACCACAAGTTGGTGCAGGACTGGAGCCTTCTTAAGACACACACATTCTGTCTCGCAAGGTTTGCACACATTGCGCGTCTGTCAAGCATACACTTGAACAATCTGAAGACAAATATGTTGGCCTGATGTGTTCCCCTCCCCCATTATTCAGCATGATCAGGCCACCTCAAGTGTGTGGTAGCTGCTCAGCCACAGCTCTTAAAAGACCATGGTTAAAGCTAAAGAGTGTGCACATGCATTTGTCACTGACCGTGCATGCCCTCTCCTCGCTACATTCAGGGAGTATTCTGACTAGTGAATTTTCATATGTGTGACGAGGCAAGAACTTTACGGACCATTTAGTCAGGCAGATGTGATGAGACAAAAGATGCAAAGACCTTGGTGATGTCTCCAAAATGAACTCTGTCGAGAATGCAGGAAAGATGTTTCTTGAAAGACTTTTAATAAATTAACTCTTTACTTACAATGTGATAACCATAGGGTGAGGCAAGAGTATGTGAATTGTTTTGCTTCATTGAAAGAGAGAGAGAGAGAGGAGAGTGAAAGGGAGAAAGGGAGAAAAAAAGAAGAAAGAAAGAAAGGGAGAAAGAACAGAAAGAAAGAACAGAAAAAAGAAAGGGAGGGAGGGAGGGAGGGAGGGAGGGAGGGAGGAAGGAAGGAAGGAAGGAAGGAAGGAAGGAAGGAAGGAAGGAAGGAAGGAAGATGGAACCCCAAACCCCTGAGAAGCAATAACCTCCCAGTTTGTCTATAAAGCAATTAGAAACCCAAACACAATAGACCCCAACTCATAATGGTTCTTATCAATAGAACAGTCCACAAACAAAAGACCAATACCCACAAATAAAAGGCTAGAAAAAGAGTTACCCCAAAAGGTATCATGTGATTTTGTTCAACAGGCATATCTCAGTGACTTAAATTTTGTCAAGTATATATGTCAGTTCTCGGAAATACTAATAAAAACAAAACAAAAACAACAACGACAACAAAAAACCCGAACTATCCAGATTCATGACTGGGTTAAAAATACGTTGGGAGCTAGGGAGATAACTTTGTGGCTGAATTGCTGAGCACAGGCATGTAAGCACCTGAGTTTCAGTCTCAAGACCCACGTGCATGCCAAGAGCGGTATCACATGGGTTATCCTTGGAGTCTGAAGACAAGGTGGGAATAGAAGTTCCTGGGCCAACTGGCCTGGACATCATCGCAGTGCGGAGGAGAGCCTGACCCTAACACAGTGAGAGGTGATGGTATACAAGCGAAGACAGATGCTCAAGACTACCCTCAGATCTCTCTACACATGCACAGCTGTGTGTCTGCCCCAACACACACACACACACACACACACACACACACACAGGTTTACACCCATTTAAAAAGAGACAACCTTTAAACTTTGAAACCTCCAAGGCTCCAGTTATAAAATAACTCATAACATCCTCTTTGTTTACCTCCACACTACACTGTTCATGCCACACTTCTTTGTCCCTACAAACAAAAGCTCTATGAGTAAGCCAGACTTTCTGTGCCTGTACACTCTTAAATCCCAAAGAGTTCTGTCATATTTTCTGGGGCAACAGAAAGCCAGTAAGCCAGGCTATGGCAAGCCTACATTTGTGCTGCAAGAAGCAAGCAGAGAAAACTGTCCCCGCTTATGGAAAAACCACACCCAGATCTCAGAGAAGAAATGGCAACCATCAGGTGCCTGGGAAGCAGTGAGACTCACTTCAGGACCACAGCTGCACTTTGTAGAGATTTTTCCTGATTTCTCACATTACTGGACACATGGACACATGGATTTTGCTTTAAATGATCCAAGGCTCTGGGATCTTGGCTCCCACATCAAGCCTTCTACTGACCTGTTGAAATTTAAAAGAAAGANAGAGAGAGAGAGAGAGAGAGAGAGAGAGAGAGAGAGAGAGAGAGAGAGAGAGAATAAAACCATGCAATTCAGAAGTAGTGGCTGTCTCTAAAAGGAATGACAAGGTGACAAGGCCTGGCTGAAGTATCCCATACTAGTGCGTGTTTTCTTAGTACATGTTTTCTGTTGCTTTTTCTCACCAAACCTTGGAACAGTACTGAAATCCCTAAGCCTTTTCTGGAAGGAAAATCATGAGAGACCATTGAGAAATGTGTGAAATAAAAGCTTCTAATCAGCAGGATAACCAGAATCTTCTTCCCCTCGCTGTTCATCTCAGCATCCTTCGTGAAACCAGCTTCATCCACCACCTCCAACCACTGCTCTCCTTCCAGGTACCAGGGATGTGAGAGGAAGACAGACTGCCGTTATTCTTAATGGGAATACAGGAGTTCTCCACACGCTGATTGCCTGATTTCAAATTGCCCTATCAAAATGCCACATACACATAAGCAATTGTAAAGATTTCTTTAGACTTCTGGGTCCCAATTACAAACAATCAGGACTTTTGGAGGGGAAAAAAAAAAGTCTTCAGAGGAAAAGTCAAGCCATGGGCATGAAGGACAGAGGCAGGAAGTGTTTTCTGGTCATTTGATAGATTAATCAGTGCCTAAGAGCAGCAGATTATGTAAAATGCATGAATCGCAACACAGCCACCAAATGGAATTACTTATGCATCCATCCATTAAAAGTATCTTCAAGCTGACTCCATTTAGGCCTCAAAGTTCAGAACATAATATCATGACCACAGTGCTCTCTTTCCCTCCACTGGGAAGACATGAATTAGAGACACTAAAACGTGTCCTCAACCAAGTCAAGGTTAGATGAAGATCAAAGTCCTTAGAGACTTTCATAAATGGTGTGTGTGCTCCCCCCACCCCCAGATCTCACCTGCCTCCCCCTGGTGTGGGCTCCCTCCAGCTCTCACCTGCCTCCCCCTGGTGTGGGCTCCCTCCAGCTCTCACCTGCCTCCCCCTGGT
>NC_034607.1:34867594-34891058 GCF_900095145.1 Mus pahari | reverse complement strand
CCTGGTGTGGGCTCCCTCCAGCTCTCACCTGCCTCCCCCTGGTGTGGGCTCCCTCCAGCTCTCACCTGCCTCCCCCTGGTGTGGGCTCCCTCCAGGTCTCACCTGCCTCCCCCTGGTGTGGGTTCCTTTCAGGTCTCATTTGCCTTTGCCCTGGAGAAAACAACCTTTAGGCAAGTGCTTGATGCTCTGCTAGTCAGTCACTGAATTGTAGCATCAATGGGCCGCACTTCCCTAGAGACAATTTTAAGGCCTTTGTCATGTCTCCTTTATCCATCCTATGTCTATCCTAACATCCATGTCTAGATACCTGTGTTAGATGGAAACGTGGCTTTTAAAACAGCTATTTGACTCTTTTCTGACCTGCTTCCTTTGTAGCAAAAGAAAACCGAAGCTCCAGCGGCTGAGACAAGGCCCAAGTCAGGCCAGGACTCCTCCATCTTGCCGCAAATCTTGTAAAATGTCTCCCTCGGTGGTTCCAAATGATGTTACCACCTTTGAATCAGATTCCTTGCAAGCATACAAAGATTTAGAACGGAATCAAATGGAAGAGACATACCAAGAAGAAAGTGAGATTCTCATGCTCTTCTGGATGCAGCCGATATGATATCCTTTCACTTGCTCCCCCCCCCGCCCCCGCCTCAGCTTCCACTGCTCTTCAGACTAAATCCATGACCTTCCAGGATCTGACCCTGCCCTGTATCAGGAAGCACGTGTCCTTCCTGAGACGGGTGCTTATCATGTCCTCATACAGCACACATGACTCCTCAAATATATCAGCTGCTCTTTTTGCATACAAAGAGTACATAACAGTCCCTTGTCACTGAGGAGAGGGAGGTAGGGGAGTGTAACTTGATCTGGGGACTCTCCCTGTCCAGCAGGATGAGAAGTAGAAGGTGGGAAACTGACCATGTGAATTCCAAGGTTTTGTTTCTAACTTGTTAGCTATCCCAGTTGATAGCGTTGATACTCACTTTCCAGTTATGAAGGTCTGGCAAAGACCAGCATCTGGGCTTCCCACATTTCCTGATTAAAATGTAACATTTCCATTTTGTACCAGTTAATTTGTACATCCTACGCTTTAGCCAGCCATGGAAGATGAACTTGAGTCATTTTAAAATAAAAGAATTATTTCAGACATAGTGGAATACATCTGTAATTCCGAGTCTAAGGCAGGAATATTGTGAATCCCAAGCTAGCTTAGGATAGCCACAGTCATCGACACACACACACACACACACACACACACACACACACACATTCTTTCCTCAAACAGTCTAAACAAGTTTGTCCTAGGGATTTTTAATAGAAATCTTATGCTGGATCCATTTTAACCCTTTAAATAAAAGCCATAGAGCAAAAGGGAATGAACCCAACAACGCTGAGGCACTGACAGCCGAGGAAACGCTAAGAAATAAGTAAGACCATGTCAGAGCATCAGGGATTTATAGCATATGGTGCCATCTCTGAGTCTTCCCTGGCGAGGTTAACAGATGATGCCTAAAGGGTGTGTGAGTGACCAACTCAAGCTCTTTGTTTCTCCCTCTATCGAGTGTCCGTTGACAATTCAACACTGCCATGTGACATATTAACAAGTTGACAAGTAGAAGGTAATTCTGTCATATATGTGTATGAGACATACATATATTTTAGTAATATATATTACTCTGTATCAGTGTACTAATAGCACATATTAATAATGTATATTAGTATGTATTAATATGCATATATTAACAATTCATATATTGTTATAATGTATATTAATAATATATACATTGTTATAATATATTAGCAATGAATATTATTGATATAGAACAATAAAGTAACAAGCGGGTGTAAATAGGCAAGCACATCAGCTGCTCTGCATTCTAGAGTCTTCCATTGTTCGAGGCTCTTATACACCAAACAATGAAAAACTTCACGACATTAATTAATTCAGAAAAAAGGCTTTCTCAGTTTAACGCCATGATGAATAAACTGTGAAGTGAGACAGGAGTGAGGCAAGTGAGGGGAAGGGCGCTGGCCTAGCGGGTGGCAGTGAAGATGTCGCCATACCTTACAGCATGGGCCTGAGTAGATACGCTGCCAGTTTACTGTGCTTACACATCGTGTGCAGTTAGACATGAGCCAGTCATGATTTCGAGAAGGGGGCTGGGCGCGAACAGGGGACAGGCTCGATGGTGGTGGTGGTGGTGGTGGTGGTGGTGGTGGTGGTGGTGGTGGTGGTGGTCACAGGGATACTTACAGAGCAGCAGCCACAGCAAAGCTTGTTCATCTTTTTTCTATGGCCCACAAAGCAAGCAGGACACTGAGATCAGTCTGCTGTTGAGAACAATGCTCCCAACTCCTGCCACCCAAAGTTCCAGAGCCAAGCCTCAACAGACATCATCACAGGATGAGTATCTCTCCCCGGCACACTTAGAATGAGCCATCTACCAGACTCTCCCAACACCCTCGTCTCCATGGGGAATGGCTCCCTCTCCCTGCTGGTCTCCTATGCTGGCAGCCATTCCCCTTCATGGACATAGGGACTTGTTCTGTGCACATGTGGCTCCAGAGCTGTCACTAGAGAAGAGAATCAGACGCCTGTCTGAGAACTGCATACAGAAAGTACCTCAAGAGCAGAGGAACCTTCTCCCTACTTGGGCTATGCATTATGGGAAGCATCTATTTTAAGCAGGTGGAAATGCAGCAGACCCCATGCAGTGAGGAAAGATAACGATGGACATTTGTAAAGAGAAGTGCAGGCGGAGTCCTAGCCGCACACAGTCCTGGGTTCGGTCCTGAGAGTGGGTTCAGTTCCGATGGAGGATTTCCTCAGCACCGCCCTCCTGACTGCTCTCACCTTTCACCTGAGGCTACCTCCGCTAGATCTCTCTGCTCAGAGTAAATGACTGAAGTGGAAGATCTCCGCATACAGAAAATTTCCCTGGGCCAAAGCAGGGAGGAGTCGCGAGGAGCAGAAATTAGGGACACGGGACAGTTATTGAAAAGAGATTATGAGAGCTAATCTCAGTTGTCCATTTGACTGGATTTGGAATAATCTCAGAAACTCGCCCCTGGTGGAGTCTGCAGAGGAATTTCTAGAAGGAGTAGGTAAAGAAAGAAGACACCCAGAGACCCCGGGGGGGAGGGGAGCAGAAGACCTGGTGTAGCACAGATCCAGCGAGACCAGAGGGAAATACACTTCTGCTATTGCCGGCCCACTTCCAGTCCTTCCTGCTGAGGGTACCTGCCCTGTTGCTTCCACCCTTCCCTGACATCATACCCAGCTTCCTCCGTCTTCCAACGTGGACTGAAGACCAGCAGCTCTCAAACAATGCCCCAGACCTTCCAAGCCTGAGACTGCTCAGACCTCCAGCCTCATGGACTTAGTGGCTACTGGGTTCTCAGCAGGTCGATTGCCATTGTTGGCTTCCTAGTCATATCCTTACCAATAGCTGGTCGAACAGTATTTTCTGATGACTTTCTACACACACCCTTAGAAGCTGGTGACAAAAGAAACATGGTAGAAAATATGAGGAAACACTAAATTTTCATGACCAATTATTAAATCACAATTCCTAAGCAATCCCAGGCTCTGAAGGGAAGGAAGGGGTAAGGGAGGGGAAGGTGTGTTTTCTTTCTGAAAAACCAGGAAAGTAACCGCTCTGCTGCCCGTGAACCCTGGAGGAACAGCCTATTCTAAAACACTTTTCCTGTGATTTCTGTGAAAATAAAGAAGTTGTTTTTGATGAAGTCTTACAGAGATAATGGCCTAGAACAAATGTCAGGGACACGGTTAAATGTTAGACACAGACATTTTATCCTCAGTGCAAAAACAAGTAAGAGAAAAAAAATCATCAAAAACCAACCAAGTCTCCATTTTCACAGCTGGTAAATTGTGGCCGTTAACAGCAAGAGGATTCCTCACTCTGTTTAACCTTGGAAGCCTTTTTTCCGCCAACAAAGTCGTGTATAGAAACCCGCAGCGGGAACATCTACACACAGACCCTGTCCACTCACCTCCTGCCACCCCACCCGGGGCTCTTGGATGCCCAGGTGTGCTTCCAGAACCCATGTTTTTTCACACTGCCACTGCAATGCTCTAACATGAATTCAGGCCATCACAGAAAGGACACTAAAGACTGTATCACACAGCACACTGAGCAGCGTGTGACAAAGCAAGGACATGCCTGCAAAGCTGCTCTCAGAGATGACAAGAGGACAATGGTCGACCTGCTAAGTCTATACTATACTTTCTATAAGGCAGGCTTTAAAACTTTTTATATGGGGAAAAAAAAAGGCGGGTGTGGTGGTACACACCTTTAATCCCAGCACTGGGAGGCAGAGGCAGGCAGATTTCTGAGTTCGAGGCCAGCCTGGTCTACAAAGTGAGTTCCAGGACAACCAGAGCTATACAGAGAAACCCTGTCTCAAAAAAACAAAACAAACAAAACAAAACAAAACAAAAAACAAAAAAAACTTTTTATATGAATTACTTATATGAATCATCTCGCTCACTGGTCCAAGAAACAGAGACTACCATTAGCTTACAGAAAAGAATAGACTGAAACCAAGAAAGACCAGGAAACGGTTTAATGTGACAGACAGCTTTTAGGCCACTGGAGCCCTAAGTAAGCAAGGGGGCTTGGCATCCAGGCAGTCTGGGACTTGTGTGCCACTTGACTGATAGGCTAATGTGGATCCCAGAGCAGATTTTCACAGTTGTTGGTGGGAGACCACACAGACCTCGAGATGAGCTGACTTTGCTCCGGGGAGTTTACATGGCTTCTCATTGTCACCATCATTGTCCATGTCTAATGTATGAAGAGGGGGGAGAGGGAATAAAGGATGTGTCTTCATGGCAACAACCTAAAAAGGACTGTCAACTCATGCTCTGGCATGTGCTCTCACTGTACCTTGAAGGGGTTCCCAGGCTCTCCCCACTGCCCTTGTCACCCAAGCCTGTCGAATTTAAACTACACCTCAATGGGCATCAAATCCTACCTACGAAATGCAGAAGCAGGACCACAAAATCACTCTCTCCTCTGAACATGAAAAATGCTCACACTTCAGAAAATACTGAGCCTACTCATTTAAATCACATGGTATACACGCTGTTATTTGTATATTAATCACTAATGAAGTCCACACTTGTAGAAATGTCCGCCACATTTCTTAAATATACCTTTGAGGACCTCAACAATTTCCAATGGCATCACAGAGTCTAGGGACAAAAGCTTCAGGATGTCTGCCGCTTCTGTTTTATCTTGACTGGAACAGGAGCCCCCTGCTCAAAAAGTAACAGCTTCGGGGTTGATCAGGTATATTTCCTTTCCACCTCATTCTCTGGTGAAGAGTTAAACTGATAAAAATTAAATTATCTTTTAAAGTTAGGCTTAACATAAATTTACATTATAGCACGATAAAAGGCAGTATTTGTATAGCATCTCTTAAATTAAGTAGGATTAATCTAACACTTCAAAGTTGTATCTAATCATTTTTTTTTTTCTCTATAATACCCAGTAGCTTCGTAACTCTAATCTTCGGACTTCAGTAGCTAAGTTTTTAAGAATTAAACGGCAGAGTTTGATAGCATATATTTCAAATGCAGTGACACAAAAGTCACAGTTAACATCCTCGGAATTTAAAAAAAAAAAAAAAAGATAACATGACACTAATATGAGAATAGCTTTTTTAAAATATAGTATGGCAAGCAAACATAAGTATAATGTAGTTTTCAAAATGTTTATTCTTTTGGCTTCTACTATATGTGTTTATGATCTTCTACAACCTAGGCATAAATATTTGTACCCAGGATCAATGTAATCATCGTTACCATCAGAGGGATCTGTTAGAAACAGAGACAATCACATGATGATGTAAGGTAATATATTTGTAACAAATGCTAATTCCCATGGAGAAACATTAAAGATTTTAAAATACGTAAGCACAAAGTATGTAAACACTCTGCTCTATACAATCAGAATGGGAGACAAACTGATAAAGAAACATATATCCAACAGCAGTCTAAAGAGTTGCTGTTCCCCTTCCATCATGACTTAAAAATACTGAAAAGAACATTGCACACATTAACCGTAAGTGTGCTAGATAAGAGTTTACACTAATTTGCACTGACTTTAAATTACTCTGTCTGCTTGCTTCTCTCAGGAGAAGAAAGAGCAGGAGATTCCTGTTCTCAACTCTCCACCTGAAATTAAACATTTTAATTGTGTTTTTAAAACGGCACAGGCTTTTCTCACAAAGATAAGGCAGTGACCACTGCGTGCTTTGAATCGTCTGATTCTAGATAAATAGAGAAAAGGAAAAAGAATCCACAAAGCAAGAACAGTGCATAAAATCAAAGCATTGATAAAATCCAGCCTACCACATCCTAGCATAAATCAGCTCATCTGCTCCTTTCTCCTCCTCAGAAAAAAAATTGAAGTCATCTCTTTAAAAAGCACTTGAAGTGCCGTTATACTTTTTGAGGAAGAGAATCTCCACATGATCTCCACTTCTCCGAGAAACACCAGATCCTGCCTTTAGTACCCATGTAGTCAAAATTCTCTAAACTGAATTGAGCCCAGTAAGTTTGCTCGCCTGAATTAAATCAAGAGGAAGGCGAACATGTGCATTCAAGATCTGGAAAAGACCACACAGCCTTGGCCAAGGTCACCACACCAGGGTCACAGCAAATGGGCTACGATTCTTTACTCAAACATGGGAAGAGTAACCATTACCTCCTTTGGCAAATCCAACCACCTGTGGGCTAGCTGACAGGACGCAACTTTAACCTTTAATTCTGAACTCAGTTAAAAATGACATGTGAACTTGGGATTCCTTCATACAGATAAATTAATGGAAGGACGGTTGGCTTGGTGTCACGGGGTCTCTGAGGGTGCAGCCTGTCACGAGGAAGGCATGTTGGAACTGCTCAGATATGGCTTCTGAGTCATGTGACAGAGACTATTCCTACCATAGCAGACCAGAGAGCACAAAGACAGATGGGCAGACTCAACAGGTCAGGTTTATCCCCATTGATTTATTTTCTCCAACTAGACCCCATCCTCAGTTTTCAGAAAAATCCCAAAATAGCCACTAACCAGGAACAAAATGTTCAGAAGGAGAGCTTGCCAGGGACAGTCCAGACTTAATTCCTAACAGCATTCGTTTCCTGATATAATAATAAACGGACATCACTGTCCACATAACTTCAGCATAGTCTTCATTAAACACCCGTGAAATACTATAGTCCCTAATAAAGAATAGCAGTAAATGTCATAATGGATAAAGACCATGGTATCATAAATGTCTACTTGAAGGTCATCTTTCCCCATCTGAAAGTGTTCAGCGTGTCACTGAATAATGAAGACAAAAAGGTTCACATCTTTAAATAGTGTTAGCTTCAGAATATCAATGATAAAAAGAGACACATAAAACAGAACCCAGGGAAAATCTTATAAATAAATATATAAACATATATGTATGTTCATGGTAGTAATTAATATTCACATAGCTAATTAACATCATAAAGTAAAACTATGACAACCTCAACTGGTTGCTAGAACCTAGCTGGACAGAGTTTGTCAAGTCATTTGTACAACGTGAGGATCTGCCTTATTCTAAAGGAATAAATGAATCCATGAGTCTAAAGAAATCCATGAGTCTCCATTCATCCACAGATCTTCTACTCCAGCTACAGAAGCCATACTCTGTACAAATGATCTCTCGTGACAAAGGAAGAAAGAGCAGAACCTGTCAGAAAACATTCTCCAAGCCCCAGTGAGGCAGAAAACACCTCCCTCTCTTCCTCTTCCTTCTCCTCTTCCTCCTCTAGCTGAACAGTTTGCCAAGACCCTGGTGCCCACCACAGGTGCCAGAGAGAAAAGCCAGAAGACCAAGCCCCCAGTGCTCACCCCAGAAACTACCCTTCCTTCCCGGTCCTTAGCCTGGGAGCCATCTTTCTGGGGTGGCCAAAACATCGACTCCCTCACGATTACCCAGAGTAGTCTTCAACCTCCAGTCAACAAAAGCAGAGCTCCAGCACTGGCGCTTACCTCGACGCAGTCACGGTGAAGGCCAAGTGCAGGTTCACAGGCCTCACGCCACCATCTTGAACTTAAGTGGATTCCGAGGACAGTCTCTCCCCAAGTCCTCCCTGCTCAGACAGCCTGTTCCTCCTAGGAACCGGGAGCTGGAGCTGGGAACTGGCTTGTGGCACTCTGGTGTGTGAGCGCAGACAGCGTCTGTTTTGCTCTCTCCTCTGGTCCTAGGGAGGACTGCTAGTTTGTGCACGTGGCTTTTTCTACTAAATGAGACAATCTTGCTCAAGTTTCTTGAAGGCTGAATACAAGGCAGTCCCTGGTGTATTCTTATCTCACTCTCTGCCTGATAGCAACAGCATGGGCCAGTTCCTTAGAATGTTTCTGAAGTGAGTTGTCAAAAGGCAGACTGTTCCCAGATAAAGCACTTTGAGGTAAGGCCACCGTCAGATTCTAGATCCCCTCCATATCTAGAAGAAGAAGAAGAAAAAAAAAAAAATTCAAGACAGCTTTCCTGTTCAAAAAAGATATTTTCTTCACAGTTTTCTACACCCTCCCAGCTTCAGCCAACAAGCTAAAGCACACCACTACCATGTTGGTTCTTGTGCCCATCCTGTTTGTATACAGGATCCAAAAGCCTACAATGTAGAGAGTAGCCACACAGCTACAAACAGGAAGGCGTGAATTCAATACCAAGTGTTGAGAGGAATTATTTGGAAGAAGATTTTATTAAAAGAAAAAAAAGGCTAATTTTTGTGCAATTCGAGAAATACCATGTCACCATAATATTTCTGAACTACAAAAGTAAATCATACAAAGGGAAGAAAATGCTCTGCCTCACCTTTACAGCTCTATGACAAAACAACCGAGGCATGTCGCTTTACAAAGGAAGAGGGTTCTTTAGCGAAGACTTTAGCTCAGTACAGGATTAGAGATGGACTGGTTTGGTCTCTAGTGAAGGTAAGGGTGTCAAACCGTGGCCAGAAAGCGTGTAGGAGAAACTACATCTCAAACCAGAGGAGACGGGCAAATCACACGACCCCTTCTGAGAACACATCTCCATGACCCAAGACACTTCAGGTAGTTTCTTTAATGGACTCAACAATCCCCAATAGTGCCATTCTTAACATGCTACCATTAACATGCTAAGCTTGGGAGAATGTCTGTCTTCCATCACATACATCCATTATTATTAGCTTTCTACAATTCTTCTATGATTAAGAGTTAGCCTTAGGTTAGTAGTTCAGTCTCTGAGAGCCCTAAGGATCTAGGTTAGTTGACACTGTTGGTCTTCCTGTGGGGTACCCATCCCCTCCAGGGCCCTCAATCCTTCTCCAACTCTTCCATAAGACTGCCAGAACTCCATCCAACGTTTGGCTGTTTCTGCATCTGTTTCATTCCGTTGCTGGGTGGAGTTTCTCAGAGGACAGTTATGCTAGGATCCTGTCTCCCAGCATAACAGAGTATCATTAATAGTGGCCGAGATTGGTGGTTGCCCCTGGGATGGGTCTCAAGTTGGGCCAGTTATGGGTTGGCCATTCCCTCGGCCTTCACTCTATCTTTGTCCCTGCATTTCTTATAGACAGGACAAATTGTGAGTTTTGTGAGTGGGTGGGTGTCCTTATCCCTCTACTGGGGGTTATGCCTGGTTTCAGGAGTCTATTCAAGGGGCTGTCCCTAAAGCTTATATATAGCCTGGCTGTAGAATCCATTCCCCTAACTGAGCTGCCTTGTCTGGCCTCAGTGGGAGAAAGGTGAACCTAGCCCCAAAGAGACTTGATATGCCAGGGTGGAGCAAAACCCAAGAGGGTCCTCCACCCTCTCAGAGGAGAAGAAAATGTGGAATGGGGAAGGGACTTTATAAGGGGGATACTGGGAGGAGGGAGCCAGCAATCAGGACATAAAGTGAATCAATCAATAAATAAATAAATGGGAAAAAAGAGTTATAGTTAATATTAACTTTTACTGCTTTCCATGGTCAAAATTATCAGAAGGAAAAAAAACCAGGCCACCATTGCTCAAGACTTCACATGCTCCCATTCCAGTAACTTCCATAAAAGAGTACAAATGACATGGTCATCCACTGGATTTACTGCTGTCCTGGAGATGGTACCTGTTAAAGAATAACAGCTGTGGCTAAACAGCTGCTTATCATGTGATTACTATCAGCCCACAGCTTCTGGGTCCTTGGAATGGTTTGACTTTGTGATAGCCGAAGCAGGGTCAGGGGGCTAGCTCAGCGAGCAAAAGGCTTTCGCTATAGAGGTTAGGGACATGGGATAGCCCAGAATCGGACTAGCATAACTTGCCTATAGAATATAAAGTAGAGAGTGGCACCTGGAGAGAATGGAAAGTCCTAAAGAGAATTGAAAAGGAAAGAATGGCTCCAGCTCCGGCCTGCCACTGTTCTGTTCAGCCTGCTGGCTGGCACTCTCAGGACAATGGCTAGTAGAAGGCATGCTGACAGAGGAACAATACAGGAAGCACAGCACAATGGATTTGATGTCACATGGTCCCTGAGTTCTGAGCCTCTCATTCAAAGGGAAAGCTTATACAAAGTGAGAACTTGGGAAATAATGACCAGCCTCTAAAGGGCCCATGATGATTGTCCCCCAACACCAAGTGGAATATCTGACCTTTGTCAGGGTGACTGTAGGAAATACAGCCTCCTATCCAGCTCTGTATGGTATGCGTACAGGTGAAAGGCAAGAACAGGAGATGTTTCCTCCCCGGCTCAGACACCCAGTAAAGGTAGACTGGCATCCCTGATTGTAGCCGAGAGGGATGCAGTCATGGAAGTTTATATGTGATGCCAAGCACATTGCTGAAGAGCAAGAGACTAAGGCACACTCAGATAAAGAGCTAGCTCATTTCTCCCCACCTTTGGGTGCCTCCTAGTTGAGTTCTTTGGGGTTAGAATGCCCCCTCTACATGCACGCGCGCGCGCACACACACACACACACACACACACACACACACTGTAAGATATACAGTGTGCCTGATTGAGGACAGGAGTTCTGTCATCAGCATCTTACCAGCACAGAGGTGCTCACTGCCCAGTCATCGAATGCACATCAAAGAAGGTCTCTTCTATTGTACTTTTATATTTTAAATCAACAAATAATATGCTAAATATGCCATAACGATATTTTCAAATATGTTTTTGTAGCTACCCTTCTCTTATCCTACCCCCATGGCTTCCTCATCTTGCCCTTAAAAACTCCTTCGGCTCCTGATTTGGTTCTCCTTCCATGTCCCATGTGCCCTTCTGTCCATCTCCACCCTCCCTTATAACCTAACACTACCTCCTCTTTGTCTCCTTTCTAGGTTTATAGACCCAAACTTATACCATTACACACATATTCCATGTGTACGCGTTTTGCTTGGTTGTTTGAGGTTTTGTTTTGGTTTTGTTGTTTGTTTGTTTGTTTGTTTGTTTGAGACAGGGGTCTCACTACATAGCCTTGGATGTTCTGCGTACTATGTAGACCAGGCTAGCCTCGAAATCATAAACATCTGACTGTCTTTGCCCTCCGAGTGCTGGAATTAAATCTTAAGAAAAATGAAATAATAAAATTTTCAGGAAAATGAATGGATATGCAAAGTATTATTATGTGTGGTGAGAGGGAATGTTGCTTCTGCCTGTCCTAGGCTGAAATCAAAGGTGTACACCATCGTGCCAGAAGAGACAGTCGTTTGCAGGCTTAAAGGGTCATGTAGGTTTCTGTATAGCTGTTTCACCCAGAGTAAAAACCAGCAAACCAATGTGTGTGGTTGTGTATCAGTGTGCCGGTGAATATATATTTACAAAAACAAGGTTATGCCACATTGGCCATCTGACTGTAGTTTGCCAGCCCTGGCCTACTGTCACTTAACTGGTGAGCTGAAACATAGTGGATCGGAGTATGCAGCAGAGGAACCAGAGCATAGATCTGAAAATATAAGTGAAAGCAAGTGCAAAGGAAGTATGGGGGTTCAGAGGTCGCCAGCCCAACCACACGCACACAGTTCATTGAATACACACTCTAATACTGGGTGTCCAGGACCCCCAATAGACTTGGGAGCTCATTCTTCTTCACCTGCTTGTACTTACTTAACAGCACATCTGTTGGAGCTTACTTCTTCAGGATGCCAGCTTCTACAGAAGACCAGGGGAAACCCCCAGCCTCGTGGGACTGAGCATCTCCTAGATTCTGGGACTTCCCATTCACAGCTGCCCATTGTTGGATTACTTGGACTGCAGACTGTAAGTCATTCTAATAATTTCTCTTAATATAGAGAGACACTCCATAAGTTCTATCCCTCTAGAGAACCCTGACTAATATACCTCCCTTGCATAGCATGTTCATGTATGTGCATGCATGGGGGCTGGACTATGTGTGTTCTATTAGTGAGTGTTTTTTTTTTTTTTCTGGAAAGCCAGGTCCTAATTTGTTTTCTGTCACTATGCTAAACACAGGGAGCAAAAGTAACAGGGGATAAGACACCCTGGTTAAGAACAACTTCAGATATATAGCTTAGCTGCTACAGTCTGTCAGTGGGAGAAGCCACATCAGGAGCAGGAAAGCAGAGGTGTGGAAGAATATGGAGAATATGTTTACTGGCTTGCTCCCTCTGGCTCATGCGCATCCTGTTCTGACACAGTCAAGGTCAGCCTGCAAGGAGTGGCACTTTCCACCGTGGGTGGAACCCTCCCGCAACAATCAACAAGCAAGACAATTTCCCACAGACATAGCCATGGATTCATCTGATCTGAGGAACCCCCGCCATTGAGACTCTTTCTTCTCAAGGGACTCATATGTTGTGTCAAGTTGTCAATAAACATCAGCCAGGACAAATTGTGACAATCTTAAGTCCCTGCTGCATGCTGGGATTGTGGTAGAGGCCCCTCACTCGAGTATGAGGCAAAAATCACACAGACATAGTTCAGTTCTGTCTCTTACATGTGTGGGTGCTTGTGGGACATAAGAAAGTCACAGGATGCTCTTATGTCTGGTTTGCTATGAGTTCCGCCTCTGACAGGCACCATGTTTTCTGCCAGCATTCCTGAAACATTATCCACCTAATACATTAATTTGTTAGTACTTCGAAAAGTAAATTTTATAGACTGGACCAATTCACTTCAATTTTAAATAGACTTTGCAGGGTTTTTTTTTATTTACTCTTTCTCTACAATGTCAGCAAGTTGGGGGGGGGGGTTGTTTCGCTGTTCTGTTTTGTTTTGTTTACACTATTGGTGGTTTGCACAAGTCAACCTCAATTTACATCTTGTAGCTTACTGTTCCACACCAGTATCAAAGTATATTGCCATATACATTAAATTATAATCATTCTAATTAGAATCCAGTAAATAGATACATAATTTCTGAAAATATGAATATTGTTTCAATGTTTAGTGTGATTATTTTTGTTTGTTTGTTTTGAAAAAATAAAGGAAAAGAGAGAGTACCACCTGGCTTCAATTCTTTCCACTTAAAACCTATTTCCACTGAGAATGTAACCTGTGATAATTGTATTTTGTAAATAATGGAAACAAAGTTTTAAATTCAATAACCTCCCCAAGGAGAATGACTCTCTATAGCCATTAAGTGCTTTATTGTTGCAAAGCACACTTAAGCATGCATTATTTTTCTTTTAGCACAGCATCATTCAGAATGGAGAACGGTGAGAATAACATCCGCATCTGGTCTTTCATCGGGTCTGCATTCAAGCGCTGTCCCCTCCATCCTCACCAGACTGAAGTGGAGAAACCTCCGAGGGAAATAATGAGGGTACACCACAGACTGCAAACCTCCGAGGGAAATAATGAGGGTACACCACAGACTTGGGACTGTAGATTCTGGGAAGACATCCAGTTTGCACATCCTTATCTCCACAACCCTACCCACACTGGGAATTGGACAGCTTGTCTCATATGCAGCAAAGAAACAGACCTGCTGTAGCTGTATGAGCATTCTCCAGCAGGTTTAAGGTCTTTTCCATACCTACTTCTATTCAAATAATGTCAACCACTCGACTCTAAACTGCACAGTCTTCCACACACAGAAGGGGCTTAGAGATTTGACAAAGTATAAACAGAAGTCCCTCTACCCAGATTGTGATAGGCTGTAACGCAAGGATCCAGGCCAGAGTCAGGTGAGCTAGCATTATATTAAACAGAATAGGTACTAAGCAAAATAGATTTTCTAGTGAGTCACAGCAGGGCAATCCCAGAGGAAGTAAAAGAAGAAATTACAATCCAGGCCTTATTTATAAACTCTTCACATTAGCCCAGAAAAGGAAAGAAATGCACTATGTGACAGTTCTATAAACCTTTAGAAAACAGTAGCAATAGCCTGACCTCTGTGGGTGTTCCAAGTGAAATGTGTGTCTCTGAAGATTCAGAGTTAATGAGCACACAAGAGAAACAAAACAAAACAAAACATAGCACCTTCATCTTTATGGGTTGGTTCAAAACTTGCCCAGTTCCAGGTGTGTACCTGCAAATTCTGTAACTTCATTTCTCTTAAGGGCTGGACATTAATCGGTAGTGTAAAAGCATCCTATTTTTATCATCCATTCTTCCGTTGATGACTTCCTGGCTAGTGTGCAGAGATATCAATGAACACAGATGAGCAGGTATCTGTAAAGTAGAACGTAGCCTTTCAGTTATGTGTCTGAGAGTGGTGCAGCTAGGATCACATGCTGCCTCCAGGGGTACGGAAATTAGGAGACGGTTAATCAAGGGAGTGAAGATAGAAAGTGTGATGTAAAAGCTTAAAGGGAATTAATGAGACAAGAAGAGTTAAAATGCAGTGGAGGATTGGGAGGTTAGGACAGAGGAAGGAGTACAGTTGGGGTAAAGAGCCTTTGGAGAAGTCATATGGAAACCTGCTTACTACCGTCAGAAGCTTCCTAACACACACACACACACACACACACACACACACACACACACATATGCACACATGTACAAAGATACACAGGTGCATACACACATACATATTGCAAGTTCAAAGTGAACCTGAGATGTACAGTGAGATAAGGCTACCCTGGGCAACTTGCCAGGACCTTACCTCAAAACATAAAGAATAGAGATCCAGCTCAGTGCTAAGGCTCTTGGCTAGTATTTCAGCACCGACTCTTCAGTTATTGGTTCTTATGGCCAATATTAAAACACAAGACCAAATGGCATTTTTAAAGAAGAGTGAACTCTATGGAAACATAGTTTTCAAGTAATTCAATATTAAATGAGATTCATATCCAAACAATTCCATCAAGTTTTCATGTGCTCAAAAATTATATATATTTTTTAAGTCTTAATAGTTTATTAGCCCTATCCTTAGAAATGTGTGCCATGGTGGTAGATTAAATCAGTGAGGAATCTCTCTTCCTTTTGTTTCCTGCTCGTGCCAACACTGTCCTTTGCAGTCGCTGACCTTAGTCTGTGCTTGTGTCCCTTTCCCCTCTCTTCTGGAGGCCTTTTCCTTCTCACAAAGGCCACGCCTCTCAATTTTGCGTTCACACTCGTCCCAACCCAAATGGGTTCTGAATCCAAGTACAGTTCACAACCAGCGTGCTTGTGCACCTTTGGCTGGCTTTCCTCGGGTTTGGGATTCTTATTTGCTGCTGTTGCCTATTGTTTCCTCCAAAACCAGTGAGCTTTTGTCTCCTCTGAAGCCGATGACTACTCTGAACTTCTCTGAGTTGCTACTATGTCCTCCATGATGGTGGCCATCGCCAAGCAGCCAAGGAAGAAGATGGGTCAGATGTGCCTCCACATTGCTAAGGATAAGTCCAGACTATGTTGGTTGGCAAGTTGCTTCCTGACCTCAGGTCTTACAGAACTTGGTTAATTCTATGCTGCTGGGATCACAATAACTGGCAGGAACAACTTCAAGGGGATGTCTTGGTTTTATTTACTTTTGTTGTGATGAAGAATCTCATCTCAAGAAAGCAGCTTGGGGAGAAGGGCTTTGTTTTACTTCACAGTTCCTGGTTACCATCCATCACGATGGGGAAGACAGGCAAGGCAGCTGGGACTTAAAGCAGCTAGTCCATCCATCACATGGCTAAGGGTAGAGAATGACTATGCATGCATGATTACAGCTCAACTCCTTCTCTCTTCCTTCTCTCTTTCTCCGGGCAGTCCAGGGTCCAGCCCATGGAACAGTCCTCCCCACATGTGGGGGCAGAGGTGGGTCTTCCTGCCTCAACTAACATAAACAAGACAATCCTCCGGGAGCCAATATGTTCTAGGCAGTCTTCCATGAAGACCACCACTCAGAAAACTCAGGCTGTCTCAAGGAGACAAGGATTACTCATGAACTTAGGAGGAAAGACTCGGGTCATCAGGATGAGGAAGGCACGGTGGGGTGACTCAGATCATATCATAGTTGTAAGAATGTGGAGCAGAACATTCATATCACTGAGGACCACGAAACAGAGACCTGGGCTCCCACTTGAGATTCAGGCAAGAGCCCTCAAAAATCTCCATCTCTGGTGATCCACTTTCTCCAGAGTTGTGCAAGTTCTGTCCCCAGTGAGGAGGTGTAACCAACATCTGCCCTGCCTCCTGAGGACCTAAAAGCAAACCAAAGTACAACCTACCACAGTTCACCCTAGAGAAGCAACTGAGCTTATTCACAGAGCATCCATAACGGGTTACCAGTAAAAGCATAGGTAACGCAAAGGAGCCACACGGTAAAGTTTTCACCAAGCATGGAGGGCTGCTTTTCCGGAACTGATAAAAATGGAGTCGCCTCTCCGTCTTCAGCAGTCTATATAGTCTAGTGCCTCCTCTCAACTGTTAAGGTCACACGCCATCAAGGCAGAATGCACACAAATGACTGAGAGCAGTGGCTGGCTACTCGGCTGAGGGTCCCAATGGCCCTCTCCACCCTATTTTTCTAAGAGGGAATTTCAACAGTCCCTGGGCTTGACTGTGGTGGTGCAGCTGAGTTCATGACTATGGTGGCCCTGCGGCTGAGGGGATGGGGCTTTGCCATGACCAGCCATCCTCACTTCCATGGACTTAATAGTTTCCTAGGATAGCACCATCATCTGGACAGCATAGGATCAAATCAAGAGCCCACGGGATATTTCAGACGCAAAGATTAACACCAGCTGTCTTGGTACCCTATTGCTAGGAAGAGACGCCATGACTGCGGCAACTCTCACAAAGGAAGGTATTTAACTGTGGCTGGCTTACAGTTTGGAGGTTTAATCCATTGTCATCATGGTGGGAATTATGGTGGGATGTAGCCAGTCATGGTGACAGAGAAGTAGCACCATGAGAGCTCCACATGCAGATTGGTAGGCAGCAGTAAGAGAGGGCCACTGGGCCCCCAAACCCGCCCCCAATGACAGACTTCCTCCAACAAGGCCACACCTCCTAATTTCTGTCAAGTAGTGCTACTCTTTAATCAGCAAGCATTCAAATGTTTCAGCCTGGAGGCACCATTCTGATTCAAACCACCAGCCATCTCTTAACAACGGCCAAAAAACAGCAGCCAAAAAAAGAACAACCTGCTGACTCTTTTCTCCCTCCCTCCCACTTCCAGCTTCCAACACTGGCCTGTCAGGTCTCAAGGAAGCATCCTGGGAAGTCCTACCCCCTTCCCAGGAAGATCAAGGAATACGTTCATAGACAGAAATATCCCTTACAGTGGTATCTGGCACATCTCATCATAACTGCTTTATTCATCTGTCATGGTTAATATACTGTAAATAGGAATGGTGCTTACGCACTTGGAATAATGCCCGACTCATAGGAGGTAGTCAAAATATATTGATTTACATAATGAGATTGGGAGAGCTTAACTGTAACAATCAAGGTGAAGAAGCATAGAGCACAGAAGAGATCCTGGTAGAACCCAGCAGGACTGGAAGGAAGAAGAGACAGGAGCAGTGACCTTCACCAAAAAGCTGGCAGATGTAACATATTCAGGGAACAATAGGAGTCTGTGCGTAGGCAATGAACTTGAAGATTCAAAGACATCTACTTCCAAGGTCTCAGTCCGGCTGAGAACTCACCATTCTTCTGCTCCGGGCATAGAAAGCTTGTCTATACATTAAGTAAAACTCCAAAAGCATTACTAAGACACACACAGATCTATATTTCTAGGTCCCTCCAAGGTCTCCGACCTCATTTTGTACACGTTTACTTATGGATCTCCTCACCAGTCACAGTGAATTTCCACTAACCATAAAAATGGCCTCACCATGCCCTGACCTGCACATAAAGCCCAGAAGCTCATTGGACTTCCTGTGTCTCATCAATAACATCCCATTTTTATGTGAGGATTTCTGTCAGTCACAGAAACATTGAGAGTCCCTCCCTAACTCACTACCACATCATCTTCAGTTTCATCTTTGAGACTTTCCACAAAGGCCTGTCACCTTTTCTCTCACCAGCATATCCCTCACCCAACATTCAGAACAGGTGGACCTACCTGATTGCTCAGAAAGTTTGTTTGAACAAATAAAACAGAGGAATAATAGGGGTAAAAGATGGTGTCTTACTTAGGGTTCCCATTGCTATGAAGAGATACCATGACCAAGACAACTCTTATAATGGCAAACACTTAATTGGAGCTGGCTTACAGTTTCAGAGGTTCATCATGAAGGTATCATCATGAAGGGAAGCATGGCAGTATCTGGGCAGACATGGTACTGGAAAAGGAGCTGAGAGTTCTACATCTTGATCCAAAAGCAGCAGCAGGAGACTCTCATCTCCACTCAGCTAGGTGGAAGCTCTCCTTCCACAATGAGCATAGGAGCCTCAAAGTCCAGCCCCTCAGTGACACATTTGCTCCAATAAGGCCACACATACTCCAACAAGGCCACACTTCCTATGGTGCCACTCCCTGGGCCCAGAATATTCAAAGTACCACAGATGGGATTTGGCCACATCTCCCTTTGCATTGGAGTAGCTGCATATATTAATTACTTTTTTATTGCCTTTGTAAGGACTATGACCAATGCAACTTATCGAGAGTTTATCTAGGACACACAACTTCAGAGGATTAGAGTCGATGACTATCATGGCTAGAAACATAGCAGCAATCAGGTAGGCATGGCACTGGAAGCTTACATATTGATCCACAAACATGAGGCATAAACAGCTAATGAGCAATGGCTCTGGACATTTCAAACTTCAAAGTCCATCCCCAGTGACATACCTCCTCTAATAAGATCACACCTTCTAATCCCTCCCAAACAGTTCCAGCAACTGGGGATTAAGTATTCAAGTCCATGCATCTCTGGAGCCATCCTCTTTGAGATCACACTGTGAAAATGCAGAATGTGATACAAAGTGCAGAAACATAAGGAAATTAGATGCAGTGACAGTGCATCTCAGTCTCTAGGGAGCAGGTCTCATGGAACCAAACACAGCTCCTAAGAAAGTCACAGAGGAAGAACAGAGAGAGGAGACAAGACAGAATAGAGTTTTGCTACGAGTTGAGCATCTCAGATTAAAATTTATGAAATGTGATTTAAATGTACAAAATTTAAAATTTTGTGAGAAAAAAAAAATGTTACCTAAACCATACATAGAATTATTTAAACTATAACATTAAGTCAATTTACTACCTAGCTTTCTCATTACTAACAAAATACCTGAGAGAAATAACCTAAAGGAGAAAATTTTTATCCTCTTCCGTGATCTCAGAGAGTTTACCCCTTGGCTGCTTGATTGAATTTAAATGTCACAGCAGCCAGTGTATGTGGCAGAGGAAAGCCACTCATCCCTGGTAGACAGGAAACAGTGATGTGTTGGGAAGGGACCTAAGGCAATATGCCCCCACATGCCTGCTTCCTTTACCTAGATCTCATAACCTTTCCAGAACCTTCCAAAACAGCATGACCAGCTGAAAGCCAAGCCCTCAACCTATGAGGCTCTGACAGAACATTTGATATCCAACCATAACAGTTTCCCGTGCCCCACAAAAGTCTTATTTGCATCTCATAATGAGAGAGGGATTTAGTCTAAGTTTTAAAATTCTCCAAAGTCTTCGCAGTCCCAGTGGTCTTCAAAAGCCCAAACTCCAAGTCTCTCCTGAGACCCAGTCGAACTTTTTTGCTGTGAATCCTTGCAAAGCAAACGCGAAAATAGTTCCAAGTATAATGGCTGCGAATAAACACTCCTATTCCAAAAGGAGATAGTGGAGGTATAGGAAAGAGGAGAGACCAAAGCCAAGACCATGATGTAGCCGGAAAACTACAAACACGGGAGTTCCGTGGCTGGCATTAGGGAATATGAAACCGTGATCTGAGCTCCCCCCAACCTTGAACAGCCAAATTCCCATGGCTCTGCCATGTGGACCCCACCCTGGCCTCTCTTCGGTACCTCTACTCACTGCCTGCCGCCTTCCCTCGGCAGACATGACAGACTTCTGACAGCCTCCAACATCCTAAAAGTCTCCACCCACAGGCTAGGCTCCACCTTCATAGCCGCAGGCATCTCCTCCGAAAGGGTTGCCTGCAAGAATACCAAGCCTACCAAGCCACAGACCCAGTCCTCCAGACTTTTCTCTAAAATCCTAAGAGAGGTACTGCTTACAAAGCCAGCCCCAGGAAAGGGCATATCACCAAAGTCTACATCCAATTCCAACAGCTCCATGGGGCCGCGGAGGTAGCTGCTTCGCCATTCCTCTCAGTGACCACCAAAACACTTCTCAAGGCAACCCTATGCGAGCAGGACAGCCCAGCAATAACAACGGCCACTACAAAGTCCAGACACATCACCCTCTCTAGCCAATGCTTATCAGGAACACCCTTCCGTGTCAAAGTACACGGAGGGTCTTTACAATAGCTGCTGAGCAGATAGGGTCCCTTCTCCTTTACCTACTTCTTCCTCTGCCCGAGTTCCCAGCCTTCCTCTCTCTCCTTGCTCACCAGGGTCTCTTTATGATCCTTCTAAGAAGCTCCACCCTCTGTCCTACTCCTGTTAACCCCTGTCTTCCTAGCTACTCCTTTTGCCTAGAGTTCACTTCCCTTCAGAGAGGTCAATCTGCTTAACCTGCCCCTTCTCAGCAAGTTCTACAGCCAGCTACCGAAATGACGGATGCTACTCATAGCTCAGCACATCCATACTTTCCACTCTCCACTCCCTTTCTCTTTTATTTCCCCGGAATATATATTTTTTTAATCTTTCAAACCACAAAAGAATACATCTATGTATTATTTACCATCTATTGATGGGCTCTCCCCAACTCAGACATAGGCTCCCATCCATGTAGGATCTGCACCCCGTTTGGTTTGCTGATTGTCCAGTGCCCAAATAGGACCTTGGATAATCTAAGCACACAACAGTTACTGTATGGAAGCAAAAAACTATGTACTAAATATCAACTTATTGAAGTTGAAAATGTTTTATATCCAACAATTTATTTTAATTTTCTAAATAGACTGAGGCAAAGTGGACTGGAACCCTAAAAGAAAATAAAAAAGAATTTACTCTACCACCAAAAATACACTGGTCCTAAATCTTTCCTCTACACAACATGTTAAGTTTCTTTAGCTCACCTCTGTGAGATTCTATGAGATAAAAGGGTAGACATTTGCTTACAGCATTTACAAATGCTACCTCAGAAATATAATACCTATTCTCCAACACACTGAACATAGCTCATTTGTTTCAAAATTAATTATTCTCAATAGCATGACATAATTGTGGATGTCTTTCTAGTGTTTGTCCCTTACTTTGTAAAACATCATGAGACTCTGACTTGTGTCATTTAACCAACTGAAGGTGACCTCAGACCATCTAAAGGCACCTGTGTCCCATTAAAGAAAGAAATCACAGGGAACCCAAGGACCAAAAGGGAGCCCAAGTGTGAATCCTCTGCTTCTATCCCCAGGCCTCTGTCTCTCCCTCAGAAAGCATCACAGGGGGAAGGAATGAACAAGACTTTATAGTAATCTTTAACAAGTTTTATAAGGGATTAAACAGATGACCCCAATTGACCCGGATACTCGAGTAGTACCTGCATGCTGTTGGCAGCAACTTATGCTGGATATGTATGGCTTTCAACTTGCCTGCTGCTTTCAGAAAATAATCATTATAATCACTCATACACAGAAAGAAGCATAGGTATCTAGCTCAGGGGCATGGAAGAATACATAAGTTACTATTAAAGCTGTGCATTCATTAGCTTAGGTTGTAAAACTGACTATATGGGAAATCCAAAATGAATAAGCTTACTTCTTACTCTTTTCTTAGAGGCAAGTTAATCAGGCCGAAGTGTAGTGTTCACTCATCTGAGGGGCCCAGCACAAGTTTGTGACTCTTGGAATGCAAGAGATATTGTTTTGTTTTCCTAAAAAGTACATGAACGCACTTACTCCTTGGATCACTTTGGACCCTGACAAATGACTGTATTCATGGTCTTATTCACAGCCTCCACTGCAGGACTCAGCAGGCGAGATAACTATATTTTATCCCCACTCACCATCTGCTCCCCATATATTGCATTTAAAACTTCTTGGCAAAGATAAACAATATAGTCACCCCACTGTTAGTGACATTGGGGGAGGGTGGAGAAGCTATAAACCCTCTCCATCAAGAAATGTAGAAAGAGACGGCCTCATCTCAGGGTCAGAGTACATTCTCTTTTATTTTAAGAAGTATTGTTATTAAAATGATGTTTTGACACAAACTTGTGACATATGTGCCTACACAACCAATTTTCTGTTCTCGGGGTTAAAAATACACATTGCAATGTGTTTGATGTATTAATATAATCATGGCCTCAAGAATATGTGTAGTAGTTTCATCATCCATGAAGATAAAATAATTGTCACTTTTAGGTGAGGGAAATCACAATTAAACAAGAAAAATCAAGGTAGGGCTATCATTTCTGCACAACAGCTAAATATATTAGCATATTATTTGGGTTTTCTGCATTCAGGTTTCTTTTTGTTACTTTTATAATTAACCTCCAGGGATGTTATCTACAATAAAGAAGCAGAAAATAACATCCATTATCAAAGTCTTTCTTTCCCAAACACTGAACAAGATCAAGGTGAGAACCCTGCCACCTACAGTATTAATTCTGGCATGTTTGTGATGTATAAACATTACTGACTTTTTCTCAGGGTTGCAATTGACAGGTCCAAATTCTGGCAGTTAAGACAAAAGGCAGCATTTCTCAGGAACTCAGGAAGCCACTTCCCCTCTACCAAAGGAGCCATTTCTTTATCACTGGCCGAAGGGATGTATGACTGTCGTAACTATTAGCATATCAAACACATGCTGGCCCCTGGTACCCTCGTAGCATAAGTCCCTGTTATACATTTCAGTGTCTGCAGGCATCCTGGCTTTTCTCCCCTGCTCCTCCTTACTCTATCTCCAGCCACACAGAGAGCTCTCTCTGTCTCTCTGTCTCTGTCTCTCTGTCTCTCTGTCTCTCTCTGTCTCTCTCTGTCTCTCTCTCTCTCTCTCTCTCTCTCTCTCT
>NC_034607.1:34812572-34867518 GCF_900095145.1 Mus pahari | reverse complement strand
CACACACACACACACACACACACACACACACACACATATATACACTCCTTCTTACTCTGTTCTTAGAGGCAAGTTAATCAGGCCGAATGCAGGATGCCAGTCTTAAGAGAAATATAACACTCTGAAGTGTAGTGTTCACTCATCTGAGGGGCCCAGCACAAGTTTGTGACTCTTGGAATGCAAGAGATTTTTTTTTTTTTCGTTTTTCTAAAAAGTACACGAACACACTGACTCCTTGGATGACTTTGGACCCTGACAAATAAGGGACTTAAAACCCTGCTGCTGCCTTGATTTTTACATCTGAAAATCCTACGGCTACACAAAACCAACCCAGGGGCCAAGGCCAGGCAGTACATTCTCAAATATTTGTTTATTCAAGCAAAGATACAGGTTTTTTTTTTTTTAAGTATAAAGGTGGATGTTGGAAATTTTGAAAAACAAAATAAAAAGGCATAATAACACATGAGTAGAGCAACAATTATGCCTCATTATGTCCCCGATCTGTCCCTCTCTCTTGGCTCTATCCCTGTCTCCCTCTCTTCCTCTCTTGCTCTGCTCCCCTCCACCACCACCTCTCCTCTCATGGCCAAGTCCAGTCTACTGAACATGTCTGATCTACTACTTTCTCTTCCTGCTCTAGATTTTTTCTAGATGCATCTGGTGGCTCTCTCTCACATACTTGTAATAAAACCTTTCACTTATGTATGCCTTGGTGGCCCCATGTGGTCAGTTGATATGAAAACAGCAATCTAGTACTTACGAAATAAGAAAATAACAATGTTATTTCCACCTGAATGAGAGTAGTTCCCATTCTAAAGAGACTCTGGAGTATTTGGGTATCTGTGAGAACCTATCTCCAAACAGTTCAAACTGGGTCTCTTTTTCCTTATGAACAAGTCCTTCTTTTAACTGGATGGAGGTAATCTGTGAGGTACGTCTACTTGAACAATCAGGGTCTCACAGAGAGTCCATCAGACAGGTCAGTATGGATCCCTCTTCACACAGCATTTCATTGATCACCCAAGACCTGAGGCTGTGACATGGGGCAGCTGAGTTGGCTGTGTCCCCAGTGGATGACACAGTGCCCACTGCAACATAGACACCCCAGCTGCCACTGGCCAGCAGGTCAGCCAGACCTTTGGCCAGTACTAGGTGCCTCTCAGTACACACAACACAATACAAATTTCCCTCCATCAGAAATACATGGCTCTCGTGTATATCTTCTAGGAAGTAACAACAGATCTGGCGAGCACCTGAGGTAATGTGGGGAGTACCTCTGAGGCGTTAGACAAGTAAAGGTGCTCCCTAAGAATAGAATGCGTGTCTCATCATGTGTTTGGATCCCCCTGTTTGGAATAAGCACATAATTCCTTGAACAGCAAACATAGCGCCCAGTCAGAAAAATATTATAACACATAAAAGGACTTACAACAACTGGGAAGCCATTGCCGACAGTTATTTAAACAGTGGCTATCTTTGTAGCACGTGCTAAATGTTTTGTGCTTACATGTCATTTAATATTGGCAGCAACCCTGCTGCTGCCTTGATTTTACATCTGAAAATAATAAGGCTACACAAAACCAACCCAGGGGCCAAGGCCAGGCAGTACATTTTTAAATATTTGTTTATTCAACCAAAGATACAGATTTTTTTTTAAGTATACAGATGGATGTTGGAAATTTTGAAAAACGAATAAAAATGCAAAATAACACATGAGTAGAGCAACAAAAGTAATAAAAACTAAATTTAGATCTGCAGAGAGAATAAAGGCAGGAATGAAAGGTAACCAGCATCAGGTCTGAGCATAGATTACATACATTAAAAACACCATGTCACCAACAACACACTGGTCACCTTAAGGAAAGGAATAAATGTACTTCCTCTTGGAGTCACTTGGCCAACAACGAGCCCAGATTTCAATTCTCTACTTCATGCCCCCTGTGTTCTGTCATCTGCCTGTGGCATGAGTCTGAATCTGTGCCTATCTGAAGTCTGTCCTGTGGATCTGTCCCTGTGTCTGTTTGTCTGTCTTGTTGTGTGGCTAGGTGTGTCTGTTTGCATGCATGCTGTCTATCCCTAAGAGACGGGGTTTGCCCTTGTGTATATTGAGCAGCCTAGACATAATCAGATGGGGATGGGATAGAGGCATTTTACAGGACTTTAACAGAATTCTACAATGGATTGAGTCACTGGCTCTAAAAGACCCAAATGACCCAGACCACAAACATCATTGTTTATCAATCAATATCCATACATGACTGCTTCCAATCTTTATGGTGGGTGTAGGACCTTGCTTTCAACTTCTTTATTTGCTGCTTTCAGTAAATGATATTGTCTGGGTGAGGGCCTGGGGTTAGGTAAAATTGTAACTGTGCATTTGCTTGACTTGTAAAGGTTGATTACGTGGAAAATCCAGGCAAGAAAGGTTGGTTGTTAAATTGTTCTTTTAAAAAGCACGTTAAACAGAGACTTTGAGTCTTATGTAACTTCAAAGTATATTATTAACTTTGGCTTCAAGGTCCAGCAAAACCCTCCAGTCCTTTAGAATATCAGAGATCTTTTCATATGGCATCAGTGCAGGCCTGCTCAGAGGAAGGACATCGGCAAGGCCCTCATTAACCCATGAGCAGGATGATGAGGGACCACACCGTCCTCCACAAAGACCAGAGCACTGCATCTAACTGAGAAGACAACTCAGATCAACAAGGACCCTGCGCCACACCAAGAGCAGGAAGCTGAGTAGACTAAAGTTGACTCTTGTTGCATGTGACAAGTTTATTGCTTACAGCTATGAGAATAATCCAAGAGTTGGAACAATTTGGAGTCTCATCTTTACTTCAAATGGCAGGGTCCAAAGAGTCCCAAAGTAAAAGCAACAAAAACAAACAAACAAACAAACAAAACACAGAACAAAACACATCTCTCAAACAGACTTAAAGTATCTCCACGATTTCAGCCTTTGAGTGGCATGGGCCACAGTAGAGTGGCAGGGGCCAGGGGATGTCCAAGGCAGTGACTAACAATGAACAGACCCCCCAAGAACACTGAGGGTGCAGAGACCAGTGGCTCCAAAGGACCCTTCCTGCCCATGGCACCCTACGGAACCTGCTATAGCGAGAGGGATCTGAGAACTTCGCCTTTCACCTCAGTGCAGCTATGGCACCAACCCGCTCCATCCACCACTGCTGTTCTCAACCCTGGGAGCAGTTACCGCTGAGATCCATAACTTGTCAAAGTGCCAAGACTAAGCGACTGCTGAGTTCTCAGCCCCTGACTGAGACATCTTTATCACGACCGACTTTCCAAGCCCAGGAATCATCAAGGAAGAGGGGTCAGAAAGAACACAGAGCAGGGCAATGTAGAAGAGCAGCACTGGGAGATGTAGTCTTCTAGACACGCCGGGGTCTCTGCACTCATGAACCCACTGCGGTTATGGTTCCCTTCAGGCGATCAAGCCAATAAGACCAGTCAATGGTCCAGCAGCAAGCACTGATCAGACACAGTGGAGTACAAACTAAAAAGAAACAAGCAAACAAAGAAACAAAGAAGGAGAGAGAGAGAGAGAGAGAGAGAGAGAGAGAGAGAGAGAGAGAGAGAGAGAAATAGGACATGAAGGTTGAGGGGAGGGTGTTGGGGAGGTGTGCAGGTGGGAAGGAGGAGTTAGGAGTAGATACGAGCAATGTTAACTGTCAAAGAAGAAATTTGCAATATGAACTAACCAGTACCCCCTGAGCTCAAGTCTCTAGCTGCATATGTAGCAGAAGATGGCCTAATCGGCCATCACTGGGAAGAGAGGCCCCTTGGTCTTGCAAACTTTATATGACCCAGCACAAGGGAAGGCCTGGGCCAAGTAGTGGGAGTGGGTGGGTAGGGGAGCAGGGGCGGGGGGGGGGAATATAGGGAACTTTCAGGATAGCATTTGAAATGTAAATAAAGAAAATAATAATAAAAAATTTTAAAAAAGAAAATATCTAATAAAATAATAATAATAATTTATAAAAAATAAATTTAAATAAATTAGTTATTCTTGATATTAAAAAAGGGGGAAATTTGATTTCTTGAACTGTGAAATAGTCTCAGGTTAATAAAAACCATAATTTTATGTCATAATTTACAGATGTATCCAGATCATCATTTTCATTTTGATTTTAAAAATTTTTTAAAGATTAAAAAAAAAAAAAGAAATTTAAAATAGAGAAATAACGCCTTCCCAAGCTCCGCCACTAAAACCTTTGACAAGCGAACCACAGCATCTCGAATCTGAGAAGACAACACAATGATCCTCTTGGGTCTGTTGGCTATGCCTGTCCTTTCCAGCGTGGACTCTATTTCTCTGAGACAGTCTCCCTCCTACACACATGATGAAGATAATGCCCTTAGGAGAGGCTGATGGGGGGGGGCTACGCCTTAGTTTGGGCTTTGGGTGGATGTGGGAAACTGAAAGTTGGAGACCGGAAATCATCCTTGTCTACGAGAAGCTTGCCCTGTTTCTCTTCCTGCCCGCAGGTGCTAAGTGGAGCATCCTATCCTATTTCCAGGCTTGAAATGCCAGCAACAGGGACCTTCGGAATGCCTGGGGTCAGGGTAAGGTTTCAGAGTACCCATGATGCTCACCACTTGTGATAAGTTCCACGGTAAAAATAATAAGGATTCGAGGTTTGTTATGAGCTTTCCTTTGCTCTGACTGGTAAACACTAAAGATCAAAAAAAAAAAAAAAAAATTTTTTTTTCCTCTGTGTTAAATAGTCCAAGGATGGTTAAAGTTTCTGCGGCTATGGGGAGTTGGAGCATTGCAGTCCCAACACCGTATTATCTTGGGTTACTTTAAGAAATGCCTAAGTAACTATTGATTGCCTGTTTCTGTATGTGACCTAAGGTGTTCCTGTAGGGGAATGTGTAAATAGACCCCTAGCTTCTGCTGACCAGAAAGCTAAGAGTGTCATCAGGCAATGAAAGTCCTATAGCTTGGCTGCAACTCACCTAGGTATTTGAAAACATCTTTCCATCGGTGTGTTTGAAAAGTTCCTTGATGTATAATCCCCAATGTTTTATTGCTGTAAGAACCTAATAAACGCATTTACCATGTTGGAACATGGTATTTGGGGTAACCTGGATCTGTATTCCAGAGCCACTCATACACAGCTCCAAAATAAACTCCTTCTTACTCCCTTTGAGAGAGAACTGTGTTTTGTGTGGTCACATACAGTCTTTCCCTTCTTAAGCTTGGTAAATGCATCTGCCAGAAGGCTCTGCCTGGTGATCCCTACCACATGCCTGCCACACCCCATGCAGCCTTCAGAAGGTAACGCCTTAGCCTCCAATTTGAAAACCTGGAAACCTGGCTCAGTGGGTGAAGGCACTTAGTGTTAAACCTGATGACCCACAGGGCCTCCTATAGGATGAAAGTCAAGGATTTAACCCCTGAAATCCTCTAACCTCCACAGCTCCACAGGCTTGGTGGTCTCCTCTCTCTATCTCTCTCTCTCTCTCTCACACACACACACACACACACACACACACACACACACACACACACACACATACACACACACACACACACACACACAAAACCAACATTACAAAGCAAAACAGGAAACCAGACATCCATGCATTTTTAAACTAGATTATAGACCTCTATGGGGATCCTAATATAAGGAGAGAAGAAAAAGGGGGAAGAAGATCTCAAGATTTACAAACAGCCTTAGTCTACTGCAGAAGCCCTGCTGATGTGAACCCTAGCTAGTCCAAGCTCACCAGTCCCTCCTGCCTTAAACATCCAGGCCACTGTACCTGCCCCTGACAGCATCTGAGCTTGTGACCTTTGAAGGCCGCCCCTGAGCGATCCCAGAAGGAATTCCTCTGTGTGTTCCAGCAACCATAAAGCAGTCGCTCTTTCTGCTAGTGAACTGGAAGGAGAAAACATCACCCGGGAGAAAGGGTGAGCTCCTCCGACTGTCTTCCAGTGCACCTCTCCTGTTAGTTTTTAATCTGACTACAGCTGAAAGAAGCCCACACGGAGCCTCTTCATAGTTTAATTACATTTAGCCAAACCTTTGAAAGAAAAGGGAAACAGTGCCACCTAACTGCCCAAGGAGCTCCTTTCTTGAGGCTGGTGTTCCCCCTCTTCTTACTGCATATTAATTAACAGTCCCTGCAGGTGCCCCTCTCCCTGCAAATCACTGATACCTTGGCTGATGATAATTTCACGGGGAATATTCACAGCAGCCGTGTTCTCAAGAGCAAAATGGCAATTTCACTGGGCTTCCACGTAAAGCAGTGTTGCTGGGCCTTGGAGGTAATCCAAGTAATGCTGGATTAACGATATGTTTTACTCAGTTGCCCTTAACACTCCTCGGATGGATTTCCTTTATGATACACTGACACATTCAAAAGATCGATACTCTTGGGCCTTTCCACAACCAAATCTTCTATATTAAACACTCTAAATAGCTGGCCACTAGTAAAACATGTTTTTTTTAAATTCAGCGAATAATCAGAACATTTATAAAATAACTAAAATGCACTTTAACATGTTTCAAAGCAGAAAGTACGCTGAAAATACGAAACTTTAAAAATATACCTGATTTAATATGGTCTGTTGGGGGACAATTGTCCCAAGTTAGGACATTATGCATCATGGCCTCGAAAGATTTTTTTTTTTTTTTCACATCATTAAAGCCACCAAAGCCCAAACAGTGATGAGTGAGCCTTCTGAAGCTCAGAGGGAGCTTGGAACAACTCTGTATGCCAACTCTCTCCCCTTCCTCGGCCCAAGTTAGGTTCTGAGGAAGACCCACGCTCTCTCCTCAACCTTGAAGGGCTCCTCCCCTGGGGCTTCTATATATACTGTGCAGTAACAGACTAGTGTAATCCAAGGATCAAAAGACCAAAAGATGGACAGAAATTCCTGACATGGCTTAGAGGAAGAAAGAAAAGTGTGTGAGCCTGGTCTTTACAAACCCTTTAGGTAAGCCTTCCCAAAGCTCTACTCAACTGCAATAAATACATAAATAAAGAGGTAAATGAATGAATGAATAAATGAGAAATAAAGAGAGAAAGAAAGAAAGAAAGAAAGAAAGAAAGAAAGAAAGAAAGAAAGAAAGAAAGAAAGAAAGAAAGAAAGAAAACAGCTGAATGGTGGACTCCAAAGTCAACACATACTTTCTGAGAAATAAAGTCTACAGACCGATTCAGAAAGAGATGGGGACCACCACCCACCAGTCCTATTACAGACTCTGAATTTGAATAAGAATGCCCCCATAGGCCTCTATATGTAAATGCTTGGTCTCCAGTTGGTAGAACTCTTGGGAAAGGATGACATGGCCTTGTTGGAAGAGATGTGTCACTGGGGACAGGTTTTGAGGTTTCAAAAGTTCGATCCCAGTCACTCTCCCCTGTGGCCAGGTGTTTATGGATCGAGATGTACATTCACAATTCAACCCGTTACCATGCCTACCTGCTGCCATGCTCCCAGCCGTGATGGTCAAGCCTCATCTTCTAAAACTGTAAAACCCAAATAAGCACTTTCTGCTAAAGTTTCCTTAGTCAGGGTGTCTTAATGCAATGATTAATATGTAACCAAGACAATGCCTTTATAAGTGGATATCATTAATAATCTCAAAAACCATCCCATCCATGTTTGGATGGGTGTGGCTATGAACTAGCCATTCATAGCACATTCATCTCTAACCCTATAAGTATTATGTATAGATAACATTATTTCCTATATGTAGCTGCCAAACACCATTAAAATATTTCATTGAAAGTTGGAGAGATGACTCAACAGATAAAGGCAAAATAGTAATTTTTGTCAGACATAAACTCTGTAAGAAGCATTTATTGCTTCTTACAGCATATTCAAACTGAAAGAATACAGTGTAACCTAATCCTACTAAACTCTCATACACATATCCTGGGCAAGAACATGGCTAATAAAATGTCCACTATGTTAGAAATGAGTACAGATGCGGGAGAAATAGCATGGCCATGAACTTGTGTGCCACAGCCAAACTACAGGCAGATAGTCCCATGGACTACATGTTACAGCCAAACTAAGGCAGATAGGCCCACAAACTACACATAAGTCGCTCCTTCAGATCACGCTCTTAAAGAAATAGGCTAGAGTATTTTGAAGGCCCTCACTAGTCAAAGCTAAGAGTCTCTAGGAACGTGTGGTCCCACCACACATGGGGAAGCACCTGGCTTCAGAAAGCTCTCCCCGGCTGCAGGCTTTCACCTCCAGTGCCACCAAAAAGGACTGGAAACAAAAAAAACAACCAACCAACAAACAAGAAATAGAGGTGCACACAAAGATGCTGTAAGAGCCCCAGAAGGAGCTCCATTATAGGGACAAGCGGGCATGCCCCTGCCTCAACCCAAACCTCAGTTAAATAATAATAATAATAATAATAATAATAATAATAATAATAATAATAACTTTGAGATCAGGAGGAAAGCTGAAACAACATAGCTCTCAAATAAGATTCACGTCTCTAAACCTCATGACTTCAAGTGTCCGGGCAGCCAGGGTTAGGACACGATTTTCTATCTCAGGTCTTCTTGTAGAGGCAGACACCTGTGTTGGCCTAGAGGCATAAGATACATAAACAAGATCTTTAAACAAAATTCCAAGGTTTACATATTTAAATTATGTTAAACTGCTCAAAGCAATGCTGTTATTATCTATTTATTCACTTTTTTTTTTGTTACTCATTTTTCTAATTCCAAGTACAGTCTACATGACCATCTGCCAGGGATCCTGCAAAAATAGGCCTATATCAGTTCTAATGATAGTACAGAACACTTCCAGTTTTAACGCTTTCTCATTTTCTAGAAACACCATGAATATGTGATAGAATAATAAAATAATATAATTTGAGATGAAGGGATGAATTCAGCTGCCTCCACACATGGATGCATGAATTTACAGCTGCACACACACACACATAACCAAGCATAACATGACTGTAAGTGCAGTTTCGCTAACAGCTGGTTAGTGGGATGCAGTTAATAGATGGCTCACTCCACCTTCGGACCACTTGGTCATTCTAAGGTAACCTACGTAATCTATATATGCACTGTCTAAGCTCTGGGGCTACCCAAACCAAGACTTGATCGTAAAATAGACAAACAGAAAAATAAATTGATCCTAAACACAAACGATGTCTGGCTAACAAGTTAACACACAGTATCTGACTGAGGACTAACATCAACAGTCGTATTTTCATTATCAGGTTTAAATTTTGAAAAGATGAAGATGACTCTGAGAATACCAAAATTCACATGAAATGAGTGTGCCTGACAGGAAAGGTAAGGTGCAAATCCCAGGGACCCAAAAACAGCAGGCTCAATTTCCTGTAACTTCTTTTAAAGACTTTTACTTTTTCAGTTCCACAAGAAATATGCTGGGCACACGTGCATCACTTGACTGTGATGGATGTGGTGAAAGAAATTTCAAGCAGTGTGGGTTAGAGAGAGGCAGGAGCTAACGAGACTGAAAGAGACCGGGGTAAAAGAGGGGAAGAGGATGTGAACGGAGAAAATTATCTCTACAAGTAAGTTAAGCTGTTTCTTTTTACTTCTGGTCTCAAGTAACATTTTTAAATAAGTAGGCTAAAGAAAATCTGAAGAAGTGTTTACGGCTCACACACACAAAAGAATTACTATTATTGATTTTCTTATCTTCCTTTGTGACCCAAAACTCAGTGAGAACCTTTGAAAGCACAGTGTTTGTAGTTTCCATAGAGGGAGACAGATCTTCCTTCTTTTGGGCCATAGGCCAACGGGGGCCCTGGAACAATACAGAAATGACACAAGCCGGGAAGGTGTCCCTCTTCTGCACACAGGGATGATTAAACCTCTCACGTCTCCTTCCCTCCATACACATGATCTCTAGGGGCAACGCTGCAGGATCCAGCTGGCAAAAAGCAGAGCCGGTGTGACGGTAACTAGGCTTTGCCACTATGCCCCCCTTCCACTGGTAGCCCCTGAGGGGCCACCTGTGGATTAGAATGGAGTTTCTCAATTAGGAACCTGACAGGGACGTCCTGCATCTCACTCGTACTCTCTACCCTATCCCTGCTATGTTCTCCAGCTCCTCTCTTAGAGCTAGAGGATCCCAGGTAACAGCGGCTGACCCTCCCAAGTGAACTCCAAAGGCCAGGGGTGTTTCCTGAGCAGAAAAAGGAGCCTCATGCTGAGAACAGGCCCATCACCTGTACTCAGAAACACTGCTGACCCAAGATATGCATGAGTCAGGTCCCTGAGTCAGTCATAAGGGCATCATGTCACACAACATGAAGATGGCTCCGAGGAGTCAGCCCGTGCTCCTGTAGGTTGCTCAGAGAAAGATCGAATCGAGGTAGGACTTCAGCTCCTCAGATCTCTACATTCCCAAGGCCTAGCACAGCCTTCATAATAAACATTTATGGCATGAATGAACATACTCTTAGTAAACACAGTGCAAGTAGCACGATTCAACTAAACAAACACATACAAAAATATTACTCTGTAATAGAGTCCACAAAGCTATTGAATATAACTTTGCTACAAAGCTTGGTTATGAACTTGAGTGTCAATACGATACAAACAAAAAAACAAAGCTGAATGAATCTGATCCCCATCACGAAAAGACAGACAGTGAAATAGGAGACAGATGACAGATGGATACAGGTGTCTACACACATACATATGCAACTGTATGTAGAGAAAATTCCATAGACCGAAGCCTAAATCTGAGAGCTGAATGAGCCTTCACACAGTTGTATAAGTAAGTTCTTTAAGCTGGTATTAATCATTCAGGTCTTTCCCATGATGTGACACTTCCTATCTGACAACTCATCAACATTTCCTACCACATACACTTTTCACTTTTCACTTTTCTTTTTTTTTTTTAACGAGAGATCATGAGCTTTGGCATATTAAGAAGTTCTTTTAACTCTGGTAACCGTTTTTTCTGGCGCTCTGCTGACATCCTGTCTTCTTCCAGCATGGAATAGAAAATGAGTAATAGGCCAGCCAGGAATATGCAGTAAGATCCTGTCTCAACCACACCAAACATGCCCCACCACACCACACCACACCACACCACACCACACCACACCACACTAAAACAGACTGTTTGGGTAAGTCACAACTAAGACAGCATCCTGGCTCCCCTTATTTGTCAGTGTGAACCAGCCCAGACGTAACTGAGAGAAGCCTCATTGTGGAATAATAACATATATCACATTCGGCTGTGGACATGTTGGTAGAGGATATCCTGATAATTAATTACCTTGTTAATTAGCATAGGTGGGCCCAGCTCACTATAGGTGGCACCATTCTTAGGCTCTAGGTAGTAAGAGCCCAAGCAGTGCTCCTCCATGGTTTCTGCTAATGTGGAACAGCAGAAACATCTCCATCAGCTAACTTAGGTATGTGACAAAACTTATTGCTACTCGGTTGAAAGTTCTAGAAATATGAAAGAAAACAGGTAGAGACTAATGCAATTTACAATCATGTTTGTAACTTACCCTCTTGAAGCATGTTGGTGAGGAATATCTGACTATAAATAGTTTCTTTGTTCTTTTACTGCTCGCACATATCAATGGGCTCTGTCTTGAACATGGATGCAACCCAGTTCTGGGTAGACTGATGGTGATAATTGCCTTGATAAACACCCTATTGATCTACAGTGATAGAGTAGATATCACCACTCACACAGACAAGACCTCAACAACCCCTAAAAGTGGATATGTGCCCTCAAATCCATAGTCTGTTAACCTTACTCCTTCTAAGCTAAAATGTTGTGTAAAGATGCCCTGAAAACATTCAAGTGACTCCTGGGAGTAAAACCCCAGAGAATTCCCTGCTCTACTTGAGAAAGGAAATAGATTCTTGGTCCTAACCATCCACAGAAAGTCAGTGAATGAGCTGTAGACTTTGTGTATCGAGATGGCATCTCTAATAATTCCCCTTTATGGTGGTAATGACCAGGCCAATAGGGTGTAATGACATGAAATTAAAGAATGGTCTCTACCATAAAGTAAAGGGAAAAAGACCCTTGAATTCCTCTTTGATATCTGACTATAATAGTAACAAAATGTAGGGCTAGAGGTCAGGTCTCACGTCTTCAATCAACTCAACTATTTGCCAGTTACTCAGAAAATCCCTAGCTGTGAGGAACTTTGTGGATCTGCTTTCCTGTGTAGCTGTCACCCTACAGACTCAGAGTCATTGCAGTTTTATTAGCAGGGTGTCTAATGTCTCAGGCAGTTGTTAATCTTTGGAAGTATGTAGCAACAAAACCTCGCTTATCCCCAGAAAGTTTCCTGGCAGAAGCAGCAACGCAAAGCTCTGTGCCTCACTCACAGCAGTCACCGCAAGGATGCTCAAGGATGTTTGCCGAAAGGTCTTGGCCCTGTGTTGGGGAGTGCAGAGGCAACCGAGGGAGGTGCCACTAGGAAGGCATTTCCCAAAAGGCAGAAGCCCACCAGGCAGAAGGGTGCTGCATCCCACAATCACCCCCAAAATCACTGTCTGAACACCGTTGCTGTACTCGCATGTGCTTAGAGAGTGGAAGGACTGGACTCAGCTTCCAGATTGCAACTCTCAGACTTAATATGGCCACTTCAAAAGGCAGGAATCGATGGGACAAGAAAGGGGGTTTTATTGGTGGTGGTAGTGGGTTGTTTTGGTTTTTTGTTTGTTTTTTGTTTTGGGAGATTGGGCTTCTTTTTTGCGTTTTAGTTTTTTGATTGGGAGGGTTGGTTTTTCTTATTTTGAATATATACATATATATGTGTGTATATATATATATATATATACATATGTGTATATATATATATATATATACATATGTGTATATATATATACATACACACATTGAATATATATACATAGACACAAATACACAAATATATACACACAAATATATATTTATGTACAAATATATATATATATATATATATATACACATATAAATATTTATCATGATGAATAAGAGGAGCATTATGGTAAGTTAAAAAGAAAAGTTGCTCAAAAGTAGAGAACTGGAGGGTGCCTCAGATTGTAAAGTGCTTGCTTCTTACAAACATGGAATGCCAGGTACAGGTACATATGCCTATTACCTTTTCCCTGAGGAGAATCACAGGGGCTTGCTGCCCAGAAGTCTAACAAACTGAGGAAGCTACCTTCAGTGAGAGACCCTGTCACTGAAAACAAGAAGAAAGTCAAGAACAATTAAAGAAAACATCCAGTGTGGACATCTGGCCTCTCCACACAGGAGCACGTATGTGTACATTTACATTTACATATATATCACATATGTATGTATATATACACACATATACATATGTATATATACACATATACATACACATACACATATATATGCACACGTGTACATTCACCAATACATATACTATAAATAAGTAAATAAACCAAGTAAGTAGTCCCTGGAATTAGGATGTAGACTTTGAAAAGATGAGGCAGGAGGATTTTAAGCACAAAAGTAGTCTGGGCTATGTATTTAGCTCAAGTCCAGTCTGAGGTATACAGAGACACCTTGATTCAACTGTAAAGATAAAGAAAAAGAAAAAAGAAAAAGGAAGAAAACATACATCCAGCTAATTATTCAGCTGAACATACCAGCAAGAAGCTATAAACAGCAGACCACAAACAACAGAAGGCATCCGGTCAGTAGAATCTGCTGTTTATCTTAGCAGCATCCTAAATAGGCAACTAACGTTCTAAGTACAGTGATTTCACATTTTCCTAAAGTGCAGATTTCTACCTAACTTTTTATATTAGTGACTATCTTTTAGATCAGGCAAAACCCATTTTACCCAAGCCTCTAGTGTCTCAGATGTCTCCATGGCTCTGAGTGACAAGTGTCACAACAAGACAAGCATCTACTGAAACCCTCCCGTCCCTCTCGCTGGGAAATGGCCAAAGCCAGGGAGCCAGTGACCAGGTGACCTTTCCCCGTCTTCTTTAACAACTACACAGCTTCTCAGGCTGGAGATCTGGGGAGAGGAGCCCTGAGTCCTTTGCCTTCCCTTGCTCTCTCATGCATAGGCACTGTTGTCCCACCCTACCTCAGGATACCCTGGAGTCCCCCCATTTCTAACCACCTCCACTCCTACCTTGCTGCTCCAAGGAACACTGATTCCCATACAACATGGGCTCTTATTTATACCTACATAAGTCCTGCAGGTGGTGGACAGGGGTGCTTTGATTGGTGTAAATCAGGTCATTCGACACTCCTGTGGACTCCTCAAGGCCTCCTTGTCTGTTTTGTTTACCCAGCTAGCTTGTGGCTATCCTCAGAGACCTTTAACCACCGCTCCACAGAGCAAATTAGGTCTGCCTGCTGGACTTTCTCACCATCATCCTCAAGTCTGACTTGCACGTACCATGTTTTTGTGCAACCAGTTGTTACCTCTCCCTTAACTACATTATGAATACCATGGAAGCCAGGCTCCCATCCATACATGTAGCAAACAACCGACACATTGTGGGTTCCTGGTAACATGTCTCACATCATTCCTTCTCAAGAATGTGGAGAGATTGTTCAGTTGGTAAAAGTTAGGGTTAGAGTTAGGGTTAGGGTTAGGGTTAGGGTTAAGGTTAAGGTTAGGGTAAAATTTCTTGCCATGCAAGCATGAGGACCAGAGTTTGGATCTTCAGCAACCATGTAGAAACACACACAACACTATAATCCTATCAATGTGGTTAAAATGGGACAGAGAAGAGGTAGGGATGAGAGGAAGGATGGGCAGATTCCTGGAGCTCAGTGGCTGGCCAGCCTAGCCCTAACATTTCCAGCATCTGCCTTCAAGGGGGACAAGCTTTATCCTCCACAATGTCTGGCTTCGTTGAGTAAACATTCCCCTGTGAGCTCAGGTCAACATAAATGGGAGGACAAAGCTTGTGCAGGTGACAATGAGCAGCAGTCCCCAGTGGTGATAAGAGACATCCAAGGTGTTGCAAGCAAAGCAGTGACAGCCTTTGGGGCTTTGGGAGTCAAGGCTTTTCTTTTTCCAATGTACACACACACACACACACACACACACACATTCAGACTTGCAAAATGAAAAAGGGATAAATTCTCCTCGAACACCATTCTAAAAACCACAACAATGCAAACGCATACATAAAAAGATCATTTTTCATGGGTGAAAGAACTAAGGATTTTCTTTTTTTCCCCCAAATCTTCTATTTCACTATCTTGCTGATGAAGAAGTCATCTTTTTGGAGAATGTGTTAGCAACACCGGGACTCAGTGATTTTCTTTATTGGAAGGATGTTCCCATAACATACTATACTCAAAATACCGTTGTTGTGTCCAAAGATGGGCATATTGCTTTGCCAGCTACAAAATACTGAGTACATAAGAGGAATGTCCATATACTGAGTACATAGGAGCAATGTCCATATACTGAGTACATAGGAGCAATGTCCATATACTGAGTACATAGGAGCAATGTCCATATACTGAGTACATAAGAGGAACGTCCATATTCCTAAACCAGGACACAGAATTGTCCCGAGCTTCACACGGCAACACTGGGCAACACTGAGGTCATCTCTTCCCGGCCAAGTTCAACGTGTCCACCTGGGTTTCTCATTAGCAATGACTGGGACTCTTGTCCGCCCTGCTGGTTGGCTACTGGCTTTCCTGTTCTGAGGACATCTGCTTGACCTCTGTAACTTGCCAAAATGTTGCTTTCTCTCACTGAGTCCATCCTTGGGTGCTGACAGCAGTCACCTCTCTCTCCCCATTCAGCTGTCTCGGTTTTTACTTTGTTGTTTCGATTTGAGCTTTGCCACCCTAACACACGATGTCTGGGTATTCCCTACCTCTCCTCACTGATGTCAGTTCACCTTTCTGATGAAGGTAACTTCGGTGTCCCTTATAATAGCTTCAAAACTGAACTGATCTGTGACCGCCCTAGTCCCAAACCCACTGGATCGGGTTCTTCTGACTCCCAATTCACCAGCAGTAACATTCTTTTCTAATTAAAATAACTGACTAAAGAGTGGACAGTGATGCCAGGGTTTGTCCCACCTCTCCTTAGCCCTGGGGAAGGGGAGACACAATATAAGAGAGGACTGGAGATGAGAGCTGGGGTCCTTGTGACTGGAGAATGAGCTGCTGGTGGGATCCTAAACCACACGGCTCACCATAGCCCTTCCTGGTAAGAACTTCCGACCTGCAAAGCACTTTGCCCAGTCACATGGGCTTTCCAGGTCACTCTTTGGATGCCCATGTCTCTGCTGCCTGGTCACATACAGATTCAAACTCTCTCTCTCTCTCTCTCTCTCTCTCTCTCTCTCTCTCTCTCTCTCCCTCTCCCTCTCATGAGTAGGTACTTAGCCACATGCAGGACCACAGCAGACCTTATAGGCGGTTTCCTCACTGCCGAACACGAGGCAGGTATCTAAGGTAGGGCTCAGGCTATGGAATTGTTGCATTAATTCTTCACTCGGATGCTGCAGAGGCAGAGAGTTGTGCTCTGTCCTTAGAATCCCGCGGTCAGCTGTGAACACTACAACCAGGTTCCTCTTTGTGGTGGAAGCTTGGCCAGTTTCTCAACTTAGTTCTGTCTTCAGCTCACCTCCCCGGCAGTACTCATGGGGAAACAGTCGGAGAGGTCATTTAAGCATCAGATTGAGGTTAACATTATCCGACAAAGTATTAATGCAACCATTCCATAGCCTAGCCCTACATGAAATGCAAACTCCCTCCCCCGCCCCCACAGCCTCACATTTCTCAGTGTACTTTCAACTCAGCCCATCTGGCGGTTCCAAACTCTCTCTCCTCTTTGAACCTTTCTCGAGATTCCTGTAGTTACGACGAGGAATGATAAATGAAGCTGGACGTCTTTGGTATCTCACAAGCTTGGGTACCAAGAGTAAACATCGCCTCACACCCACCCCACCTGCGTGCCATTTCACCCTCCCTTCAGGGTCAAGGCGATGAGAAAACACCAGGATATCCCACTACACCATTCAACCAAAACCTGAAGCCCAGAGCTGCTACAGGCGTCTTCTAGAAAGAACAGTGAACACAGGATGGAAGGGCAAGCAGCTGGCAACAGGTCTAAAGGAGAGCCGATTACCTCTAGCCACCGACTTCCGGCTGACTTCCTCTAGCCACCACAGCCCAGCAGCCTCAGAGGGCACACCGACCACCTAAAGCGCCTCCAGGTGTAGCACTTGGGAGGTGGAGGCAAACAGTCAGGACAGCAAGGCTATCCCCCACTACCGCAAGGCTAGCCTTGGCTACTGACACGTTTGGGGATAACTAGGTATCAGGAGACACCATCTCCAGAGAGTAAATGAGTGAGTGAATGCATGAAAGAATAAAAAGAGTGTAAGTGAACGCATAATAAGGTACGCATAACAAGAACAGTGTGAAGATGCTAACCGTTGACAGATCAAAGGCTGTGGAAGAAATACTCAGGTAGCCACCTCACCGCCTCCTGAGAACTCTTTCACCAACCTGGCATTTAACTGCACCGACCAGAACCATATGTGTCTTCGCCCCCTGACAAGCTAACCCAGCAAGGCCTGGGGAGCAGACAGAGTGAAGAAAACAGGGCGACAGAGGCCAGCATGGTCTGCCCACACCCCCAGGCACGGTAATTACAGAGAGAGTCTGACACTGTGGGGTATCCGCATTGCGCCCCTTCCTGGCTTTGAGTGCCCAGGGCAATGAGGCAGGGAGAAGACAGGACCCCCGGATGGCTGGTCAGGGTGGAGGAGACAGACTCGGACTTCCATCCCAAAGGAGAGGAACACAAAAGCTAAACATTCCCCCAAGTGCAAGTGCAAGTGCTGGGGAAGGCTGGGGGTGCGAGACTACCCCTGGTCCGACTGCACCCCAACAGCTGAGCAGCGAAGCCATGCGAAGTGGGCGACAAGTAGGGTGTACGAGAGAATGAGAGAGAAGCGAGGAGCTCATGCCATCGCCCCTTGCCCCGAAGCGCTGACCCCCACCCACCCACTCGGGCGCGGACCCTGCTTACCCCAGAGTCCCGCAGCAGCTGCCGCGGGTGAGGTGCACCGGCCCCGGGCGCGGGGAAACGCCCCCACCGCGCACGCGCATGCTCCTGCCGCACCTGCCTGGCTCTACGCCCCACCGCGTGGCGTGCAGTCCGGGCTTCCCCCGGTGATGCTGCCATCCCCCACCCCCATCCCCGCACTGTCTCCTCATGGACTCCTGGGATCCGAGCCCGCACGCCCTACCACTCCCCCGCCACCCTTTCCCTGCAGCCAAGTCCCAGGCGCTCTCCTGCCTACACCTCCTGCACCCTGGTGGATGCTGAAACCTCTTGCTGCTGCTGCTGGCTTTTTGACTTCGCCACCCACGTGTACAGGGAAACCTACCCGACAGAGATGAAGGGATACTCTTCACATGGAAAGGGGATGGGTGAGAGGAGGCTACCAGCCCGGTCCTAGCAGTGTGGGCTGAGAAACCGGAGCTGCTGAGCTTCTGCTCTCTGGGAACTTAAGAGTCCGACTCACTAACTTTGGCCTTTCCTTTGCCAAAGTCACTGATTTGATGAGGATCTTGTTAAAATCTCTTTGTGTTTGATAGCTGATAATTGAAGGCTATGTTTTGTGACTTTGAAGTGAAATTCTCTTTCTTGGAGGTATGTAAGTCCAAATATGCAGACAATAGCTATCTGCTGGGTACAAATTAATAAATAGGCTTTTGCTTTGAGCAAGAAGGACATTACTTTAACTAGATCCACAGAATCATCCAGAATCTTCCTTTTGGTTTGTGGTTAATTACCATAGAATTGGAAACCTATAGGCAAGACTGGTCATTTGCAAAAACATAACGTGTGGGTGTTGAAAAAAAAATGAAACCATTTGCTAATGTGTTTTTATTAATTATTTTGTTTATTTACATTTATATTGTCGCCTTCCCGCTAACGCAGTTTTTAATTAGAAATGATGATCACAGGAACTTGTATTAATGTACATGTAACTGGTCCCACCCACTCTAATTAGTTAAGAAAAGATTTGAGGGAAAAAAAATGACAAAGGCAAGCTAACAACAGTAAGGAGAGGAAATGCGGCTGAAACAAATCCTGCTGAAGTGGTGCACTCATTTCTGTCTTGTTTAAGTACGCTTGTGCTAAGACCTATGGAGGTGGTGATGCATTTCCTTAACACGAATAAAAAAATAGAACTACCGACAGAAAGGCAAACAAGATCAGAAATCTTCGAAAGTGGAAGAGCGCCTGAGTTAACCTGGCTAAGCTGGCAGGATCCTTGTGCACCTAACCACATTAAATCAGATGGGAGCCCGTGGAGGAATGGGTGATCAGAGTCCTCCTACCCTTCTACTCACGGGACACAGTACCACATGGGCAGCAAGTGGCTGAGGAGCCGGCCACCATCACCTCCGCCTGATGAAGCTCTAGAGCTGCAGTGTCGCCCTGGCCCTTCCCAGTCGTGTTTACCATTAAAGAATCTAAATCTGGGTCATACAAACACCAGAACCATTTCATCACAGAGTCAAGAGTGCTTCTAGTTCCAGCCGCCCCTCAGCAAAACTTGATCGGTGTCACACACAGAAGAAAGCTGAGTTGAATCCATGTGCATTGCCTTCATTACCTACCTTCGTTAATTTTTAAACGGAAATTATAACTTTATTAATGGCGTTCATGGTTTATGAATGGTATTTGGGTGGAAATCATGAAAGCCCAGATCCTCCATTTTCATGGACGAGATTTCTTTCCGAGGGACGCACACATAAGTCAGTGGACAATGTAGAATGCTGTCTCGTGGCTGCTGCCTGGTGTTCGCATTCCTGCAGAAAACTGACCACCAAGGAGTATACTCAAAGAAGCTGATGTTTGTTCTCACATCACACTGCTACTTAAATTTTATGAAAACCCAAGCAGGAAGGAACTTGCACACTTCTGATAGAACTTTTAGACTGTTGCAGTTCAGCCCTTTTCATTGGAATAGCGGAAGATTCAAATGAGATACAACATTTGAGTATTGCAACCTAACCAATGGACCCTGTGAGCAAGGTGATTTTAATAACACAGGGGTTGTTAAGATATTTTCCTTCTTTTATTAGGTTAACCCTAATGTTCTCTGAATACAGCATGATTAGCGATGAGACAGCAGAACTCATCCAAGTGACACCGAATCACGGCCCTTCTACATGTTTGTATCTGTTTACAGTTGGTGAAAACCAGCCCTTCCTGCATGCTAAGATGGTAACCACAGTAACTCACTGCGTTCTTCGATTTTCTCTGAGTTTCTGTCTGGGTGGTTATATTTCTTTTCTGAGCTGGATTAAGTTGCATGCTTTACTGATGGATCAATAGTAGCATTGGCGGGTGACAAAGGTGTTTTGAAAGACTCACAGTTGTTTCTTGCATTTGTTTTGAGAGTGAGCTTGGAGGGAAGACCTCCTCCTGCTCTCTGGTGATTGACTCTAAACCCAAGCTGAGCTCAGCAGCAGACTTTCCTTGCTTGCTTCCCTCCTAGGTCTTCAACCAAGTGTATTTCCATATTAGCTCCATTGTTAATCATTTCTCTATTATGGATTCTCTCTCAGAACAATGTGTTTCTAAGCAGATTAGCTAATAGTAAATTTTACTTAATGGGCTGTAGTATAAATAATTTAGAGTTCTATTTAAATGTAAATATTGGTTCAGAAAGAAGTGTCAATTATATTGAATAATTTAAACAGCTTTTTAAAATGACATCACAGAGCTTCATAACCAAGATAATATGCATATTATAAATTTTGAATAAATGATTTTAAACCTAGGTAAAAATCTGTTTGACTTTTATATTTCTAGTTATCATCCTTTTTAGTACAACTTAGCTACAGTAGTGTCCCTGGTGGCTTCACGGTACAAACCTGTAATTCTTCTACTCAAGAGATAAAAGCAGAATAGCCCCCAAGTTAAGGCTAGCCTTGGCAAGTTCAAAGCTAACCTGGGCAATTAATCAAAGTTCTGTCTCAAAATATAATATAAAGGGGGCTGGTGCTGAAACTCTTCTGTGAAATGCTTGTCTGGCATATATGATGTTCTGGGGTCACTTCCCCCCCTTAAATTCTGGAATTTAAACTTCAATTTAAGTGCAATATTCTTGGTAAAAGTTAATCTGTATCGGCTGAATAGGACAGAATGCTCAAATCAGCACATAAACTTCACTTTCCAATACATGTGGTTCTCAAGGAACTAATGTGGGGCTTCTAGAAAGGAAAGGAAATTCCAGAAGGAATCCTGTCAGCCCTTTCCCCTGCTTGAGTTTAGCCATGCTCAATCCTAAATAAAAGACAGAGAATTTTTTTTAAAAAAAAGGAAGATTAAGTCCTAAGGAAGTCATATTTTCTTACTTTAGCAATGTGCCTCCCCAAAGCTACAGCTAGACACTTGCTGAAAGGTACCTTAAAGAGCACATGCTAAAGCTGGGAGAGTGGTTTCTATTCCTGCCTCTGCTGTTCTCCAACATGATGGAAATCAGCTGGCTCCAGTCAACGTGTGTCATCACACAGAATTTACCTTAGAGATCACTACGGTCACTGACAAGATCTAGTGGAGAGCAGGAACATCTACAGCAACCTATTCTGTTAGTTCTCTAAGGGGTGGTAAGGCTAAAAGAAGCAGCTGAAACAAGACTAACAATTAGCCTGACAGACATAAATGCTCCAAAGATCTTAGTCAACACATTCCCAATACTACCATCCACATAACAAGGCAAATGGTGTTCAAAGATTGCCTGTTGACCATGAAATCGGAACAAGAAAAGCTAGCTGCTCTTAATGGACAGTGCTAACAAGTGTCAACTGTCTGACATCATGGAGGGACCCAGCATCTGCATAGGGGCACCCAACAACCTCATAGGGGGAACCAGCTTCCCCATAGGTGGGGATAGCATCCCCATAGAAGGACCCAGTATCTTCACAGAGGGACTCACCATCTTCACAGGGGGAACCTAGTATCCCCATGGGGGACTCAGAGCCCTCATAGAGGACACTCAGCATCCTCACGGGGGCACCCAGAATCTTCATGGAAGGATCCAGCATCCTCACAGGGGGACCATCCTCACAGGAGGACATTGGCATCCTGACAGAGGGACCTAGCATCCTCATAGGGGCACCCAGCATCCTCATAGAGGGACCCAGCATCCTTATGGGGAACCCAGCATGCTCACAATGAGTCCAGACATCCTCATAAAGGAAAGTGTGTAGTGAGGAGAGTAACAGGGAGTTGGTAGGGGGAAGAGCAATCCACATCAGCTGTAGGAGCTATGAATGAATCCCACATTTCTCTTGTAGATGTATCCTTGGGACAGTCCCTGATCACCACCTTGATGGAGCCCAGGTATTTAAGGAACTCCACCAGCAACAAGACACAATAATCTCTTAGAGAAGCTATGTCACAGACTAATAAGCCACTTATTTTTCTTTTTAGTGAATGTTTTCTTAACTTCCTGAGTATCCAAAAATAACTTACCAGCATCCCTCATGTACTATCAGCCTGCAGCTAAATTTGTTTGAATTAGACCTGTTTTAGACTTAATTTTCTCTATTTATTAAAACATTAACCAAAGTAAAAAAAAAAAAAAAAGAATATGTTTTTACCTTAATACGTTTCTATTATTCCATTAAAAATAGAGTTCAATATTTGTGCAGTGAATGCCTTGAACCTAAATATTAAAATATTGAATAGCTCCTTGATTCTGGAATGAGTGCTATTAATTATCAAACCATTGGTACTACCGAGAAAATAACACTTACTCATTTATTTGTGTATCTATTTGCTTATAATAAGAAATGCTTTTAGTCTTTGGCTCCTGACATAAGGTTCATAAAGCCAGAATATTCCAAGCAATAGAGTGTCTCGTATTACTTGCCATGAGCCCCTTCATATCACCCCATATTTATGCTAATAAGGTGACTCAGGATAGTGCTTTGTGGTAGGATCAGAGTGGAGCTAGTTAACAGAGGAGCCCAAAGGTCAGATAGTGGAAACTCTCAGCCCTACACTATACAGGGTAAAATGGCAAGGGGGCCAGAGGCTGAGAACGGGACAATTATAAAATGACCACAGGCTTTGAGAAACTTCACTACTAACCAACAGGTTTCTGTGTCAAGGTGGCACCTAGTACCAAGGTGAGTTTTGAATTCAGCAATAGCAAACGGGTCACAAAGTTTATGTATTGGTACACTAAAGTTACATTGTTTCCTTTTTTAAGTAACTAGCTAGGTGTTGCCTTTGCAGAAAGCTGGAACTTTGTAAAATTTTTCTCTTGAAGCCAGAGATAAAAGTTACAGGGAGAAAATGTAAGTCTGGGTCTATAGCAAGCCATAGTGGTACTGGCCAGTGATCTAACCACTTGGGAAGTTGAGGCAGAACTGTCGCCATGAGTTTGTGGCCAGCCTGGGCTATATAACAAGATCCTACCTCAAAAACAAAACAAGAGCAGAGGGTGTGGCTCAGTGGTAGTCCTTGCCTGGCATCCAGAAATGCCTGGGTTCAATCTTAATTGCAACAGAAATCTTTTAAAATGAATGTAATTGTCCTGGGGAGATGATACAGTTGGTATAGTGCTTGCTGTGTGAGTAAGAGAGCCCGAGTTCAGAGCCTGGTACCCACGTCAAGAACAAGGCACAATGTTTCATACCTCTAACCCAGAACTGAGACAGAGAAGGTAGGATCCCTGGAACCCACTAGCCAGTCAGGCTAGCTGAATCAATGAGTGCCAACTGCAGGGAGAGACCCTGCCTCTAAAATGAAGTTGTAGAGTCATTTAAAAAGGCATGACATTGCCCTCTGTCCTCCACATATATACAAACCACACAAATGCACATAGGAACAAAGTTTTTAAGAAGCCTGTCTTGACCCTAAATATAGGACAGCATACAGTATTGTCACTAATATAGTTCCAGTGTCCAAGTAATCTGGTAGTGTCCTTACATAGACACCCTACTCTGTGAATGCTCCATTCACTGTATATACAGCTACAAGCCATTCTCATAACCTAGCTGACAATGGCAAAACTTCCTTTCCAGGATCTGTAGACGGTGAGCTGTCCTTGGCAAAGAATGAGCCATGGCCCTGTAGTTTCATATCTACATTTGAACTCCTGGAAGCCTTGTAACTGCCTTCTGCGCTCTGGAATTCATCCTTTTGAGCCTCATCAATGCCTTCGGGTCTCTAAATTCATCCCTTTGTGTCAATATCTACTTTCCCGGCTCCTTCGAAACCTGTGACAATAGATACTGAGCCCAACGTTCAAATTCAGTCACTGGCTTTAAGCTTAAGAGGTTGTCCGGAGAAAAGGTGACTTTGCCAGACAGCTCAAGGGTACTTTCAAAGCACATTTGAGCCGGCTCCTTTTCCTTAGGTAACAACAAGGTAGACATAACTCAGAAACATCTCCCTTACTCTACAAATGAGTGCAGTGATGGAAAAGACAGTCTGAACCACGATGCTTAGACTAGACATCAGTAGTGTAACCAGCGTCTGCCAAGTCAAAGTCCCACACACATCTCTAAACTCTGCCTGCGTTCTCACTGTGCCAGGTCTCAGCTCTATGCACTGGGTGGATCCTCTTAGCTCTCAGTAAAAAATCTTATTCTCAAAATGTGACCCTGGCTCTCCCTAGTCGCAGGGCTGGTTTCTCACCCCATTCAAGGCCACCCCAACTCCACCTCCCACCCCATCACTATTTGACAAGATACTTCCTGGGCTCAGCCCAGCTGCAAGCTTGATCCACTTTCCTGAGCAGCCTGATCAGGGAGTGCTCCCCAAGGGAAGAGAGTGCTCCTTCTCGAGGCCTTTTCTGAATGTCAAAATGTGACAGAGCTTTGAGCAGTCACAGCTACTGGAATCTTCAGGGAGACTTCACCATCGTGTCTCCTTGCGTTTGGTTTCATCTTTCTGGATCCCGGTGCACCTCTGCTCTTACCACAGCATCCGCATTATGCTGATCTTATTATAACAACATATTTGGTTACATGGATCTGTCATGAGTCTACGGTTTTTCTTAAGAGGATTAATATCTTTCAAGTTATTTATGTTCTAAATAATCTGGAGGCTTTGCCTGTGGTTTTTGTTCCTTTTAAACTATCCTCTTAAAATGCAGGAAGTGGTGTGTTTAACAGACAACCCTTCCTCCACTCAGCTGGAGTATTTATTAACACTTCTGCAAGTTGGCCGTTTTTCCATTGAGTCTGAACTTTGTGGAGCTGAACTTTTCACACACTAGTTTTCCTCCTTCCCAAGAGGCAGACATGAATAGCAATCAGGTGCAGTGTTTTACTTTAATCTTTTGTCTTCATGGTCTCTAGATCATGGCGGTCCTTAAATGTCATTTAATCTAACTGTGTTAGGTGGTGTTTTTGCACATATTGAATCAGAGATGTTCTGGGCCATTTTACTTTTCTTGTGACATTAGTGTGGATTTTTTGAAGCTACCATGTTTACTGTGGGCTCTTAGAGATAGCCTTTTTCAGGTCAAAGGGATCTCATAACCTTTTGAGTCTTCCGTGTTTCTGTTTTACACATAAACAAACATGGGACATAACAGTTGTTCTCTCAACTTTTATTCAACTAGGGGTTTTGTTTGACTAGATTTTTTTGTTGTTTCTTTTTATAATGATTTGCTTCATAGACTCCATTCCCTTATTTCTAAATCTGTAAACACACTGACTTGCAATTTTCTGTTTTACTGCCAATAAATTCTCCTTCCAATTTTGGTGTGTTGACTGTTTTTCCCCCAATGCTAATTACTGAGGTGGGCAGCTTTTCAGTGGGAACCTGCTTCCTCTCCTCTGCCCTCTCCTCCGCTGTACCCCCTCCCACTTTTCTTACTCCCAACCCTCATCTTCTTCTTTAGATTCAGGCCTCTCCTGGTGCCTGGTCTTCCACCCTGATGACATTGAAGGCAACAGATACATAATCACTCGGACAGCAAGGACTCCGCACGCACGGTCTCAAATTGTTCTGTCCTGCGAGAACAGAGCCATGTAGAAGTTGTAGCCCTTGGCAGAGAGCAGCTATTTACAGACTTTTCACAGAATGTTGTGAGGAACACCCACAGCAATCTGGCAGGACCCGAACAGCCACTCAACTCTGGCATTTCAAGGCTCCGAAACTCCTAGGAGCATAGTTTCAGCCCCCGAATGCCACCGTGTGCTTGCATTTGTTTGTAAAATATAAAAGTTGGCTTTTCATTGAGTGTGTTCTAGGGTCTTTGTTTATATGCCATGGCTTTCCTAAGGTCTGGCTTTTTATTTGGCTTTTGTATTCTCTCAGAACTTGGTGTGACTCTTTATGTATGAATGACAGGTGCTCTAGGAAGTTTCTGGAGTCAGAATGAACTCATGATCTCAAAGGAGGAACTGAGTGAAGTCTTAGCAGAAGTGTAATGCAGAGAAGGGGTAGGGGTGTGGCTCAGGGCTAAGGTACCTGCTTAGCACAGGAAAGGTCACAGTGTTTGTTCCCAGTACTCCCAAGATGATCCATGTTTCCCCCACAAATGCTCAGGGTTAATAGAGCCACACAGTCCTACCTCTCCATACCAAGGTTTCTGCATTTTTTTGTTTCCTGTTTCTTTAACCATATACCCAACAAGAAACAAATTAACAAAGAATGTATATGTATATATGTGTATATATATATATTCATATACATTACTCTAATATATAGAGTACAATATATTACTGAAACGTATCATTTATAATATGTTTACTGTAACATAGAATGTATAACATCTTGTTACACACATACCCTGTAGAAGAAATCAGTCCCTGTTGACCTATCCTGATACCTGGCTGAACTATAATTCTTCCTTTATGGAGGGTCCCAACGCTTAATGCCTATCCATGTGTACAGGGTATTTCTGAAGAAAAGTGATATGTTCTAATTGTTCCCAGGACAATGACCAAGTGCTCAAGAAATAATTGGTAGTAATAAGGATAGTATATGATTCAAACCCTGAGGAATGTATTTAATAGTCTGTTTGTGTATTTTCACTCTTGTAGCCTAAGCTTTTCTCTTCACCATCTGCTTTCCCTAGCTACTGTGATGGTGAAATGTTTGTAAACGACTAATGTACCCACCCTGGATTATACATAATCCTTTTTCCATCAGTCCTACCAGAGGCTAGAACTCATGGATCTCAGGTTGGTAAATTAACTTCACATCCTTCCCACCTTTTTATTTATTATTCTCCTTTTTAGATTTTTACCCACACTGAGTCCCAGTTCTTTGTTCTCCGAATGGTTAGTGTCCCAGAACTGAATAGAGTTCTAGTTATACAACTTAATAGCTTCCATATTCTGAAATAATATGATTGATCTTTTAGAATCTTAAATAATCCTGTATCTGTTGCGTTTTTTCTATGACCAAAAGCCTAGCAAGAAGCAACGTGATGAAGGGGAGGCTATTTTGGCGCATGCTTAAGGAGATACAATCCATCCCAGTGCGGAAGACACAGCGGTGTAGGGGACAGCAGTGTGAGCTTGCTTACATCTGAGTGGTTCAGAGAGCGGAGGGAGATGCATGCTGCTGTAGGTCAGCTTTTTCTCTTTCCCCTTTGAAAACAGTCTAGGACCCTTCCATGGGGTGGTGCTAACAGCGAAAACTGTCCAGAAATGGTCCCAGAGTCAGAGAAGCATCAAACATTCACCCCTCAGAATTTCTCCAAGCGGGAGCCTTAAATGACTGGGGAATCTCCCTTTGGATACAGAGTATCTTTTTTTTTTTTTTTTGTCAGAATGCAAACTTAGAAGATTCTGACCTTCGAACTCTTTCACAGTCCCAGCCACCCGGTTTTCTCTGTCCTTCATGTCTGAAACATTAGCCACATTGTCGTTTTCCTTACCAAGTTATACAGTTTTGTATTCTCTTCCCTTTAGATCGCAGTAAACACAGAGAGCAGTAGCTGTGCCTCTTGCTACTGCCTCTGTCAAACAACTGAGATTTAAAATAATTAATAATAATAATAATAATAATAATAATAATAAATCAGGATTATTTAAGTTCTCAAGATGCAAGCTGAAAACAGCTAGTTGGGGTTTTTTTTGTTTTGTTCTGTTTTGTTTTGTTTTGTTTCACTGTAACATTGAAACCCTTGTGACTAGGTCCCTGTAGAGTTCTTTGCCTTCTGATCCCCTGTGAGCATCTTACTGTCTACCTTTATCTCAGTGTTCTGCTCACACTCATTCCTACCAGAATGGCCAGTTAGGCTCCACTTATAACATGTGAGGGCTTTTATAGCTACACGCTGCTCCACAATTCCCCAACAATGGTCAGGATGACCAGAGCCACAGTCCTACTTCTCTGTACCCAGGTTTCTGTATTTATTATGCTTCCTGTTTCTTTACCCATATTATATCTAACAAGAAACAAATTAAAGAAGAAAATGGGAATGGGGTGTGTTGTCTCAAAATTCATAGGATAATTAAGATGAAGTCCATTAAAGGAGGGAGGGCTCCGTGGCGGGAGGCACCAGTAGCTGTGTGGTGAGACTTGCGTGCACGTGGCCATCTCAGGAGACAGAGAGGATTGCTAGGGCTCAGGTGACCTTTTGCTTCTTCTGTTATTGTTATTATTCAGTCTGGAACTTCATTTGGGAGGGTACCTCTCTGCTGCCTGTACTGTACCCTGAACTACTTGCGCGTCTGACCCAACTTGTCTTTGGGGGTTGGAGGTGAGATGGCATGGAGTCAAGGATACAGACTCCGGGTCTAGGAGCAGGTGAGAAACGCTGCAGTAAGTTCATCTGAGCTTCAAGCTCCTTTAATACCCTCCATCCCAGCCCAGGTTGGTCCCGAGAAAGCAGCTGTTCTAAACGGCAGTTTCTGATTGGCTGGAATTGTTTATGTCAGGAATCCTTGGTCTCTCAGGCAGTCCTCAATTATGTCCTCCTGCAGGAGATGCCTTTGCAGCTGAGCAGCCCCCAGCATTTATGTAGAGGTGGCCATTACTGTACCTCCTACACCTCTCGAAGTTAGGGTAGGTCTTCCCTCCTCAGATAAACCTCTCCAGGCATTGCCTCCAAAGTCATACCGAGGGGTATGCCTCCTAGGCCATTCCAAATCTAGTCAACAGTGGGATTAACCACCACACCACAGGCTCCACCTCAGCACTTACATTCTGATTCTGGCATCACTATTATTAATTCCCTAGTCACAGACGCACCCCAGTGCTCGTGTTTCTTCCACAGCCTCTGAATTAAAGCCGAAAATGAACCACTGCCAATATAAGTGGAGAGGAATCCAAAAGTGAACCTCCTACTTAGTCACTAACATTCTTTTTTTTTTCTTTATTATTATTATTTTCTTTATTTACATTTCAAATGCTATCCCGAAAGTTACCCATACCCCTCCCCCCACCTCTGTTCCCCTACCCACCCACTCCCACTACTTGGCCCAGGCCTTGCCTTGTGCTAGGTCATATAGAGTCACTAACATTCTTAACAATCTATATAGTTTACGTGTAATTGTTATAAAACACTGGATTATCATGCACTCATCAGTCTTTCTTGAACTGTTCTATTGACTTCAGTGTACAGATAAAGACTCAGGCTCTAACTGTATTTTGCATTTGAACAAGATTTTGAACTTTTTTTTTCTAGAAATAACCATCTTCACAGAGCTGTAACCAGTGACTATTCCTTACGATGTGTATGTTCCACTTCAAGCTCTGAGAGATATTTTGACCTACACAGCACAAGTGAACCATATGAGCCTTTAATTACACTTTATTTTTCATATTTCATACCAACTCACACCACACTATAGCATTGCATTTTCATTTCTGAGTAGAAAATAATTTATATTGTCTATAATAATGTTTCACTAAGTTTGGACAAGGTTTACAACTTTATTTTAAATAACCATATATCTGAAGCTAAAGTGCTTAGTGTCATCAAATATCTGGTTATTGAAGATAGACATCTTCCTGTTACTATAACAAATAGCTGAGATTACATCAATTTCAAATGAGAAAAAGAAGGGTGGACTAGAAGAATAGTTCTGTGAATAAAGTATTTGCTGTGCAAACAAAAAGATGTAAGTCTGAATCTTTATCACCCACATAAAGAGCTGGGCATGGAGGTGCATACCTACAATCCCTGGGCTGGGAGGTAGAGACCAGAGGATCCTGGATGCTCCTACCCAACAGGTGATCTTCAGGTTTAGTGAGAAACACTATCTTTAAAAATAAAGTGGAGTCATCCTAATGGTAAGACTGAAGACAATGATTATGTATGTCATTAGACACAGAGAAGCCAAGCTGGTGCCTGAATAGAAGCTTCACTCATTCTGACTCTTATTCATGGTACTAGAAGTCACTATTAGAAGGGAAGGGTAAGCACCAATACCATCCAGCTACAAACTCTGGGATCTACAACAGTGAGCTTCCGGCAAGATAGTCTGGTGTAGTAGTGGTACACATGTTATAGGAATTACCAACTACTTTCTGTTTGGATTTAAGGGCCACTCCATGAGGTAGAGCCCAAGCTTGTCACTGATAAAGTAGTCAAGTGCCTGTGACTAGATAGGTCATGGACCTAATGAAAAAGTCACTACTATTATTTCTGCTAGAGAAACATAGCCATAAAGTGACTCCTGATGACATACTGTTATATCCATAGATCAGTGCCTGGTTCAACCCTCATTAGAGAAACATCTTGCAGCAGATGGGGTTTAACACATGAACCACAACTGGACAATGTATAGAAAGTGGGAGACTTTGGAGCCCTCAGTCTTTGACTGGAGGTTCTCATCAAATCCTCACCTCAAGTCTCAGGGATCTCTATGGAAGAGGAGGCAGGAAGATTGTAAGAGCCAGAGGTGATGGATGACTCCAAGAAATACTGTCTTCCAGACAACAAAATTGATGTACATACGAACTCATAGATACTGTGGCCTCCCACACAAGGGCTTCATAGGTTCAAACCAGATGGAGTTTTATCACTGAGAGGGAAAGTAAGCACAGGGTCCCACCCCCTAACGAAGAAGCTATCTGCAATTGACACCTGGTGGCCAAGAGAAAAATGAGTTTTCTCCAGTGAAATTTCACTGGGTATATCAACTACACTCTAGGGTAGGCACCATGCCCAGGAATGGTGGCCAATACAGAATGAAATCATTGGTATTTTTGTGGACCTTTTGTTTCATTTCGCTCTATTTGGTTTTGTGTTGTTGTTGTTGATATTTTGCATTTTTGTTTGTTTTCATTTAATTGGTCTTTTGCTTGTTTGTTCAATGAATTTCTTTTTTGTTTTCTGTTTTTGTTTCTTTGGTTGAAGGAGAACATAAGGTTGAGTGGGTGGGGAGATAGGGAAGATGAGGGAGGAACCTAGGGAGGGGAAAAATGACCAAAATATATTCTATGAAAATGGATGCAAATTGTATGTATGTGTGTGTGTATGTATATATGTGCATGTATGCATGATATATGTATACATACATACACAGACACACACACAATAGATGAATACATCTTTTTAAGGAGAAAGAAGTCACCTTTAGCTTATAGTTTTGGAAGCAAACATGTATTATCATTGCCCTGGATGTATCATGAGTATGTTATAGTGGGGGTACATGGATGAACAAAACTGCTCAGCGCTTGATTGGAAAACAAAAGAGGGAAAGGTAAGAAGACACGTCCCCAATGACCTAAACTTTCTACGAGCCCCATTCTTCAACCTTCCACAACTCTCCAGTCATTCAGTGGCCTCAAATTGATAGGTGCGTTTTAAAGTGTATGATGATTAATTTTAACTATCATCTTGATACAACCCAAAGTCACTTGGGAAGAGTCTTGATGATTATTTAGATCAGGTATGCCTGTGGATGCTTCTTTTGATTGATGTGGGAAGACTCATTCTGAATATGAGTGGCACCATGTCATGGGCTGAATCCTGAGCAGTGGAAGAGATAGGCTAAATGGTAAGCCAGGATGGATGGTGCCATGTCATGGTCAAGTCCTCAACAGTGGAGGAAAAGGGGAGCTATGTGGTAAGCACCTCTATGTTTGTTCCCTCTGCTCTGAACTATTATTGTGACTTTGACTTCCCTTGTGAGGGACCATGACCGGAATAAATAAGCTGAATAAATGCTTTCATCTCTATGATGCTGTCTGTCGGCAATGTTTCTCTTGCTACAGAAAGGGAAGTAGGGCAGTCATGTTTCAAATTCCAAGGACAGCAGCAGCATCTTTCTTTCTCATGCGTTCATATAACGTATTGCTTTTCATATGTGTAAGCTCATATGACTGCTATTCCTGGCTAACAACTTGATTACCCTGGAATGAACTTCAATCTAGAAATGGAGGCCACACCTGTGATTCAGATCTTAAGGCTGGAAAACACAGGCTTCTGACCCAGATCTTGACATGGAGATCTTGAGGTATAGTGTCCATGAGAAGCTTAGGCCCAGGTAAGGTAGTACACACCTCTAATCCCAGGAAAGTAAGGGAAGTAGATCTCTGCATTCAGGTCAGCAGGGAAAAAGCAAGTTCCAGATGCAGGCATGGTGATACATGCCTTAGATTACCTTAGATTACCCTTCTGCTGGAGCCCTACATAAGGACATTTGTGAAAGAACACCCACTCTTTCAACTTCCTTGCCGGCACATCTGTTGGAACCTTTCAGCTGAAACAACTAGCCTTGTGGGACTGAGCCACTGCTAGATTCTTGAACTTCCTGTTTACAGCTGCCTATTGTTGAGTCATTTGGACTGCAGACTATAAATCATTCCAGTAATTTCCCTTAATTTATAGTGACATTCCATAAATTCTGTGACTCTAGAGAACCCGACTAATACAGCCCAACTAAATATCTGAAAAACAATGTATAAACATCGGATCATTAATATAGGCATCTGTTAAGTTGGAAGAGGTATACTCATTTTGCTTTCTTTTGAAAACAAAAACAAAAACAATAAAAAACCCACCTACATTCAAAAGCAATCTTTGAATTTGCAAAGCAGGTATCAGTTTTCTCTTCATCTGTCAGGACATCAGAGGTACTAGTCAAATTCTTACTGCAGAAAACTCACCAAGGAGATGACGTCATTTTGTCCCAGGAGTGGGTGTCAGTGACCCAAAACAACAGGAACTTGGGGGCATCGTTCTAGAATGTCTGTTTTTCCTTTGATCCTTTATGATTACCTTTTTAAATTAACACAAGTCATAGTATCGGGTTGTGTGAGATGATTTAGTCCATGTACTTACATACTAGTCCAATAAGAGTAAACGTGTCCATCTCTTGAAGTCCTTGGTTTTTAGAAATTAAAACAGGTAAAATATTTTTTTTTAGTTCTAGTGGCAGCTATTAAACTTCTTTGTGGTCACACTGCGATGAAGCAGCTCCCTAGAATTTATTCTTATCTCCTTGACTATTCCCCTTTCTTTATTCCTTCTAGTGGCGGGTATTCAACTTCTTTGTGGTCACATAGCCATGAAACAGCTTCCCAGAATTTACGCGCGTGCGCGCGCACACACACACACACACACACACACACACACACACACACACACTAGTCTCCCTTGACTATTCCACTGCTCGAACTTTCCTTATTCCTCTCTCCAGCGTCTGGTAAACATCGTTCTCCTCTCAGCTCCTACTTGTCATCGTCCAGCTTTGGCATTCGGGTGAAATAACTACTTAACCAATGATTAACAACATTTTATATAAAAATAGCTGCAGATATGTTATGGAATACAGGCACAATTTGCCAGGGTTTTAAGATAAGGCAAGAGGATTTGAAAATAATTGTTTCGTTTTTGTGTTTGGGTTTTTTTTATTTTTTTTTAATATCTGCATCTCCTCTATGCCTCAAAGGCCTATTTTATTTTTCTAATATTGTCTTTTGCAATGCTTCTATACCACTTATAACTTTATTCATATTCAACAAAAGCTTTGTGGCTGACAGAAGGAGCCAGATTGTTGCTCAGACTTATTGGTGCCTTTGCCTCATATATTGCGATCCAGATGGAAAACTGACATCTGCCATGGTATGAAATGACCTGTGGAGTTGTTTGTTCACAAAATATTCCTTTCTAGATAATGGTCATCTGCTGTTTTAAATGATCTAAGCTGATATGATACGTATTGGTCTAATATTTTAGTTTCCCATAGCAATATTCTTTCTGAACCCAAACCATCATTACCATTGCAAAAAAACAAAAATAAAAAAAAAAAATTAACAAGGGTCACACATTGCTAAAACATGTTCTGAGGGAAAATATTCTTCCCCAGGTCACCCTGTGTTCAGTTGCTTGCAGGAGGAACAGTGTTTGGAAAAGAAGGTAAGCTATACTGATCATGCTATGGGGGCTCTGATGGGCCTGCCTACCCATAAAGCCATGACCCTGTCTGCTGATCCAATCACGCTCTTCTGTGGTATTGAAGAGCCTCTACCAGGTTAGACAACCTAAAAGAGGAGAACGTGAGCTTAATACAACTAATTTGATCTCCTTGTTTCCCCAATTATTATTATTTTCACATAGTGGCATGCTCTGCTTTTCCAAATTAATTTTAATTTATGATTCCATGTGTGTCTCCGTGGTTTTCAAAGCTGCCATTTCATAGCTCTACTTTATAAAATTAATTTTACTGGGCATTTTCATGCGGCACCATGAACCCTGTGGGGGACGTTTTTATAGCTCTGTGGTAAGTTTGTGTTAGGCCATATTTTGCTCAGCTGTCTCCTAATTTTACACATTTTGGGCTGTCCCTGCTGTGTTTTTGTTTTTGACATCGCAAATAGCACTACTATAAATATTTTTAAGTAAATAATTTTCTAAACTGCTTATTTCCTTCCAGAAGGTTCCAAAGAGAATTACCGTGCTAAATCATAGCCAATATTTTCCTGGCTTGTCACATATAGTTCCAAGAAAAGCTAAAACAATTGGTAATATGATGAGATATATTTTTGTCATCCTCAGATCCAACAGCATTTTGTAATTCATATTTACTATATTATATACTGACATCTGAGTGTTAATAAAAATTTAGACTCATTAAGCAAAGTACTGGGATATGAATTAATCTGCAGTGGTGCCCATTTGTAGTTCCCAGCTATCCTTTTGTTTCCTTTAGTGAATTATCCAATGGAAAAGGAAGCTTGGCTTTGTAGATTTTTATAATTTCTTTGCAAATTTCAGAAAACAAACTGCCTAACAAGAATGATCAGAAGCATCATCCTTAGTGAGGTAAAAGAAGTCAGGAGATACGCACTCACTGAGAAGCGGATATTAGCCCAGAAACTTAAAATACCCAAGATACATTATGCAAAACAGAAGAAAACCAAGAAGGATGACCACTGGGTGGATACTTCATTCCTCCTTAGAATAAGGAACAAAATACTCACGAAAGGATATAGGTACAGAGACAAAATTTAGAGCTAAGATGAAAGGATGGACTATCCAGAGACTACCCCATCTGGGAATCCATCCCATCATCAGCCACCAAACCCAGATACTAATGCACATACCAGCAAGATTCTGCTGAAGGGATCCTGATATAATGGCCTCTTGTGAGGCTCTGCCAGTGCCTGGCAAACACAGAAGTGGATGCTCACAGCCAGCTATTGGATGGAACGCAGGGTCCCCAATGGAGGAGCTAGAGAAAGTACCCAAGGAGCTGAAGGGGGCTGCAACCCTCTAGGTGGAACAAAAATATGAACTAACCAGCACCCCCTGAGCTTGTGTCTCTAGCTGCATATGTAGCAGAAGATGGCCTAATCGGCCATCACTGGGAAGAGAGGCCCCTTGGTCTTGCAAACTTTATATGACCCATCACAGGGGAAGGCCAGGGCCAAGTAGTGGGAGTGGGTGGGTAGGGGAGCAGGGGCGGGGGGGGAGGTATAGGGGACTTTCGGGATAGCATTTGTAATGTAAATAAAGAAAATAAAAATAAAATAAAATAAAATAAAAAAGATAATCAGAAGCCATACAGGAATTTGCCACTGCAGAGACAGGAAACTATAAGGGATAATACAAAATACATCCAAGAGAGAGAGCTCTAGATCCCTGAGGTTAGCATTCAGTAGTATTAACTTACTCTCGTTATGATTCTTTGTGGGTGGATGGGACAGAATGAGAGAGCATTTAGTGAATGTGAAACTCCCAGTTCTGTCCCCTGATACCCCAAAGCCTACACCTACCCACAATGCACTGTTTCTCATGACTGCACACTGCTGCTATTTCTAAATGTGTTTGCAAAATTTAAAATATATGACAAGATTAGCATAAATTTCAAATAGTATGCAAATGACTTTTTCTATCCATTCCATTCTGTAATTTTTATATGTGAAAAAGTATATTACTTAAGTTTTACTCGGTTTGAAATATATAGGTCTAGTGTGTTTATTTTAGTGGCCACATAGTATTCGGCGTTATTGTCATTTTCTAATGGAAAATTATAAGCTTTCAGATTTTTTTCAGCCTACATAGATGCATCTCTTCTCTTTCTCATACTTTAAATTATGAAATTATTTCTTCCTTTTTTACACCTTCCTCAAAATATAATGTCATAAATGCACTTCCCCATGTGTTAACACCTAACTCTTGTACCTACCTGAGGGTTCGACTTCTCTTCATGCCCTGTGAGATAGGGAAGTGGTTTTCCCATCACAGATAATCAGTGGTGCTGAAAGCACTTGTGGATTCTTTATTTCGACACTAGATTTGTTTTCCTTGTCACATGTCTAAGTTTTATTTAGATTTAGTTGTGATTTGTGTTTCTTTCTAATGACTATTTACTCTTTCACCAAACTAGCCTCACTTATTGCCAGTTTAATGCCTAGTATAAATACTGCTTCTGTTGCTCTTCGGAAATGTTTGGTCAACGATCGTCCTTCACTTTGCTACATTGTGGGCAGTGCCCAGCTTTGGCATGCACGCTGCAAACATCACCGCGGGTCAACTCCATTGTGTGAACTTCATAATGTGTGCGTACACACACAGGGATGCTTTAGCTCAAACCTTCCTTCTTGATATAGTTAGGAAACACATCAGCATGGCATAAAAAGGTGGGCTGTGGCAAGAGGTGGGACATGGCACATTTTTCTCACAGTTTTTTTGATTGTTGGCTTGTTTTGTGTTGTTGTTGGTTTTTTTTAATAAGTCGAACAACTGTACTCTAAAATGAGGCTAAAAATTGCAAGTAAAGTATGCATATCAACCAGTAACATAGCTGCTCCCATTTGTTATTTGTTTTGATTTTTAAAAGTCATTTGTCATGTTTGTTTTGTTGTTGTTGTTGCTGTTTCCTTCATTAGAAACAAATTCTAACAATGTATCTAAGTTGGCCTGGAACTCACAGCCCTCTACCTCAGCCTCCAAGTATATGACACCATACCTGGCTCAACACAGATTTTTTATTAAAAAGCATGGTATCCTGTTGTCTTAGCCAGGGTTTCTATTGCTACTATGAAACACCATGACCAAAAGGAACCTGGGGAGAAAGAGCTTATACTCCCATATCACTGTTGACTGTCAGAGGGAGTCAGGACAGGAACTTAAAGCAGGAACCTGGAGTCAGGAACTGACCCAAAAGCCATGGAAGGGTGCTGCTTACTGGCTTGCTCTTCCTGGTTTGTTCAGCCTGCTTTCTTATAGAACCCAGGACCACCAGCCCAGGGATGGCACCACCCACAATGGGCCAGTAATTACATCAACTGCTAATTAAGAAAATGTTGGATAGTATGATGGCATTTTTTTCAATTGAAGTTCCCTGTCTTTTAGGTGACTTTAGCTTGTGTCAAGTTGACATAAAACTAGCCAGTGTAACTGTATAAAACTGCCTTGTTATACACACCTTGATACCTACAAACATGTGGTCACGTTGCAATGATGTCATTGGGACAGCTGTCACTAAGCACTAGGGATTAAGCTCTATTAACCTTGGTCTCTTCACAACAGAACAAGTGAATAAGATAATTAGTCAATTAACATATGTAAATGAGCTCATGAATAATGAGCCACTGGCATAGGTGCCATCTATGTTGAACCAAATGATATCAGAGAGCATATGACTGTGTATTTTAGAACCCAGTTATTAGGTTCCAGACCAAACACTATTTTAGGGGTTAATTTGAGAATACCTGAGTTTACAATATGGGTTTCTTGGGCATATCAGGGACACTGAACATCCTGTTCTGAAGCTGTGTGTATGGACCTGACCTGTCCGTGGATTCCTGGCTGTCCTCCCCTATGTCTAAACCCAAAGCTCATTAAAATTTACAGGCTCAGGTGGCAGACAGACACCTTTTCTTCAAATCTTTGCAGAAGTGTGGGAGCCCCTTCCTGGAGTGCAGTAGCCCCTGCCCTGTGTGAGCCTTTCGGCTTCCTTTCCTCTCAGAAATGGAATTGCTTGGCCATTGCTTACTGACTGCAGCCCTGCAGTAAGGCTCAAGGTCAACTTCATCTGTAGCTGCTGCTCTCAGTTCTTCTTAAGTTTTGATTGAAAGGTTTTCCGGGCTTAAGAACCAAGATTTTATTTTCTTCGGCTTTTTGTTCTTTGCATTTTTGTTCTTTATCCATTTGTTATCCAATGTGGAAGTCCAGAGACTATCCTGAAGAATAACTCAGTGTTCCCACATGAGGGAAAATGAAAGATAAAATTGTTTATAATCGTGTTACAAAAATATCAAGTTCTGTCCTTTCTGATACATTCTATCCTATAATTGAATTTATTCCAAAAGGTTTATTCATCATTGCTATCATGCTCATTTTTTTTTTCAATAGCCACGTGTTTATATGCATTTCTGGGCCAGAATTAATGAATAATTTAAATTTTAACTGTTTTACTGGGGCACTTGTATTTTTGTATAAATGTGTTTTATTAGAGGAATCTGTAGGGTGTGCGGCCTTAAGAAGTGACTAGCACTACACCACAGTCTTCTTTTCTGTAATACATGTATAATAATGTCTATCACCTAAGGTTACAGTGGCAGTTTGAATGAGAATGGCCCCTCACAGCCCACATATTTGAATGTAGTCACCAGGGAGTGTAACTGTTTGAAAGCTTTAGGATTAGGAGGTGTGGCCTTGTTGGTGGCAGTTTGTCTGTCACTAGGGGTAGACTTTGAGGTTTCAAAAGCCCATCCCAGACTTATCACTTTCTTATTGTGGATCAGAATAGCTCTCGGCTACTTCTTCAGTAAACCCACCTCCACCCCCACCTCCACCCCCNCCCCCAAGTGCCTGCCACAATGTTCCCTACCATGATGATAATGGACTAAGCCTGAAACTAGTAGCCCCAATTAAATGTTGTCTTTCAGAAGTGTTGCCTTGGTCTCTTCACAACAGAACAAGTGAATAAGATAATTGGTCAATTAACATATGTAAATGAGCTCATGAATAATGAGCCCTTAGAAAGGCCAGAGACACCTGGTAAGTTCTCGCCATGTTTATTTTATTATAACTAACCATACTTTGCTCAATTATTGATTTACTCTTTAAATAAATTCAAGTTTAGTCTTTCCGGTCAGACGTGTAGGACTTGCCTTTGTTCATATAATTCTGTATAAGATTGCTCCTTTCTTCTTGCCTTCCTTCTTTTCTTTCCTTCCTTCTGTTCTCCCTGGCCTCATAATAAATCTGACCTCTCTCTTGCTACCCACTCTCTGGTTGAATTTTGTGCTTCCCTGATATTTCTCATTGGCATTCTCTAAGTGACCTCCATACTTCCCATCAGCACCCCGAAGCACTCGGGACCTTATTCCTCTCTAGGGCAGCAGAGAGCCCCCGTCACTGGGTAGGAGGGCACAAAATATGCGTGTTTAGCTTTTGCCTTGGAGTTCGCTGCAGGGATTACTGTGGTCAGGTCCCTACTGATCAGCCAGTGGGTGCAGATAGAGCCCCTCTACCTGCCCGAGCATCGCCACCCATCTATCAGAACTGAGTCTCGGCCTGTAGCCCTGGCAGTCTTGGCGTAACAAACCCCTCACTCCTGACTCAGTTGCTCAGTCCATCATTCTTGGTGGTTCAGGGTCTGACCATATCTCCCTTCTTCTGACAGCTATAGTGTGGACTTGGACCCTTCCCTTGGGACAGTGAAGGTCTTGGCCAATGGGAGACTTGGGTACAAACAACGTACCATCAGCCTCAGAGCCAATGAACTACCTTTATCAGCACTAGGACAACATTGATTAGCAAAACATATATGGAATTCCATTTCCTGGGAGGTGGTCAATGTAGTAAGCCCAGGACTTTGAACACATATCAAGCTGGTGAAAATGAGCCATGGTTTGATCTGCATGCCCTCAATCGCCAGACCAGTGTACCTAGACTGGATCTCTGGAAAAGCTCCAGCCAGGATTATACAGGCTTCTGTTGAAGATGTATCACCTGTGACAGTGAACTTCAGCCACAAGACAATCAGAGGAGCAAAGGACCCATGGCAGCATGCCTTGGTCTTCCAGTGTTACATTATTCTGTAGCTCTGGATAAGACACACCATGGTAGTATTTATAGATTCAGGTAGCAATGAGGAACAGGGACTGTTCCTTTCATGATGATTCTGCCCAAAATGAAGTATGATTCTGAAATATTGTACTATATACTGTTGATGAGTGATGAGGAATTTGGGCCTCCCTAGTCAGGGAGAGACTTGAGAAGATGGACCATCTTTTCTAGGTATATCTCCTAGGACATATTGAAAAATACACCACCTGAAGATGTAGAATACAGCTGGCTTGGGTCAAATCCTAACCCTGAAGCAGGTAACACACCAATGCTCTTCAATGGGTCCAGACTAGTTTGGAGGCTACTCTATCATTTAAGCCATATGACCCAGTAGACTCTGATGGTAGCAAGGTGTCAGTGGCAGATGGGGACGTTGTTTGGATTCTTTAGCAGGATCTCAGAGAAGTGAATCACATGGAAGGCCTTGCAAGTCTGAAACCTATTTCTACCATTATCTTAAGGAACTATTCTCCCTTTGAGAGATAAGTCTTGATCTGTCGTCAAGCCTTAGAGAAAACAGAACATTCGACAAGGAGCAGAGTTACCATGTGACATGAGCTCCTCTGGCCTCACCTCTAGGGTAGGACCTCATCATAAGCTGGGGGTTATCTAGACCATTGAACCACAACACTGGAAATCCATGACAGTGATCCATCAGCAGTCAGTACCTATGTGATTGGTCCTGAGCAAGTCCTGTGGACTTCAGCAAGCTCCATGAGGAAACTGTCCAACTGCTATCGTTTATATGCCTATGACAAAGCTTTCTGTTCCCAAGCACAGCCCTGTGACCTCATGAGGTGTGTGTCAATAGACTGAGGAGTAGAAACCTAGGGCCAGTTTGCTGCTGATTCTGCATGCTATGCAGAAACACTGTAGAAGTGGGCAGCCCCAGCCTGAGCAAACCATGCAGGATACTAGTGGAGAGAAATGTTCACAGTGGGGAGCACTTTGGTAAATGTTTATGGTTGTTTGATTTTTTTTTTTTTTTTTTTTGTTTTGTTTTTCGAGACAGGGTCTCTCTGTGTAGCCCTGGCTGTCCTGGAACTCACTTTGTAGACCAGGCTGGCCTCGAACTCAGAAATCCACCTGCCTCTGCCTCCCGAGTACTGGGATTAAAGGCGTGCGCCACCATGGCCGGCTGCTTGTTTGAAAGATAAGTGGCCAAATTTGCATCGGGCTTCAGACAATGCTTTAATTGATGTGAAGAAACACAATTGTAAAATTAGTTAATAATTATAAATCTATACTATCATATAAGTTTGGGGGTATTAAAAGACTAAGCATTCCTCTAAGGAGTTTGGGGAAATAGAGTATGCCTCTGGTTGTACATCGGAGAGTTATATCACGTTAGGCAAATTTACTACCTTATTATTGTTTTCATTAATTAAACATGATATAAGGAGATGTGATTAGGTGTTGATTGGCAAGGGGTGAGCTTGTGACACTTAATCTTGGTTGTCTACTTGACCATATCTGGAGTCAACTAAAGGGTGAGCAAATTGGGCATACTTGTGTAAGGTTTTCTGAATTAAATTATTTAAAGCGGCAAGACTCACCCTAAATTTGGCTGGTATTTTCTGGTGGTGGCCCTGACAAAAAGGAAGTCTGAGAACAACAACAACAACAAAAAGCTTTGCTTGGTGCTTCTTTGCCCTTGCAACATGCTAATAAATACATCTACTGTGTTGCTGTCATAGCTGCTACTACTACATTCCTTCACTGATATCAGAATGCAGTTTCTTTAGACACCCAATGGTGTCTGAATGTGGCTTTCCAGGGATTCCAGGCTTTCAGCTTCAGGTTGGGACTGCTAAGGTGCCTACTCTCACAGCCTGAGCAGCTGCTGTGTTCTCAGCCTCTCCAGGATGAGACAGACATTGTTGAAGTACTTTAAACACACCTTGTAAGCCAGTGTAGTGAGTCCCCTTTTAATAGAAACTCATACCTGTTCTGTTTCTCTAGTGAGCCTGACTAATGTGGGCAGACTGAGTGGACCGGGACATCACTGGCAATCTACAGTCATGGAGTGAATGAAGATTCAGAGAAAGTAAGCAACCTACCAGAATTTCCGGGAAGATAAGCACAGAGACAAAAACTGGAAACTACAGAGACTGGAATAAATGCCTGTTCCTCTAATGCATCATCACAGAGCAGCAAATGTCATGAACTTTCAGATAACTGTGACCTCACCCATTAATCAAAACTGCAGGTGCTAGAAACCAAAATAGCAAGCAGGGTGGGCAAAGTCCTGGATCTAAAGCAGCTGTGTGAGGACAATTCAATCAGCTACAAGGTGACACGAAGGAATGATTCTCTAGCGGAGGAACTCTGTAGAAGAATTGTAGTCTAGTAACATGGCTACTCTGGCAAGGGATCACTTTCGAGGATATGTTCCTGCTGGGATTCAGGGATACAGACATGCCCTTAGTACACACCTTTAATCCCAAATAATGTAGGTAAGGTTAGTTTGCAGAAGGAAGCAGGGATGTTTGAAGGTAATGTCAAGTTGGAGGGCAGCTGAGTTGAGTTGAGTCAGGTGAGAGTCAGTGCAGTGAGTGCAGCACAGTAGAGTTGAGTTAGTTCCTAAGTTCATGCAGTTCAGTGCAGGCCAGCAGAGGCCACTGAAGCCAGAGAATAAGGAGGAGCAAGAAGATTAGAACAAATTGCCAGAGTTAGATTGGGACCAAGCAGAACAATTCTGTGAGAAGCTGAGAGAAGCCAGATAGACTCAGTCAGCTTAGAGAGGAGTTTGAACCAGAACAGCTAAGATGAACCTCCAAGCCAGAGTCCAGAAAGAATAAGAAAGGCTGAGTTTATTCAGCAGTAAGTCTCTGAGGTGAGAATCATGTCAGGGAAATAAAAGCTACCTTTACAGAACTTATCAGAAATTGAGACAATCAAAAGAAAACAATCAAACATCTTTGAGCTGAAAAAATGTACTAAACAAAGTTAGAAAAATCATGACAGAAGGTATAAATAAACAGAATAGATCAGGCATGGATAACAGAATAGATAAGGAGTGGATGAGAGAATAGGTCAGGTCTGGACAACAGAATAGATCAAATGGGAGATAATTAATAGGCTCAAAGACAGGAAAGTTGAAAGACACAAAAGAGTATGAAAAGGACACATGGGAGCATTGAAGCATCAATAAAACAGGAAACCTTCATGCTATTAGAATTCAAGAGTAACCTATAAATAGTATTAGGAAGGTAGCTTTCTCAGGGGAATAATAATGTAAAAACTTCCAAATGCCTAAATGGATACAAATACTCACACACATGTTAACCCAGTAGAGTTCAAGGCCCAGTCAAACTCTCCAAGTCCAAGATGGAGCGAAGATTGTCTTAGAAACAAGAGCTAAGTAAAGCAGTGGCCCGAGATCACATTTACTTAAGGAAAAAGTCCCTGCCAGGAACTAGCACAGAAAAGAAACAATGGCAAACATGGCAGATGTGGCAAACGTGACTACATCCAACCATACCAATGATAAATGCTGCCCCCAAAACCAAGATGGAGGGCTCCTGAGGTCTGATACCTGGCTTCCACATACATGTGTACCTACACACACACACACACACACACACACACACACACACAGAAAGAGAGAGAAGGGAGGAGGGGGAGGGGGAAATCGAGAGGGAGGGAGGGAGGGAGAGAATTAGAGGGAATACAGGAGGTTGAAGAACTAAATAGATATCTTTCAAAGAAAGACAAACTGATAGTCTGCCTCCATCCCTCCCTCCCCCCACTCTTTTCCTCCTTTTCTTCTCTTGCCCTCCCTGGGCTATGTTATCTGACATGCCAACAGTTCTTCAGAATGCACAGTAATACAGTAATGTCCACTCCCCTGTCACAGTGCCGCACTGTTGGCTATTATTGAAAGGAAATAAAAACACCAAATAGCTCAATCTAGTTTGTTTTTATGTGTGAGAAAAAAAAAATGACTCCATTTTATTTTACTTTAGGCTGTTAAAAAGAAAGAGCATTAAATGATGATAACACCCATTACAACTTACCCAGCCCTTGAAGAGCCTTAAAATACCTTTCCAAATGAGTAGTTGTCAGTAGAACAATAGGTAGACAGAGCATGGTAATAGATATGACTCTATCTTTTTCTACACTGCTATTTTATCCTGGTATTCATACATACATGAACGAGTGTGCCTTTGATCTAAGTTGATATTAGAGACAGCATAAGACAGTAACAAGAGGGCAGACCTAAGGGCACAGATGGGATTGACTTTTACATAACCTAGGGAAGACTTATTTCATTCCTAGGGAAGACGTATTCCATTCCCTCAGGCAGCTCCTGCCTCCAGCTTCCTGTCCTGTTTGAGTTTCTGTCCTGGCTTCCTTCAATGATGGACTACAATGTGGAAGTATAAGCCCATTAAACCCTTTCCTCTCCCTCCCCAAATATTCACAAATACTTCTATAAAGTCTGCGAGGAAGAATTCACTTACGCTTTGAAGAAGTCCGCTTCAGTCTCCCTTGAGTGTTGCTTGGCTTAGCTTTGCTAGATAAACTTCTGATCAAACTGTCTCTTGATTGAATTTCTCCTACAAGACCAGAACGGACGGCCTCCATCCCATGCAATATCTACCATTACTGTAATTTTGCTTTGTGTTTCTTTTACATAAGAATGAGTAGATTGTATTTTTCTGAACTTAAGGATCTTTTTCTAATTACTCACCTGTGCTTCGGGACCATAAAAAAATAAGTATCCTTTTAAAATATTTACTTTATTTGTCTTTATCTCATGTGCATGAGTGTTTTGTCTGCATGTCTATAGGTGTAGTGTGTGTGTGTGTGTGTGTGTGTGTGTGTTTGTGTGTGTGTGTGTGCCCAGAGCCCCCACAAGCCAGAAGGGGCTGCTGGATCCTCAGGAACTGGAGCTGTATCTGGTAGTGAGGTGCCATGTGGGTGCTGAGAAACCAAGCCAGGTTCCCCTGGAAGAGCAGCAAGTGTCCTTAATCGCTGGATCACCACTCTACTTGGTTTTAAAGTGAGTTTGTGGTGAATGGTAAAGTGCTTTGGAAGCTAGTATCTCTGTAAACGGACCCTGAAAAGCAGTGTCATCTTCAAGGCCGAGTAGGCATAGAGGTGCTAAGTTACGTGTTCCATTTTCAGGTTGTAATTTGATTGACGTGATGGAAATATTGGTCCAGTTGTTAATTATGGCACTCCTAGAGATCAAACCCAGAGACGACAGGCTATGCAAGATCTCTGCCATTGAACTACATTCCAGAGCCATGCGAAAAAAAAAAAAATCCTCCAAATTTGTATTTTGAGAAACAAGAATTGAACTTCAAGATAGATGAAAGACATTCTCTCTGTCATGTTGAGATGAAGCAAGACACGATGTCCAGGGTAACAGGGGACACGGGAAATGTAGCCGTTATTAAACCAAATGGCCTTTAAGGTTTAATTGTCATAGCATGGTCATGTCATTCATACCCCCTACCTGTGAGGTACATTATATAACTGGAAATATGGCCTACACATTGGGATATCCGTCTCATTGTATCAGTCCTCTGTGGAGCAGAAGTCCATAGATTTCCTTAAGGATATTTTACAAACCACTAACTAGTTCCCGTAATGTGTGCTACATATGCATAGGACATTTGAGTTTGACATTAAAAGGACCATAACATCCAAACTCTCCTGCATGTGTCGCCTGTGATACCAAGAATCCCATAGCAAGAACATATGTCCATGGAGTTCAGCTTATGAAAGAATATCTTTAACAACAAACAAAATGGATCTGCAAAACAAAATAATTCTTTTGAAACAAAAAATGACGGTAGCATATCAGTCTGGACTGAGGGGAAGGAGAGAAATATACAAAACTACTGTTGACATCACTTCCTGTTTACAGGTTTTAGGAGTTATTTTATTTTTAATTAGGTGTATGTGTGTATATCAAGTAAAGATAAAGAAAATTACTGTCTTCACAAACATATTGAGTTATTCATTCAGTTTATGTCTGGTTATAATTTATCATGCTAAGTAATAAGCACATAGACTCTAAAGAAAAATAAATTCTAAAGAAAAATATATTCAATGTATGCTTTTAGCATATCACACATAGATTATTATTCCATCCATTATAAAGTTATACAAATAGACAAGTTATTACTGATTATTAGAAGATGTATAACTATGGGCTGGAGAGACTTCTCAGTGTTTAAACACTAACTGCTATGGCACAGAATTTGAGTTCATTTCCCAAAACTCCACAGAGCACAGGATAACTCACAACCTCCTGTAACACAGTTTCAGGTAATCTGAGACCCTCCTCTGGCCCCTACAGGTACCTGCATGCAAATGGCATATATACAGATAAACAGGCACACATAAATAGCACATAAAATAAACATAAACAAATAGTTGAAGCTAGAGAGCTATTTCAGTGGTTAAAAACATGACCTTGAGAGGATATGAATTTAGTTTCTGGCACCCAGACTGGGCAGTTCATTGCTGTGTCTAGTTCCATCATCAGAACTCCTAGTTTTTGTGGGCACTGAAACCCACATGGTGCACACAAATTCATGCACATGTGTGCACACACACATACACATGTACACACATGCATATGCAAAATAAAAATACTAAAATTATTTACCAAACTGTCTGCAATGAGCAGGTGACGAGGATCCTCAGAGGACTCATCAACTAAAAGAATAATGAGTATGATGTTTACATGGTTTTGTGGACATGGCTGTGTGGATAAAGCTGTGTGGATATGGCTGGGTTGATACAGCTGGGTTGACATGGCTGTGTGGATTGGCTATGTTTGACTTAGTGCAATATGCACGTAAGAAGTAAAGAATATATATAGAGAGAGAACAGAGTGGGTAAGTGATGCTTATATTCCTGGAGACAAGAAGTACAATGGTTAAGTGTTTAGACTGTGGAGTAAAACTATTTGGATTGAAGTTCTGCCCCTACAGGGTGTTTGCCATTTGAACTTAGAAATAACACCTCATTTCTCCTTGCTTTATGATCTTCTCTTGGTGAGGGCTAGAAATGTTGCCTGTTTGTATAGCTTGTGATAAGAAATAAGTGATATAACAAATGTCTACTGAAGGTCTACATGTGGCCTGGAGTTACAGTGTGCTAGCACGTGCCTGCCTAGCTGAGTTCAGTTCCCAATCTCTGGGCAGGAAGAGAGTGTTCAGTGACCCGTGGATAAAGGCTTGACTCCCCATTGTGTTTCTGCCACAGGGGGCAGGACTTCTAAGCTGAGGCTTATGGGCAGTCTACAGATCAACCCAGGGAAAGGGCAGGTTCCCAGCTAGTCATCCTTCCTCTCTTCTTGCTTCCTGCCTTGACATGTGATCATTTACTCTGACATGCGGATTGTCCATGATGAACTGCTCTTAAAAAGGCCCAAATCAACAGGCTGCCTGACTTTGAACTCAATCTTCTACAAGCATCTCCCAAAGTAAACATCACTTTGCTTCTTAATTTTTCCTCATTAATGGTACTGATATGATGATGATGAGATGCTGACAAATACACATTATCAACTCAACCTCACACCTTGTTTTAGGAAAAAAAAAATCACTCAAGAAATATTTGCCATTGCTCCTATAATAATTGTCTCAGAAAAAGCATTCTTAACATGTAAATTTTTCTGTGACAAATACTACAAAATTAATATTTTTATGATTTATTTCCTGCCCAAATAACAATGTTATCAAGCCAATGCAGGCAAAATGAAAGGAGCATTGTAAACCTAGGAGAGCTAAGATGACACTGGGAGAAAAGATTCATGGAGATGTATGTACCATGTGGCTATGATGGCAGTTATTTAATGCTTAGAGTTGGGGGATCTACATGTGCAAACTCACAGGAGCATGTGGAGCTGAGAAGATGGTGGGCATGTACATGCGTGAGGTGAAAATTAAGGTCCTACAGTTAATTTCTCCTGTCACTGAAGTGTAGATTGTTTGGAATAACATACCTGTGAGATAATTTCCTTTCCAGTTTTCAAACTTTGACCACAGAACCTGTCTTCATGAGAAAGTCATTCTGTAAACCAGCTAAAGGGCAGAAGAGCTGTTCTGCCTGAAGCTATTTCTCTCCTTGTTGTCTCACTGTCCTTCATCCACTGTGCTTAGAAATGCATGATGTAGAAAAAAAACAAAAACCAACAAACCAACCAACAAACAAACAAACAAAAAACACCCCTCTGCACATGGCATTCATGTGCATTCAAAGGTCTTGTTGTTTCTAACAGGTTCTTCAGGAACAAATGAACATGGTGTTCTCTCTCTCTCTCTCTCTCTCTCTCTCTCTCTCTCTCTCTCTCTCTCTCTCTCTCTCTCTCTCTCTCTCTCTCTCTCTCTCTCTCTCTCTCTCTCTCTCTCTCTCTCTTCCTCCTCCTCCTCCTCTTCCTCCTAACCTAAGTTTCTAGACTATCTCTTCTCTCTAGTCCTTCTACCTCAGCTTCCAGCAGACCGACATGGGATCTTCTCCAGTTCTCTGTCCTGCCTCTGCTGAGCTTACAGGCACTGGCTGCTCACTTGAGGGGATGGGATGGGATGGGATGGGATGGGATGGGATGGGATGGGATGGGGAAACCCTCAAGCTCTTTAGTTGAGAAATTGTCTTTGTTTTATATGTATTAAAAGATACCTTCCTGTGAGTATTTTCTTCCCCCTTCTAAGAAGCACTGAAGCATCCACACTTTGGTCTTCTTTCTTCTTGAGTTTCATGCAGTCTGTGAATTGTATCTTGGGTATTCCCTGCTTTTGGGTTAATATACACTTATCAGTGAGCACATATCATGTGTGATCGTTTGTGATTGGGTTACCTCACCCAAGATGATATTTTCTAGATCCATCTATTTGCCTGAAAATTTTATGAAATCATTGTTTTTAATAGCTGAGTAGTACTCCACAATTTCTGTATCCATTCTTCTGCTGAGGGATATCTGGGTTATTTCTAGCTTCTGGCTGTTATAAATATGACTACTATGAACATAGTGGAGCATGTATCCTTATTACATGTTGGAGCATCTTCTGGGTATATGCTCAGGAACAAAATACTCACAGGAAGAAATCTGGTAACAAAGTGTGGAGCAGAGACTGAAGGAAAGGCCATCCAGAGACTGCCCCAAATGGGAATACATCCCATATACAGTCACCAAACCTGAGTGCTATTGTGGATGATGGGAAGTGCTTGCTGACAGGAGCCTGCTATGGCTGTCTCCTGAGAGGATCTGCTAGAACCTGACAAATACAGAGGTGGATGCTTGCAGCCAACCATTGAACTGAGAATGGGGTCCCGGATGGAGGAGTAGGAAAAGGGACTGAAGGAGCTGAGGGGGTCTGCACCCCCCTCTGGGGGAGCAACAGGGTCAACTGGCCAGACTTCCCAGAGCTCCCAGGGACTGGGCCACCAACCAAAGAAAGGCCCATGCCTCTGGCTGTGTATGTGGCAGAAGATGGCTTTGTTGGACATCAGTGAGAGGAGCAGCCCTTGGTCCTGTGGAGGCTCAATGTTCCAGTGTGGGGAATCCCAGAGCAGGAAGGTGGGAGTGGGTGGGTGGGTGGGGAAGCACCCTCATAGAGGCAGGGGGAGGCGGGATAGGATAGGGGGTTTCTGGAGGGGAGATCTGGAGAGGGGTTAGTGTTTGAAATTTAAATTAAAAACATATCCAAAAAAAAAAAAAAAAAGATATCTTGATTTCTATTTTCCCATTACACTGCTATCATTCTAGCTAGGTAGTTCCCAAAGCAGGTGACCAAGAAGTGGAAGGAGAGGGGAAGAGGGACTAAGGGGGCACACACAGAGACATAGACACACACACATACATACATACACACACACACACACAGATAGATGTGTGTGAGAAAGAGAGAATGTGTGTATATCTGTGTGTGTCTGTGTCTCTGTGTTTGTATACATGTATGTGTCTGTGTATGTGTCTGTATGTGTTTGTGTCTTTGTGTGTATGTGAGAGAGACAGACAGACAGACAGACAGACAGGAGGGAGAGAATAGAAATATGAGGGAATACATTAGCTGTTTAAAAGTGAGAGTCACATTGAACACAGAATATACAGTAAGAGCCACATTCAAGTCTTTGGTGGTGTGATACTTTAAGCATATGGAACTTGTGCTCCTTTCTCTGGATGTCCCAAATGCCCATATGTCCACAGCACACCTATCCCAGGGGACTATGTACTACCTTCTACCTTCTCCAACGCTTCCACCTGAAGCTGTTTCTTTGTTCTTAGGCACTTTCCGTGAGGCAGCTGGCCCTTAGTCAAGATTCTTTGTACACTCGGAAACGCTCGAATGACCATTCTGCCCACTTCTCCCTGAATCGTTGATTTCTGGGCCTTGGCTGATGGAGTGGCTACTAGAGAGACAGAAGCCAAGTTTAAATCACCCCCTGTTCTTCCCATCCTGGTGGATTTGAGCAAATGGCTTCATGCTGGGTCATAATCACTGCACCATGGGGAATCATGGGGAGGGCTGTGAGTTAATGCAGGAGGGACATGCAGAATAGTGGTCTGCCCAAACTATTCATCAGAAATCCTACCCCGCTGATATTGCTGTTACCATTCCTACAATTACTTATCAAGCGTGATGCACTCAAAATAAGCTTAAAATATAGTAAGCTAGTAGAGGAGCAAGCTCTGGTGGGGAGAGAAACAGATATGTAGGGGATTTGAAGATTCTTCTGTGTTTCATTAACGAAGTCGAGACTTTTGTTATCACGTCTGGTGCCTGGTTCTGGCTAGAATTTTTTCTTTGGATAGATGAACCCAAGGTGACCTCTCACTACTCACACAACCGCTCTGTCACCAAGCAACTTTTATTAAGCTTCTTAAATGACCATGGAGCAAACTAAGTGTCTTCCGGGAGAACTTTCCTGAGACAGAGCTTTCTCAGCACCCTCCCTGGGACAGCACTTTCCAAGAAGTTTGGGAGAAAGTCTCTAGTAATGAAAGAACACAGCCCAGCCTCCATCCACCAGGGCCAAAAGGCACGAATGCCTTCTGTAAATGACATGTCTTTCCATAGCCGCTCAGGATACAGCCCTCCCAGACTCACTATTCACAAGAAGGTTAATGCCATATGGTTATCGATTGTGACAGTAATGAGTGAAGAACTGAAGACTGAAGACTGATCCTTTATCACAGACCTGAAGTTGATCAAGTACCCTTGAGACTTCAGTTTCACAAGCAAGATGTCAAGACTGTGGCTTGGCTTTGCTGTCCTCTAGTGTGGCTTCAGTGGAGTGTGGCCATGACAGGTGGCTGAGTTAGGACATCTTGAATGAGTCAGACATCCCTTGGAGCCCCTTACATCAAAGGGTCCTTGCCCTTAGCACAGTGGCTCTCAACCTGTGGGTTGTGACAACTGGGCAAATTTCCAATGGTCTTAGAAACTGAGACACCACTCAGTGGTAAAATTATAGTTCTAAGGTAGCAACTAAAATACATTTATGGTTGAGGGTTCCTAAGATCATCAGAAATATGTGTTTACTGATGGTTGTGACCCACAGGTTGAAAGCTATTACCTTAGCACAATGAATATGCCCTTCATTTTTGAAGTTCTGTGCTTGGCCTACCAGATTAAAGTTCTACAAAGATTCTACTTAGTTAGTAAGCTGCTTAATTGCCTTAGCTAGTACTTCGAGTACTATATTGAATAGATACAGGGAGAGTGGGCACCTTGTCTTGTCTCTGATGTTAGTGGGGTTGCTTCAAGTATCTTTCCATTTAGTTTGATATTGGCTGTTGGTTTGCTGTTCAAATTCATGCTTTTTCAGACAAATGGACAAAAATTCTACAGCAGTAGCATAGACATTAACACCTATTAGTGAGGCAATGTCCCTAGAGCTATATTATCAGTTTCTGCTCAGAGATAAGGCAGGACTGTGGCCTGAATGTTCCCCAATGCTCACCTTAGAAACTCGATGTCATAGGCTCTCTGATCAATAATTAATCAATCAACCAATCAGTTAATGTTGTCATAGTATGTTGTCATAGTAAATAACAAGAATGAGCACCCTCTCTCCAAGTCATCCCTTCTGCCATGTTATGATTCTGAAAGAAAGTCCTCACGGGATGTGATCGTCTATTCCTGTACTTCAAAGTCTTGAGGACCATGAATCAAAGAAACTCCTGTCATTTTTAAATCACTCAGGGTATGCTAGTCTATTACAGCAGCAGCAGAAAACTGACTAACACAGAAGATGGTAAGATAGTTCAGTTCTAACAGATGTTTCAATATTAGTATCTTGGTGCCTGCCAATTGATTGAATTTTTAAAGCATAACCTAAATAAATATTTAGAAAACACTTTGATCGCTGTCAGAAAATACATTGATGAGTGTGAAATGACCACTGATCCTCATAAAATAATGAATAAAATTGGAATATAAGGGTACTTTTTCACAGTGATGAATAGCATGTAGTTTAAGCCAGAACTGAAGATTAAATTATAGGGAATTTTAGACACAAGAATAAAAAGATTTTGTTGTAGAAATCCAGAATTAAATAAATCTAATAGGCTAGTACTATGACAATTATTTAAAATTTTAGGTAGTTTTGGACAATCAAAAGGCAAAAATCAATTACATGCATAGAAGAAAAGACAGACAAAAGAATTAACTAAAAATTAAAAGAATTTTAAAAATTCAATGGAATTACATACAAAGTGAATAAATAAAATTGAATGGTGTTTATATATGGGTAATGTGCTACTTTTAAAAGTATGATTTAGAAAAGTATTTGCATGTATATAGAGAGGGGCATAGTAATAGTAGTCTTGAGTACACAATTTAAAGAAGAATTGTAGCATAAATAAAACAAGGCAAATAGGGACCCAAGGAGATGACTCAATGGATAAAAGTGACTGTCACCAGGGTTTGAGAACCTGAATTTGATCCCAGGAATCCCTATGGTAGAACTGACTTCTGAGGAAATCGTCCTCTGACCTCCACTTGCATGCTGTGACATGTACAACCCTGTGCATGCACCCGTCTGTGTGCATAAGAGTGTTCACACACTTACATCCGTGCGCGCGTGCACACGCGCACACACTTTTTTGAAAGACAAGCCAATGAACATCAGATAAGAATGGGTGGGATGATGCAAACAGATATACTGCCTCTGGGTGCCTGCAGCAGTTGTCCCAGAAGAGGAAGGATGAGGGGACCAATTAGCTTCCGCCATTAGTGGGGGCTGGGTCAGTCAAGATTCCAGGAAATCCTTAGTGTGCTTGAATGTCTGTTGTCTGCACTCCCTCTCCAGGGCCTTGGTGATGTTCGGTTTCTGTGCTGATCCTTTTTCCAAGTATCTTCCCAAATTATTCCACACCCGCTTGCTTCACCGAGCCCCAACCTGCATGCGTTTGAATGGTGTGGCTCCCGCCCCACACATTGTCCCACTGTGTTGAGTTTCTCTAGCCTCACCCTGGATGCCTTAGAATGGTTGCACAGCTCCCACCCCACACATTTCCTCTCCTTGTCTTATCAGCCTGAAGCACACCCCCACTTACCAAGCGCTGGCTATCTTCCCCCTCCGGTGGCTGCGCTCTTCCAGCAGTGAATGTTTGCACTTCATCTTATTCGGGAATGAAAGGAAACATCCATTAATTGAAAGTGTAGTGAACCACCCACAGGGAAATCGGATTTGTACGACAGTAGTGTCCAGATGACGAGTTCTCCTTTTCCCAACTTTTTATACCTCGTTTTATTACTTTTATTTATTAAAATGCATACCGTTTTTTAAAGAATTGTATTCTCATGCTGAGCTATTTCATTTTCCTAATTGTTTGGTAGATATAAAAATGTATAACTATGGGAAAGGAAGGGCTCATTATTATTCTGATTGACAACACAAACAAGTTCCCAATCCATTTTCGTTTCCCACTCACTTTGGCTTCACTGAGCAAAATCAAGTTGGGTGTTCTTAACTCGTTTGATCTTCACCTGTTAATTATATGCTCTTTTTTTCAAACTAGATGAGGAAAACATTTCGGATCCCCAGTCAAATACTCCCAGCTATTCTCACACTGAGTAAGATTAATTGCATTTAGTATAAACACTCTCACGTGTATTATCCTTTATTTCAAACTGAATCGACCCCTAATTACATTAAGGCTTATGAATTTTCTATTTTCGTCTTATCACAATGTCTGGTCTATTTGATTTAAGAAGCTGACATACATGTTTGGACCATTTTAAATAAAAGATTTTTTTAAACTTATTTTATTAGATATTTTCTTCATTTACATTTCAAATGCTCGCCTGAATGTCCCCTATACCCTCCCCCCACCCTGCTCCCCTGCCCACCCACTCTCACTTCTTGGCCCTGGCGTTCAAAAGGTTTAAAATACTTATATTCTGGATGGGAGAGATGGCTCAATGGTTACGAGTAGTTTCTCTTCATACCCACGTGGCAGCTAAAAGATCTCTCTCTCTCTCTCTCTCTCTCTCTCTCTCTCTCTCTC
>NC_034607.1:34736671-34810322 GCF_900095145.1 Mus pahari | reverse complement strand
TGTATTTATTTTTAATTAATTTATTTATTTTTTACACTCCATATTTTATTCCTGCCCCCATCCATCTTCCAACTGTTCCACATCCCATACCTCCTCCCTACCCCCTTGTCTCCACGTGAATGTCCCCACGCCCCCCCACCCGACCTGACCTCTAAACTCCCTGGGTCCTCCAGTCTCTTAAGGGTTAGGTGCATCAACTCTGAGTGAACACAGACCCGGAAGTCCTCTATTGTATGTGTGTTGGGGGCCTCATATCAGCTGGTGTTTGCTGCCTGGTTGGTGATCCAGTGTTTGAGAGATCTTAGAGGTCCAGATTAATTGAGACTGCTGGTCCTCCTACAGGATCGCCCTTCTCCTCAGCTTCTTTCAGCCCTCCCTGTTGTTGAATTAGGGAATCCTTTCTCTTTTACGTTGCTCTTGTTATTTTATCATAGCTACAGGAAAAACAAAACAATACACTGTGACAGCAACTCAGATAAGACTAAACGTCCCAGCTTACTTCTAACTTTATGTAGACTTGCATCCGAACTAAAAGTGATACAAGATTCTTCTGTCTCTAAAGGAAAGACAGAAGTGTTTTCACTTTAAGGTTTTCGTTCCACATTGGCTAGAAGAATAGACAGAAACAGAAGTGGTGTCATAGACCATAAGTTAGACGCCATAGCCATACTGTGAAGCTAGAAACCATGCTGTGATCTAGACACCATGCTGTAAGGAGAGCAGAAATATCAAGTTAAGGATCTAGCTAGCCAACATTACCAAGGTATATCTGCCTTGGTTGTATCCACACTGCCATGGAAGGCAGAGTCTTCTGTGCTCACACTGTTATGTAAGGCATAATCTTCTGTGTTTACATTGTCCTGTAAGGTGCAGCCTTCCCTAGCTGGAGCCACTGGTATTTCCCCTTCGCTATTTCTGTTAGACTTGATACTATAGTTAAAACAAATCAAAGACTAAGACTCCAATGGATGGATGTCCTTAGTCTGTTTCCTGCTGTTATAGTGAGTATCACAAACCATAGACATTTGCTTGGCTTGTGGCTCTGGAGATGGAGAAACTCAAGCTCACGATGGTAGTATCCAGAAAGTGTCGTCATGTTGAATCATCCTGTGGTAACTGGGCAAACTTATAGTCAAGACAAGAGCACTGAGGTGAATGAATCCTTCTTATCCTGAGACATGACTTATATTGCTGAAAAAAAAAAGCCATTAATATGTTTCCCAGAGCAGAAACCTCAACATCTAATGCTTAGTCAGGGTTTATATTCCTGGACAAAACATCATGACCAAGAAACAAGTTGGGGAGGAAAGGGTTTATTCAGCTTACACTTTCATACTGCTGTTCATCACCAAGGAAGTCAGGATTGGAACTCAAACAGGTCAGGAAGCAGGAGCTGATGCAGAGGCCACGGAGGGTTGTTCTTTACTGGCTTGCTTCCCCTGGCTTGCTCAGCCTGCTCTCTTATCGAACCAAGACTACCAGCCCAGAGGTGGCACCACCCACAAGGGGACCTCCCCGCTTGATCACTAATTGAGAAAATGCCTTACAGCTGGATCTCATGGAGGCATTACCCCAACTGAAGCTCCTTTCTCTGTGATAACTCCAGCCTGTGTCAAGTTGACACAAAACCAGCCAGTACTCCTAATAAGCTCTATAAGGAACCACCTCGTTATGCTCTTTCAATGACAACATATTTTCATCAACAGTTTTCTATGAGACATCAAACCACAGCTTGGTTTTATCAGATTGTTTTAGTTATAAACAAGTGAACAGAACATTAAGGTTAAAAAATAGTGATTGCCCACCCCTAGAAGCATGGCAGGTGTAGCTGCTGTATCTCATACACATCAGTAGGTGGCAGAGAGGAGAGAGACTATGTCTATGATTAGTGGTCTGACATGTGAACATCTGAATGATTAGTAGCCTAACATCCCCTGAAGTTAAAAAAAAAAAAAAAAAAGCAAAAGAGCGAGTCTGAGATGACTAACAGTCAGGTACTCTGCAGGTTGGGGGGTAGTAGACCATGCCTGAGATGACCCTTGCCCAGGGTCATGCAAGAGACCATTCCTGAGTTGACTCCAAATACTCAGACACCCCAGGCACCACTAAGAAGAGCAAGTAATTGGTAGAGAAATGGAAGAGAGAGAGAAGCAGAAGGATGTGGACACCATGAAGAGAGGCAGAACTGGAGACTCGAGGGTAATCAGGGACAGTCTGGTGTGAGTAGCTGGTGATGCCACTTGGGACCATAGTGGGATCTTGACAAGTGCTTCCACTGGGACCACGTTTAGATTTAGGAAACAGCAGCAGCAGGGATCTGTTACCACCAAAGGCCAGGTAGACATCTCTGGTTTGAGCTGCCTGATGACATATTGATATCTGAGAGCTGTGCAGAATTGTCCTTACCCCTCGCCTAGCCACCATAGGAACTCTGGCTCTGGGGAATGAGAGCAAGGGAGCTGACCTCAAGTCCTGGCCATGCTCCTTGTCGCCTGTGTGGCCGCATGAATATGGGAGAGACACCTTCCTACCCTCTACCTACTCTCCAACTGTGGCAGGCAGAGCTAGCCCTGAAATTGTGAGAGCAAGAGAGATGTCCCTGCCCCTCACTAGCTACAGTACTTGGGAGAGCAGCTCTGTATCTCACCTGGGAAACACAGTAGAGCTGACCCTGGCTGTGGGGACAGGTACAAGGCAACCCAAGGCCATGAACATGGGAAAACTGGCTCTACCACTTGTCTGCCATTCTGTGACATGGGGAAGGGAGAGACAACCTCCCCTTTTGCCACCTACAGCAGACAGGAGAGCTAGTCCTGAGACTCACCTGCTACAGCAGACCCTGCACCTCGCCTAGGCAACACAGAGAGCTGTCACTGGATGGAGGGGTTGATGGTAGGCTGGCCCCTAGGGCACAAGAGTGGAAGAGCTGCCCCTGTCTCTTGTTTCTTGAGCAGAAGCATGGATGAGGGAGAGATGCCTTCCGCACCCCCATCATCCCTTGCTATCTTTGGCAGGCAGAAGAGCTGGCCCTGGGGTCATGAGACCTGGAGAACTGGTCATGTCTCTCACCAGCTGCAACACTCACAACAGTGGGCCCTGCGCCTCTTGTGGGCAGCAGGGTAGAGTTGGCTCTGGTAGTGGGTGTTACTGGTAGAGACTGCCAGGCCCAAGGGCATGTGAGTGGAATTGTTAGTAGGTTGGCCAGCTCAGATAGCTCTCAGGCCCAGATCTAGGGCTTTGAGTTGGCCCACCCTATCAGTGAACTGCTGGAGTTCATGAAGGAGTCAGTGCTACAGATCCAAAATGCCATGATCTTCACAACACAGGGCAACAACAGACCATCTGAGAAGAATCCCAGTGAGGATCCGGTATTGGTGGAGTAGCAGAAGCCAGAGCCTACATACCAGACCAACAAGTCATTGCAATAAACGTTTCCAAGCAAAGAAATGTGGACAAAAGGGTAAACTGTGGGACACACTGTGATATACACATTACAGCTTCCACAATGAGATTTGTTTTCCCTCTGTTGGGGAAGAAGTTGCAAGGATAGAGGGTGGGTACAATGGAAGGGAAAATCATGCGTGGGGTTGGTGTTCAGGATATAAATTCACACATACAAAAATTAAAAGGTTTAAAGGCGTAATAGAAATAGTGACCAAGGATGAGGATAAAATGAAAATTTCTGAGATGATTTTGTGAACATGGGAGTTCCCGTGTGCCAGTTCTGGGTGGGGTGGGGTCTCCTTTACTGTTTAGAGATGTAACCTCAATCCTGTGGAAATACCTCAGCCCCTACTTCATAGGAATAGGACTTTTGAGGTTAAAACTTTGAAATAAGCTGAAATTCTTTTCTCTGTCATGACCTATGCAAAGATTGATGAACAAAAGGATAGTTATTTGACTTGTAATTAAATAAAAAGCTAGTTTTTAAAATGACTGGTTACTGTGAAGTGAAGAAGTGAGGAACACTTTTGAGTCTAGAATATTGACTCTCAAATTCACATGTCCTACAGACAATATATTCTTACTGTAGTGAACTGCTCACAATAGTGTACTACTTCTAGTAGTAGTGCAGTACTTATGATAGTGAACTACCTTATGATATTGAACTACTTACAGTACTGTACCACTTATAAGAGTGTACAACAGTAGTGTACTACTTATGATAGTGAGTACTTATGATGATAGTGAACTACTTACAATAGTGCACCACTTACAATATTATACTACTTACAATAGTGCACTACTTACAATATTATACTACTTACAATAGTGCACTACTTACAATAGTGAGCTACTTACAATAGTGAACTACTAAAAGTAGTAAACTACCTACAATAGTGCACTAGCTATTATAGTGAACTATCTACAATAGTGAACTACCTACAATAGTGAACTCCTAACATTAGTGCACTACGTACAATAGTGTACTACTTACAATAGTGAACTAACATTCAACTTTTGTACTTTTTCTTCTACAATCAGATCAGAAAACATAATCAATGATTAGGGAATTCTAAAGAACAGTCACAATAGCTATTTTAATCAAAACAAAAGCTATTTTAATCTGTTTTTATGTTGATAGTGTTTTTTTTTAATTATCTTTAGAAAGATAATTAGTTTAGGAATTGAATCTTGCATGGGTTCTCCAGTGTGTCTCCAGAACTTTGCTCTGAGAATCCCAAGGGGTATTTCTGTGACCTCGTGAAGATCAAACGAAGACTTTGGTAACCAAAGGAAAATGTTAATGAGAAAATTAATTAGAGAAAAATTCCGTGTTCCTGTTAGAATTGAGTCAATATGCTCACCTTTGTTAATATTAAAACCCAAGATATTATCTAGAAATAGCTTCCTTAAAATAAGAAGACTGAAGTAAGCCTCAACGTCATATCTTTAAAAGTGTAGAATAAGGAACAAAATACCCATGAAAGGATATAGATACAAAGACAAAATTTAGAGCTAAGATGAAAGGATGAACAATTCAGAGACTACCCCATCCGGGGATCCATCCCATCATCAGCCACCAAACCTAGATACTAATGCACATGCCAGCAAGATTCTGCTGAAGGGACCCTGATATAGCGGCCTCTTGTAAGGCTATGCCAGTGCCTGGCAAACACAGAAGTGGATGCTCACAGTCAGCTTTTGGATGGAACACAGGGCCCCCAATGGAGGAGCTAGAGAAAGTACCCAAGGAGCTGAAGGGGGCTGCAACCCTGTAGGTGCAACAACAATATGAACTAACCAGTACCCCCTGAGCTTGTGTCTCTAGCTGCATATGTAGCAGAAGATGGCCATCATTGGGAAGAGAGGCCCCTTGGTCTTGTAAACTTTATATGACCCAGCACAGGGGAAGGCCTGGGCCAAGTAGTGGGAGTGGGTGGGTAGGGGAGCAGGGGNGGGGGGGGGGAGGTATAGGGGACTTTCGGGATAGCATTTGAAATGTAAATAAAGAAAATACTAATAATAAAAAAATGAAGAAAAAGTGTGTGCTGTGGTTTTAGTTTTTCTCTGTGTAAAGAATTCCCTTGTTTTGTTTTTGTTTTGATGGAAAAGAACTAATCTAGTTCCATGGTTATAGAGGTGACATGTGTGACCATTGTTTTGGTTTCAAATAGTTTTACTGGTCTCTGATTAAAGTCCCTTTCTTCTAATCCATAAGCTTTTAAGAAACTAGAAAGAGCTTTAATTTTTATATTCTATTTGTGTGTGTGATGTGTATGCTCGTTAGTATGTGTTCGTGTGTGTGTGTGTGTGTGTGTGTGTGTGTTGCAAATTCCAGAGGTTGATGTAATGTGTCTTTCTTTAATTACTCTACATATTAGGTTTTGTTTTTGTTTGTTTTTGTGTTTTTGTTTTGTTTTATTTTTGACAGGTTCTGTCATTGAACCTCAATCTCATCAGTTTAGTCAGACTGGCTGGCCAGTAAGGTCTAGAGATCTTCTGGCGTCATCGGTTCCTGCTTTTTATGTGGGCTCTGGGAACCCAAACTTAGGCTCTGAAGCTGATGTAGCAGGCACTTCATTCTCTCCAGTCCTAGAACCTACTTTACACTGTCTCACTAAAATGTAGTGATGTTAGATACATATGTGTAATTTTTGTCTTATATATTATAAAAATTAAAAGTAAACTGTAAATTCTTATTTTAACTTTAAATTACAAAACATAGAAAACATAAATTATAGAAATTAAAAAACCAAAGACATCGGAGGGCTTCGTGCCCAGAATGTATGGGGACCTAAGTTTCATAATCAGTACAACACCACACACACACACACACACTCATATACTATTAAAGTGTGATTATGCATTCCAGGTAACTCTTTTCAGGGAGTCTAGGATTGGATAAAAGCCTCCATGAATGGTCAAAAATCAGCAAACTTCAAGAAACAGTAATGAGAATTTAAAGTTTAATTTCTTGTATAGTCAAGATGTTTAAAAGAAATACAGGAGCTATGAGAGACCATCTGACAGGCAGAAGGCAAGGGAATCTACCATGTTAGAGCTTGATTAACTGAGTTGACACAGAAATAAACGAAAGACACATCTCTACAGAAGCAAACTGTCCTTTAACCAGAGCAGTGAAGGGCAGCTAAGAGGCCTTCCATCCAGCTGCTTTAGTTCTGAGTCCTTAGAAAGGTCCAGAGTGACAAGAAGTCAAGTTGGATGACTTCGGGGGCACATACCTCTCCAATTGCTTCCAAGATGGCAAAAGAAGCAACATAGAAAGGGGTCACAACTAGATGACTCAGAGCCTGGTGGATCTAGGACCCATGATAAAACTTCACAGATGTGAAAGGTCCAGCATGTAAGCCAGCCATATAATGACAGAAATCCATCCTTGGAGTGGGTAACACAGGTGAGGTTACATCTGTGATATACAGAAACTGAGACTCTTCATGCTATTGCAACTTTTACTAAGAGTACACTTAAGTTGGAGCAATTTTTGCTCTTATTAGAAGAAGAAAACCATCTAAAGAACCCTCCATACTTTGCCGTGACCAATGATTTCTGTCACTGCTATCAAACACAAGACATGTGGCCTTGGTTTGGTAGAAAAGCTTCAAACAGTGTTTTATGGGCCAACATAGATTCAGAATTGGCCATTAGATCTCCCCTATTACAACCTATTGGGAAGGTTAAAGAGACAAAGTTAATAAGGAAAAAAAAAGTAACATTGTGATTAACCTAAGTTTGCTTGTTTAGTGGGGCATAGGGTAACTGTAAGAGGAGAAGGTAACTGTGTAATGAGCTGTTTTCTATATCCGATTCCAGTGGAAGGAACGAGCACCCAGAAGCTTCCTATGAGGAGTCTGTTAAAGTCAGCATCTGGCAGTTTAAAAGAGAAATAGAATCCTGGCAGCTGCCTTTAGCCAGGGAGTGTGAATGCTGAAGGGCACAGACGTCTGTGAGAAGTATTCCACAGTGAGTAAAGGCAGCTCCCAGACTTGCCCTCATCTTTTAAGGCCTCTTTTTCTCGGGTATGAAAACATATATTGACATTACAGTGCTGAGATAAGCCATGGTCCTACCCTACATCCAGGTAATGTATACACACCCAAAAAAACAATCACTAGTGAGAAATAGATTTTTTAAATAACATTTTATATAGTTAAGTATAACATCTAAGGACTGTAGTTCCCTGAACATTTTAAGGAACACACTGATCATTTTCACGTTGGCATATTTCCCTGCCTTGTGTTAAAGACTATGTAGGTACTCAAAAGGAATTTCTGTTTTATAGAATTAAAGCCAATTGTGGACCTAGTCCTTAGGAGTCATAAGCCTTGGGGCTTGTGAGGCATCTCAGGCTCCTGGAGCCTTTCTTTACTAGTTGTTCATCTATGGACAGGTCAAAGTCCTTGCCTGGCCTGAGTATGGCTTTCCCTGATCCTTTATATAGACTGGATGCTGGTTAGAATTCATCAGGTGGAGCCTCCATGGCCTTCTTGAAGAAGTCACTTCCAACAGTTACAGGGCATTTCTAGAGATGGTCCACAGTCTCATGGATGGTAAGGGGGTAAGTATTTTCACTTTTAGTGAAACATTTTAGTGAAAAATATATTTTCAGTCCCTCTGACCATACAAGAATAATCTCTAGGTACAGTTACTAAACACATAGATGGGCAGTTATACCCATACAGTACTTTTTAACAACTCTGTTTAACCAATATTTTATATTTCAATAGTTCAATAACCAAAATTTTAAGTAAATAATTAGGCATTGTCTTAGTCAGGGTTTCTATTCCTAGACGAACAACATGACCAAGAAGCAAGTTGGGGAGGAAAGGGTTTATTCAGTTTACACTTTCCACATTGCTGTTCATCACCAAAAGAAATCAGGACTGGAACTCAAGCAGGTCAGGAAGCAGGAACTGATGCAGAGGCCACGGAGGGATGTTACTTACTGGCTTGCTTCCCCTGGCTTGTTTAGCTTGCTTTCTTATAGAACCCAAGACTACCAGCCCAGTGATGGCACCACCCACAATGGGTCCTCCCATCCTTGATCATTAATTGAGAAAATGCCTTATGGTTGGATCTCATGGAAGCATTTCCTCACCTGAAGCTCCTTTCTCTGTGATAACTCCAGCTTGTGTGAAGTTGACACACAAAACCAGCCAGTACAGACATACACTTCATCCATTTCTTATAACTGTTCATCTTTGGCCATAGAAAATATAATACCATATATATCCTTTCTAAATCTCACTCTAAATAACTTAGAACTTTAACTCGTATAAGTCAGGAGCCATCATAGTATAAGCTCATAACTAGCAGATGATTTTCCTAAAATGGTCTGCCTCAGATTAAAATAATCCACAACAGATTTGTTCCTATACGCAAGTCTCAAGAGAAAATCATTTTAGGAAAAATTCCTGCTATTAATATACTTTTTCTATTGTTGCTATTGTTAAACATATATGGCAATCACTAGGTATTAGGCCACCTTTTTGAGCAGTTCTACGAAGGTGTACTATCTTATAGTCATACTATATAGACAAATAGATGACCTCTCAATTCTTTATGATGATCCCATAAAAATCCCCAAAGTTATATCAGTATTTATTAAGCTCTTTTATAGTGGGACTGCTATTAGGTCTTTTTTCTGATAGTCAAAACTGCAATGAGAACTCTGCCAGTCTCTCAAGGGTCACCAGTTAATTGCTCTTAGATAGTAACCAGATTTTCAACCACTCAGAGCACATTCCTAGAGGTTATAAAACCATTAACCAAAGGTCGTTAAAGGGGAACTAATATTTATTATAGGTGCTAGGACAGATGATAAAGTATTGACCAGGTTTACCTATGCAAAACTTCACTAATCACTTAATTATGGTTTTTAACTCTCGATGAACCTGTGGAGCTGTGACAGGCGATGAATGTTTAACCAGATAATTACTCCTAATGGATACGCATGTAAACATTCTCTGCAGTCCAATTCTATTTCAGTTTATGATTTGAATTTATGTGTGAGCTTGTGATGAACATTTTGCTATGTGATCATGTATTCTGAAAGATGTATAAGTGCTAAGGACCAAGACAATAGACAGAACGGAGCTGAGGAGAACTTTTTAGAACAGAACTGATGATTAAATTTAGAGTCAGGACACAAGAGAACTTTTTAGACAGAACTGAACTCAAGAAGAGCTTATAAGTAAAGGCATAACATTGAGAGAAAAGGCATTGAGAGTAAGAGCATTGTCGTGACTTCAGAGCAGGAGGAGCGAGCAACATTAGAAGGAGAATGCAGAGTGGAATAACTTAGAAACTATAGGTAACATTAAAAAAGCTAAGAGAGCAGTGTGCAGAATGCAGAAGGAATGGGGAACAGAGAAGAAGCTGCCGAGAGCAGAAGGAGCAGGCAGGCTTCTCCTTCCCATGGACAGAGCAGGTCTTTTCTTAATTACAAGGCAGGCTTAGTCTTATTAAAGGAACAAAGCTTTCTTCTTACCAACTTGGGTTTAATTCATTTAGCATTAAAAGGGTAGAAGCTTTTTCTTTCTCTATGCAATAAAGATTGGAGCTGGTTTTTCATCCAGAATGAGTGAGTTCTTTCTGTACTGGTGTTTGGTCTTTTGCTCCATATACGTATGTATGTGGATGTGTATATGTAAGGATGGATGTGTGTGTGTGTGTGTGTGTGTGTGTGTGTGTGTGTGTGTGTGTATTTAATTGTGAGAATGCATGCAAGCTAGGCCCTACTGGTTTGAATGGAAATGTATAATTTTACATACACGAATCTGTGTATGAATGTGTTAGTTTATGCACATTTGCTTATGTAAAACTTTTTCCTTCTGCAAGTGTTATTCTCTTCTCCTGGTTCAACAGAAGTTTCCTGCTCCAAACTTCCTCCTAGCCTGGCAAGCAAGAGGCATCAGGACAACAGGGAAAAGGCTCCAGCAATGAATCCTTTACTTAATCTCCTGCTGTTTTAGGACTGGGTGCTAAATGCCAGTTTCTGGTCTCAGAGGATCACAGAAGGCAGGTCAGCTACAGTAGCAAAGTAACTGAGACTTACATAAGTAAACTTTTTATTATTATACTGCAACCGAAAATATCTTATAAGACAAAATCTTACCCTCCACTGACGCTCTTCCCCCTCCACTGCCTCAAGGCGAACTGACAAGAAAGAAGACCACACTGGGCAGATACGCTTTCTAGCTTTCTTTTCCCTCCTGGAAACATCCATCCATCTTCATTTGGAACAACAGTGCTATGCTTACACAATCAGGTGATGCTGGCAGGAACGGCTATGTCCTGAAGAACACTTATGCACCCTCTTTGGCTACTAGACCACTCAAAGAACAGACCCCAAGTAATGAGAATTTCCCCCCCAGCAATCTCCTGTTGTGAAATGAAATGGGTGGATGCTTTAGGGTGTCCAGAGAAAGAATTTGTCTCCTGAAGAAAGATTTACAACTTGTTACCTGGCTTTGCAGGAGATAGGGAGCTGAAACAAAAGTGAGGAGGCGGGGTGCCTTGTAGCCCCATTTAGTTGTACAAATCTCTTGCTTCCTCTTCAAAGCCTGCTTTCAAGTCAGGACTATCTAAGGTGAACTTCCTGGAATTAAGTAATCTCGATCCCACTTTCCAAGTTGCCCACATTTAATAAAACATCCCCCCACCCCCACCCCCTGCCTCATGATTTCACTGTTAATTTGACTCCTGTAATTGACTTAATAATGGCAGGTGCTGAACCCTCTAAGTCTGGTAACACTTCCACTTTCAGTACATTGCAGAGTGTTTGTTCTTTTACTACCATCTTAGATTAACTCATCAAATCCCTGACCCCCAAGGCTCTCATTGTGGCTATGCTCTGTAACCTATAGTTAAGGAGAAATCTCGGTAAGAAGCTACCTTCTCACTTATTAGACCCTTTTTTCCTCCCTGTTCTACACCACCAACTTCCTTGGGGGGGGAGGGGTAAATTATCCTCCTTAGCAAAGAAATCAAACAGCATTTCTCCCATCTGAAAACCAAATCCACTGGCATTCACTGAAAAACAAAATCCCATGTCACTGAGCCCTTGCATAGGGAGCGAGCAGTGCATCTCACTCTACAGGACTTACTACCTAGCACTCAACTCCTCTGATGATGTATTCCTGTGAGAATCTTATTCACTCCTATGGTCAGTGACTTCTGTGAGTACAAGATATCTTCCTGATATCTGAAATGTAAGTTTGGCCTCTCAGACTTCTCAGAGTCCTGCAAGGACCTCCTGTTCCCCTCACTAGCCCTCCAGGGACTAAAGAGCAGCTCACCTCTCTAGTCACAAAGAGGAATTATCTCTTGTTTAGGTTTGGTCTTTTGGTATGTATTATAATGTTAAATAGATACTGGCTTCCAAGGCCTGGTTGCCCCCAGGGAGGAAAGAATCCCAAGTACAATGTGACCTTGCTCTTTAATTTAAAACTATTGGTTTAATAAAGATCTGATATCCAATAGCTGGAGAGAAGAGACATTAGGAAAGGTTTGGGGGTACTAGGACTTGGTGGAGGAGGAGAACCACAAGGAGAGGAGAAGAAAGTGGAGGGAGGAGGAAGCTGCCATGGGGAAGTGAATCATGAAAACATGGCCATGAGGGCTGACCAATTGGAGTTAAGAGCTGCCCAGATGAAACATGGCAAATTATAAAATAGGGCTACTGATGGGGAAATAGATTCTAAAAGCCTAGAGGGTAGATATCTGTCCAGCTCTAATACTGGTTAAGGCTTATTATAAAAATAAAAGTTGAGTGTAGGAACTGAATGATCAAAGGCAGGGTAGAAACCCATAATTGAGATTAAATATTTTCTAAAACAATACCTAGCTCCATTTGTCAGGAATTCCACACTACAACCTGAAAGATGCCCTCAGGATCCCAACATCTTGCTCAAAAACATGCGCTCACATGCGTGCATATGTGTGAGTGTGCATACGCACATGTAAACGTGTGCATGCAAGTGTGTGAAAGAGAGGGACAGGGTCTCACGGAAGCCAAGGCTTCCCTTGAACTCAAATCCTCCTGGCTTCGGTCTCCTGAGTGCTAGGAGTTGTGCACACAGAGCTGTGCCTAAATGTTCCCTAGTAAACTTTAAATAGTTTTTCTTCTTGCTCTCTTCTCAGAAAAGCAGCTAAAGTGACATTTTAAAAACGCATTTTATTGTGGTAAGAACACTTGCCATGACATTTGCCCTTTAAGAACGCTTAAAGTGTATAGGAGAGAATTAATCATTATAGAGATTTCACTGTACAATAGACTTCTGTTTATAAAGATGTGGGAAATTGTAGGTAGGAACATAAAATGGTATCATTGCTTCAGACACCTGGGCTAAACAGTGAGTTTAAGTCTTGTCTTATATACAGAGAGACCCTATCTCAGAGCAATAACCACAACAAAACTAAAATCATGACTCCTAAAAACACATTAAAAATGTGTTTATTATATAGAATAGAAATTCAATGGAAATGCAGATATTTATCCAAAAGAACTGAGGTAAATGCCTCAAAGATTTAATAGTAGTCTAATGCATATTGCTCCCCTATTTAGAGTGCCAAGATGTGGAAGCAGCGTGGATTACAAATCGAGAAGGAAATATGATATCTGTGCATGTATTTGTATATCTACACATGAAATACTAATCCCTTAAAGGAATTCCTGTGATGTGTGATATTAGCCTTCCTTATGACATTATGTTAAATGGTGCCTTAGGGTTCGATTGCTGTGAAGAGACACCATGACCACGAGACACCATGAACACAGCAATTCTTAGAAAACATTCTATTGGGGCTGGCTTACAGTTTCAGAGGTTTAGACCATTAGTGGGAAGTGTGGCAGCTTCAAGGCAGACATGGTACTGGAGAAGGAGCTGGGAGTTCTACATCTTGATCTGCAGGAAGCAGAGGAGGACTGCCTTCCACACTGAGCATAGCTTGAGCATATACATGAAACCTCGAAGCCCTCCTCCACAGTGATATGCTCCCTCCAACAAATCCACGCCTACTCCAACAAGGCCACACTTCCTAACAGTGCGACTCCCTATGGACCAATCATTCACACCTATGAATCTACGGGAGGTATATCTACTTCAAACGGCATGAGCAAGTCAGAAAGATAAACAGCCTAAGATTCCATTTAGATATCTGAAGTAGTCACATAGTTGCAATAGTGCTTAGTCTTAGGGGATCAGTATCCACCTTCCTTATCAAAGCCCAGAGACCTTTGCAGAGCAAGGGAGGATAGGGAGGAGGGCTATGAAGTGCTCCCTGTCTCCTGGACACAGCTGTTGCACAGACACTCACAGCAAGTGAGGCTGCATGCAGAATACCTGGAGATGATGGAGCCGGGTACCAATCTCAGCATGAGTGGAGGAGGCAACACAGAGTCAGACCCGAACTGGGGATCTATGGGCAGCTGCTGGCTGCTGGAGGGGATTCATTTTTCTGTGGGGATGGCGGGGAGCGGTTACTAGTGCACTGCTCGAACTCCAGAAGAATAAAAGGCAGAACTCATTGAATTGGTAAGTTCTAAATGAGTAAATAAATAAATGACATGCTGTGGGGAGGGAGGTATGTGTGGGTGGCTCCCGGGTAGAGGGGAAGGACGGGGGCTATGATCAAGATACATCCTATAAATGTATTTCTAAAAAGTCAAAGAAAAACCTAAAAAGACTACGGAGAAACGGAAGCGAAGCCAGAAAATGAAGTAGCTGCTGATGTAATAAGAATGGTGGTTATGGCTGGTCAAGTAGCAATAAAGACCAGTCAAGAAAATTTCCTTTTGGCCTGGTGGAGCTGTAACAGACCAGCTGGGCAGGCCAACCTCCTCACCAGGGGACCATCCCAAGGCAGCTTGTTAAACAGATAGGTGGATTCATTTTCATTTGACAGAGATACTGAGCTTTTCATTCCCAGAATCACCCCTCCCCCTGCTCAGCAAGCTCCCCACCCCCATCCCCGTACAACTTCAGCCATTTCCTTTCTCTGCCTCTTTCACCTGCTGGCCAGAACCTTAAAAAAAAATCTTTTTTTTTTTTTTTTCCTGACTGTCTTAGTCAGGGTTTCTATTCCTACACAAACATCATGACCAAGAAGCAAGTTGGGGAGGAAAGGGTTTATTTGGCTTACATTTCCATACTGCTTTTGATCACCAAAGGATGCAGGACTGGAACTCAAGCAGGTCAGAAAGCAGGAGCTGATGCAGAGGCCATGGATGGATGTTCTTTACTGGCTTGCTTCCTCTGGCTTGCTCAGCCTGCTCTCTTATAGAACCAGCCCAGAGCTGGCACCACCCACAAGGGGCCCTCCCCGCTTGATCACTCACTAATTGAGAAAATGCCTTACAGCTGGATCTCATGGAGGCACTTCCCCAACTGAAGCTCCTTTTTCTGTGATAACTCCAGCTGTGTCAAGTTGACACAAAGCTATCCAGTACACTGACACTTTGGGCTTTCATACTCTTTCCATAAAGACCCTGTCCCCACTGCCTACTGCCAGGTGGTGGGCACCTTTCTATGCTCAAAAGTAAGCAACATAGCTTCTTCCCTCCTCCTCCTCCTCCTCCTCCAGGCAGCTGCTGAGATTCTGTTTGTTTGTCCTGTAGGGATTCTTTTTTAAATTCAAACGAAATTATCCTAATCTTCTCTTTAAGTGAATTCCTGAACTCCTTTGTTAATAAGACTAAGACACCCAAGAGGAGACCCTGTTTTTTCTGTATCACCCCAGGTTGAAGACTAGCTGGGAGCAGCTCCTCAGAGGGACAGACTGACACTATAGAAATTTGTCAGTCCACAGGGCTTGCAGAATAAAAGCCTATGCATGACCTGCTGTGTCTTGCCCTACCTCGACTCTCTGAATTTGTAGGCCCTCGTTATCACCTTAGTGCCCATGCCTCAGCACCCATGCCTCAGCACACAGCAAGCATTGTGGTCACCACCAGAACCAGATGGAGCCTAAAACTCAGCACAGCATTTCCTCAAAGGGACCGAGTGGACTCATCTAAGTCACGACTTCCCAGCACCAACCGCATCCTGCTGCACACCACTAGATAAATCGGGCTTCGTGCTTGTTTGGTGGTTGCTATCAAACGTGGCCATTCGAACACTCGAGTTGATGATGCAGTATGCGGGACCCCACCCTCAGCTTGGGCTTCCCTTGAAGACCCTTCCCCCTCCAGCTATTGGAACTGAGGTTACTTAAAGAGTAGAATCCCTCAGCTCATCTGCCTTCTCCAGTTCTCTCCTCTCCTTTCCCCTGTGGGTGCTCACCTACACACACACACATACACACACACACACACACACACACACACACACACACACACACCACCTCCCATGGTTGTCCTGGCCTTCTAAAATCCCACTCTCATGGGTCAGCAAATTCTTCCACCCACTCCAAATCTTCCTTCCACCACTTTTCCTTAATTGAAACTCCTCTGACCTCTGCAGGGAGCAAACCACTTCAGTTGTCTCAAGCACAGGCTACTGTTTGTATCTCAAGATCCATTTACCAAAGTTGGTAAGAACCTCTCCTCCTCCCAGGTCATTTGCTGATCATGATCACTATCCTTCCCCATCCCTGGTTCATAACATTTACCTTTAAATAGAAAAGGCATACAAGTAGTTAGCCTAAAACTCAAAATCAAATTTGTGTCTGGAAATATCCAGCCATCGTGTGTGTGTGTGTGTGTGTGTGTGTGTCCTGCATAGGTATCTGTCCATGCAGTTATACACGTAAATGGACTCCTAGCAGCATCTTATATGACCACACACAAATTACATATATATGCCTACAAAATTAGAAAAAAAAATAGAAAACATATAGGTTTGTTCACAAGCATTTTTGTTATTATAAAATGATATACTGCTCACATTTCTTTATAAAAGCTTCTGTATAGAATTATACATATAGCAAAGTTCACAAAACAGATTGATGAGTTATTACAGAGTTAATACAGAACTCACTTCAGACTCAGCGTACCCAACAGGCTCAATAAAGGCCTGACTGGATGAATGCGTTGAACTAGTTCTATACCTCCTTGCGTATTTCATTATTCAGTTAGAAATCTATGGGTTCACTACCATGTGCTGAGCTCTGACCACATTTGTGAAATCCTGGGTTTCTTTGCTGTCTGATGAGGGTACCTGCATAGGTCCCTCCCCAGTCTGTCAACAGTCATTAGGAGACTGTAGCTTACTGGTTTGGGACTGTACTGCTCTCATTAAAGTCAGTCAGCACAGTTCTGACCCTGCTCTTTCCCTGTCATTCTGCCTGCAGGGCAGCCAGGTGGGGAGCTGGTGCAGCATCTCTAAGCAGAGCTGGTCATTCTAATGGGTGGAGTGTCATTGGGACCCTCCTGTGGAATACTGCCCCCTGGAGGTCTTCTGGCTTTAAGCACTATGAGCATTCTTCACACCACTTCCCTCGGCCCTTAGGTTTCTTCTTCTACCTCCTGACAGAACATCATGGTCATTTCCACTGCTGATAAATGATTGTTGGTCTTCACGGTCTCCGAGCTTCCAAGAGGATACCTGGAGACTAGCTTGCTCACGATCGATCAGGGTTGACAGACTTAGTAAATAAAATTATATGACCCAACTGATACCAGTCCTAGGTATATAACTGTATGGCTCTGTATCCTACCACAGAGATACTAGTGCATCATGCATATTGCTGTATTACTCACAGTAGCAAGAACAATGGGGCGATCTCAATATTTATCAACAGAGTAATACACGATGAAAATGTAGGGCATGTACACAGTAGAATTTTGTTCAGCTGATAAACGAAAATGAAATTAACAAGAAAATGAGTGAATTTGGAAAGACTTATCTTAGCCAGGGTGACTCAGAAAGATTACTATTGCACGTTCTCTCTCATAGGTGGGTTCTGGACTTTAATGTTCATATACGTGTACATAGGGGAGTTAGTGCAAACACAGGCCATGAAATTAGAACGACCACAGGGAGAAGGGAAGTGGTGTTGAGGGTATAGAAGATGGCAAGAGAGCCGTTTGACATGAACGTGGAAAAGAGGTCATTGTGGGTTAAAGGGGCACAGGAAAGGGCTGGGGCAGGAAGATAAGCATTTGGGGAATCAACAAAACTATATTTAATAAACAAACACACTTAATCTCTCTCTCTCTTTCTCTCTCTCTCTCTCTCTCTCTCTCTCTCTCTCNCACACACACACACACACACACACACACACACATACACACACACCATCCAGCTAAACTTGAGCTCCAGATGAACAACTACTCTTAGCTTAATTATGCTGCAAATAAGACACAGTGTTATTCTATCTCTCAGCTTTCCGAGGAGTCCTTCACAGAATATTAAATTCTCTAACCCTGAAAGCATTTCCCAGTCACTTCATTCTTATTTATTCATCTTATATTCTTTTCTTGCTATCAAATAATCTCAAAACACCCCACTGGGGATTTCCCATCTCATGCTTGAGCTTGTTTGTAATGACTGCGGCTCCTTTCCTGTGGATCTCTTGCTTCCAATATGAGCTCCAGACAAAGTTCCAGGAAAACCATGCTGGGATTTAAGCCTCATTATTGACTTGGAAGACAGAGAAGGTGACTGTTCTATAGAGAAAGTCCTATGGCACCATTGAAAATGAGGGAACCCAGGTCTTCTTACAGGAGGTGGGAATACTCTGGGGGTTCTGTGAGATCACATGAGTTCATGGAGCCAGCACCCTTTAGAATGTACAGTTTGTGCCCAATCTCATATTTGGATGCCAAACTGTCTCAGCCAGGGTGCTGACTAATGGGAGGCTGCCAAGTGTTAAAAAAAAAAAAAAAAGATTCCCAGCATGCCATAGTGGTCTACCACTAATGATTTGAAGGTACCAGGATGGTGCCATTAAATGTGAAACTGAAGAGATACTAATGATTAATTAGCTCTGATGAGCCCCGAAGAAGTGTGCTCAGAACACTACCTTTCACTGGGCACGTGAATGTCTTGGGGTGCTGTGACTCTCAAACCTCGGGCCCATATCTCTAGCACAGTTGTATCCGCTAATCTGTTGCAGGAGAAAATGGTTCTTTGGAAAACTACAAAGAGAACGTCCGCCTCACATCCCTCTCTTGCTACTGGTGCTCGTCCCCTCACGATCGCTCCACAGGACAACAAAACCGCTTAGCAGATACCAGCGAACTCAGCCATCTTTATCATCAGTGTTCCCTTATGCACTTTTAAAGGCACAAATAAGTGTGCCTGCCAAGGTGGTCGCCTCCTCTGCCATTTCCCAGGTATTATCAGTTAAAATAGTTATAGCAACAGTTTTTGGTCATGGGCTGTTTGGGTCTTGAACTGAGTTTGGAGCATGAAAGAGGCTGTGGGTGGAGAAGGCAGGAGGCCAGAGGCCATACTTTAGGGAGCATGTTCTCTCAAAGAATAGGAGGAGGAAGGGCTAAGATGCAGGCACAAAACAAAGAGGGAAAGGAGAAGCTGGAGAAGGGCCAGAGAATGAACAGCCAGAGAATACAAGCACATCACACTGAAATCATTAGTTCAGATTATTTTATGTCCTAGAGACCATGAAACAGAGGGCACAATGGCCAATATCCAATTTAGCATGTTTAGCTAATACTAAAAAAAGAGCCTTTTTTAAATGGAAATTTTTGCATATAAGCCAGGCTGTGACACGACCCATAAAAGGAAGGGCTAGCATGACTCCAAAACTGAGACAAAAAGGCCAGTAATTATAGAAAAGCCAAACAGGCCTTCAGGCAAATAGAAACCCTACTCACAATGAGGGGCCTGGAGCACAGCCATCTGTGGCTCCTCATCCCTGACGTATGGATGGTTTCAGAACCGCATGTCCTCAGCCAGCAACCTTGATTTCCACCCAACCCCCATCCGGGACCTCTAAAATTACAGGTCTCTATGATAGCTACCCTTGAAATGTTGGCTATTCTCCACGATTGTTTTTATGTTCTGGCATTTTGGTTTCTTTTCTTTAAAATTGAGACCCTGGACTAAGAGATGAGTCATTCAGTCCCTGTGCATAGTTGAACCTCCAAGTTTGGGTCTTAGTGTCCCTGGGAAAACTCAGAAGTGAGGGCTCCAACCTATCACGCCAGCACTGGAAAAGCAGCAGGAACATGGGGATCCCAGGAACTTACTGGTCAGCCAGCCAAGCCAATTTGTGACCTCTGTGAACAGGGAGAGATACTTTCTCAAACAAGTAAGTCAGATACTAGTAGAGGAAGACACTTGAAATTGACCTTTGCCCTCTGTACTAATAAACATGTACACACATAGCTGCATGTGCATGCATATGCACACACAGACATGCACTAACACTAGACTACACATGTGCACCACACCACACACACACACACACACACAATTTTTAAATTGGGGCTTTTATACTGCATTAAGGTTATCCAGCTGACATACCCATTGTTCTTGAACTGTCTTGACCATTGGCATTTCTTCACTTTAAAGACACCCGAGTTAGGGTTTCAGATGTAGCTCAGTGATAAAGCATTTGCCAGCAGACAGGGTGTCCCGGGCTTGATGCCCAGCATGACAATGTTAATGAATTAGTTTTAAAAAAAATTATTTAGACAAATGTGCAGAGAAATTCAAAATCTGCTAAAGAAATATGCCCCGTGCCTGCAGGGTCAACATCAGTATAAATGAATCAGACAGAAGAGTCTCCATCCCCAGTTGGCTCCCCCTACCCACCCAGAGGGCTCAGAAAGCGGGAACTCAGAAGAAGCCGATCTAATACATTGTTCTTGGGGTCTGGGATTTTATTATTTTGTCCTTCGTGCTTCCCTGGTTTTCACATTTTACTTCCCGTCTTGCAATTTGTGTGGGTGTTTTTCCTCTTTATGAAGATTTTTCTTCCCGTCTTTCTCATAGTCCTCTTTCCTCTTTCTATTTATTTTTAAAATTCTACCATAGTTCTTTGCTTTTTTTACCCTTTCCTTGAATCTTCTTTTATGTCATTATTGGTGTCTTTGGTGTCATTAACTGGTTTAAAGTATATCCCTTCCTGTGATTTCATTTGGTGCTGTAGCTGGGTTTCTTTTTGTCATCTCTGAGGGGTACAAGGGATTGAGCCTTTAACTGAGGGCTACTTACTATTTAAGAGTCCCTAAATTGCTTCTTGTGCCCTGGACTACCTGCTGCCTGGCCTTACCTGCCCTTGGGGGTTGGAGGTGAGGTGGTGCAGAGTCAATGACAGAGACTCCCGGAGCAGGTGAGAAACACCACAGCAAGTTCATCTGATCACTGCTGCAAGCTCCTTTAACACCCTCCACCCATGCTCCATTGGTCCCAAGAAAGCATCTCTTTTAAACAGCAGTTCCCAATTGGCTGGCATTGTCTGTGCCAGCAATCTTTGGTCTCTCAGGCCGTCCTCTATTAGGACCTCCTATAGGAGATGCCTCTGTGGCTGCACAGCCCCCATTGTTTACATAGAGGTGGCCCTGCCCTTCCTGCTACACCAAATACAACCTGACGATACAATATCCATCTCCACAGATGTACCAATCACACGATTGAAATACAAGGACATTGAAAGCAAAGTGCAAAGCAAGATGATTCTTCCAACAGATCATTAACTCCTCAGCAACAAAAACCAAAGTTATGGAAATTGTTAAAATGCTAGAGGAAGAACTCAAATTTTTACTTGTAAAATTATCACTAGCTACATTCCACTCCCTGGGCCACAGTTCAGCCTGCCTCCTGGGAGGCCTGCTGCCATCCAGGACAACCAGAGCCTGCTTCCATTAGGGATTATCAGTTCTACATGCTGCTGCAGAAGCCTGCTACCACCAGGGACTAACAGGCCAACCAACACCACAGACAACCAGATGGCTAATGGCTAGTATAAGAACAGAATCAACAAAATCCAGGGCAATATGGCACCATCAGAACCCAGCTCTCCTACTACAGGAAGCCCGGAATATCCTAACATACCCAAAGAGCAAGATGATGACCTTAAATTTCATCTTATAAAGATGATAAAGGCCTTCAAAGAGGAAATAAGTAAATATCTCAAAGAAATACAGAAAATACAATCCATCAGATAGAGGCCTCTAAAGAGGAAATGAATAAGTATACAGAATTACAAGAAAATACAATCAAACAGATGAAGGAAATGATTAAAACTGTTCAAGACCTGACAGTGGAAATAGAAACAATAAACAAAACAAACAGAGGCAACTCTAGTGATGGAAAACCTAGAGAAGAGAACAGGAACTACAGATACACATATCACCAACAGGAAGAAGGGAAAGGAAAAGGAAAAGGAAAGGAAAATGGAAAAGGAAAGGAAAAAGGAAAAGGGAAAGTAAAAAAGAAAAAGGGAAATAAAAGGGGAAAAGGGAAAGAAAGTGAAAAGGAAAGGAAAAAGGAAAAGGGAAAGGAAAATAAGGGAAGTGGAAAGAAAAGGAAAGGAAAAAGGAAAAGGGAAAAGGAAGATAAAAGGGAAATGGAAAGAAAAGGAAAGGAAAAAAGGAAAACAAAAAGGAAGATAAAAGGGAAATGGAAAGAAAAGGAAAGGAAAAAGAAAAGAAAAAGAAAGGAAAGATACCTTGGAACAAAGTTAACTAACCAGGTGGCAAAGGTTAAAGTAATGAAGAAAGGAATTAAAGAACATGAAAACCTCCTATGTTCAGGGATAGGCAGACCCAATGTTGTGAAAATGGCTGTATAACCTACAGTAGCCTGCAGACATTGGAAGTTTGCAAACATATTACATATGAGACAACATTGTTTTTAGAAAGCATATTGCAAAGCATATTGCATTACATGAGACAATATTGTCTTTAGTTGACTTTAGAAAGGAAGTTATGACATTTGCCACAGCATGAATGAACCTGAAAGACATTGTGCTGAGTCAATAAGCCAGACGCAAAAGAAAATTAGTGCATAATTCACTTGCAGGCAGAGAGTTTATTTACTAGATGCAAAGGTGAAAGAGAAAGAAATGGGAAATGCAGAGCAAAGCAGCAGGTGCACTGTCCTAGTTATTAATATCAAAGGGATGAAACACCATGACCAAAAGCAACTTGGGGAGGAAAGGGTTTATGTTTCACTCACGATTCCATGTGATAGTTCTTCATCAAAAGCAGTGAGGGCAGGAACTCAAGCAGGGCAGGAACCTGGAGGCAGGAGCAGATGCAGAGGCCATGGAGGGGTGCTGCTTACTGGCTTGCTCCTCATGGCTTGCTCAACCTGCTTTCTTATAGAACCCAGGACCACCAGCCGAAGGATAACACCACCCACAGTGGCCAGGGCTCTCACCCCCCCCCCATCAATCACTGATTAAGAAAATGCCTTACAGGCTTGCATATAGCAAGATATTGGGGGAGGGACTTTTTTTTTTTTTTTTAATAGAGGTTCCCTTTCAGATGACTTTAGCCTGTGCTGAATTGGCATAAAACTACCCAGCACACTCATTCAATCTAGGATCCAATGTACAACCTGAGTACACAATGTATTAAGTACAAAATACTTCTGTAAAGTAGTTACTAGCTGCTCCTGTCATAGCCAAGTTGCTGTGCGAGTATTGATATATTCATTTGCTTCACTGCATGAACCAATGTCTTGTCTTTCTGGATCCCATAATATGTTGTAAATCTCAACTCTGCGCAGTGAAATGCATTTTAAAATAACTGTAGGAGGTCTGTAAGATGGCTTAGCAGGCAAAAGGGCTTGCAGCCAAGCCTACTGGCCCGAGTTCAATCCCAGTGACCCACATGGTAGAAGGAGAGAACTGACTCCTGCAAGGTATCCTCTGACTTATAGACATGCGGACACACACACACACACACACACACACACACAAGAGGGGGCACAGAGATATACACACATATGCACAGAGAGACATACACAGAGAAAGACAAACACAAATAAATAAAACTACACTGCCACACATATGCACAGAGAGACATACACAGAGAAAGACAAACACAAATAAATAAAACTACACTGCCTTTCTTAATACTGGCAAATGAAAAAGATTAACATTAAACTTCAGAAAACAACTAAATGAAGAGTCAGTTGTGATGTAATGGCAGTAGCATCCTTATACTTAACACTAACCATAAGAAGCAAACGAAGAAGAAGAACCTCACAAACATGGAAGTTGTTTATCAAGAGCCTCACAACACAGGGACAGCTTCAGACCAGGAACTGGTCATTGAACCCACGGTTTACAGAGCAGGGACCCGGTCAGTGTCAGTTCCTGTTCCTTCCGTGTCATGGGCCATTACTCTGCACAGAGCAGAGCGATGGTGATTGTGGGTATGGCTCCGTGTAACTGTGAGTAAGGGGGGAAGTGGGTCTTAGAGAGAGAGGTGAACAAGAGCAAGAGAGTATAAAGAAAGGCCCACATACAACAGTGACCGTGATTCAGCAAAACACCAGCCACTGGGAATGAAAAACAAACCCAGGCGGGCATCAGGTACTGCTCACCTTTACACTGCCCACCGTGGCCTGCCCACCCAGAATCAAGCATGCAGTATGTAAGCCAAGATTTAAGCTCCCTAGCAACCATCAGCCCAAAAGAATCGTTTAGGATGTGATGTTCCTGACGGGAAAAAAATGCCCCTCCAAAATGGCTACCATTTTATAAAATGATGTTTAAGGCCTCTAAAGGGCAATGCCTCGAGTTATCTTATCGTATGCCCATTGATGCTGGGTAAATGGGGGCAGAAGGGTAATGTCTGCCATGCATTTCCCTGTTCCATGTAAGTGCTGATGCAAAGAAACTTTTCTTTTGTGGGTAGGAGTTCTGGGCATCAAAACCCAGGTCTTGTGCATGTTAAATAAGCACCTTGCCTAGAAACCACCACACCCCATAAGATCTCTTTTTAATTAAGTATACCTATTGTGGGATGTTTTATCTTTGTACTCAGAATAAAAAAAAATCTCATTTATTTTGTCAAATTGCTTTGATGTTACAAAATGAAGGCAAACTTCTAAAGATATTTCACAAATGATAGATAGATAGATGATAGATAGATAGATAGATAGATAGATAGATAGATAGGCGCTTCGTGGAATCTGTAACCAGATATTCAGAGTGACAAGCTAAACTTTGGGAAGCCTGGGTTCAAGTGTCAAAGGCTTGGCCATCTGGAAGTCACTCATCCACACAGAGCTTGTCCCAAGTGTCAGACCTGGTAACAGGCACAGGGACATGTTTAGGATGGGGCCTCTGGATTCATGAGTTACCTAAGACCCGGAACTGTCTTGAACTTTTGAGATGAATAAAAGTCACTACGAAGTGAGTTCAAGTCAGATTACCTGGAAATTTTATGTACAAAGTTGCCAATTCTCCCAGTGACTCACCCTTACCATAGGAGCAGAGCTTCCTCCGCAGAGGCCGAGGTCCTCTAGGCTTCATCCTCCGCTTCCCTGGCACTGCCCTCTACCTCCCAGGAAGAATGGACCATGGCTACATGCTACAGGATGTCCAGCCAGTCCAACCCTGATGTGCAGTCTTTTGGGGGAACACTAACAGGAAATGAGGCCAGAAGTCTTCCTCCGGGTCTAGAGAACTGAAAGGGCAGAGTCACCACTGCCTAGCACTCAGCTGCCCTAGCTTGTGACAGACCTTTATGACACTACCTTGGGTATTACTTGGAAGGACGTACACCCCACCCATTTTAGAGTCATTTGTTGTGTGTGGACGTCCAGGATCGGGTGAGAGGTGAACACTAGATCCCATGTAGCCCCCAGGGTCCATAACTTGGCAGGCACCCAATCCTATTTGCCAGGAGAGTGAAGGACCAAAGGACCGGGCCTGCCCTTGCCCATTTTTCTGGTTCTTAAGATAGTTTATTAGTTCTGTTCCAGATTGTGTGTTAGTTTAATAATTTCCTCCCTGGATTGTATCTGTTTTGGCTTTGAAGGGGAAAAATGATATATTTGTTCTGGTTTAAAAAGACATAAACCAAATAGTGTTCGGCTGGCTGGGTTCCTGCAAAATCGTGTCCTAACACAAAGGCTTGTGGGCGAGGGATGGAAGGGTACCAGGGATGCTAGAGCAGAAACCCGACACAGGGGCAGAGGGAGGGCTGATAAAAGCAGGTGCTGTCCAGTCCGTGAGTGACAGGTGCAGCCTGGGTATTCCAAAAAGCAGAGACCATAATTCTCAGCAGAGTCCTCACCAAAGATCAGGAGGCTGACCCCACACGTCCCCCTTGTGCTGATCAGGGTAAATACAGAATGGGCTTCTGCCAGCAGTCCGCATGGGGGCCTCCGGAGAAGGAGGAAGAGGCTACATAAGCATACAGTGGTGTGCACAGCTCACCTTTGAGGGGCAGCTGGGGACCTTTAACAGGGGGCCTTTAGAGGGTCAGGTTGTGATAGGCAAGGTGTGCACCCATTTGGCATGTTCCTGTTTGGTGTATTTACTCAGGATATCACGTTGGCACATGGCATCAGTGGATCCTATCTACTTCCAGAGTTATTGCTATATTATTGATCGACTGCTAGGTGTGTGTAGGGGGAGGGGGCAGGGGGACATTATAGAAGCTCTCCTGAATCCAAGAATAATGAGGGTTGCCGGGACTTTCAACTTGGGAAGGTTACTCTGCCTTAGCATGCTGTGATCGATGCCCCGCTGGAGCATGACTTTGGCAATTTTGTTAAAATTAATAATTCACTCAGAATCTATGCCTGAAGTAATGCTGGGTATGAGTGGGTCCCCTAAAAACCAGAATTATCATTTGCCCAATTATGTCTAACTAGGAAGCTAACATGTGTAATAAGGAGCCAATAAACATTTTACCACACAGGGGGATTAACTGAATAATTAAAAGATTTTTTTTCCACTTAGCATGAATAATTAAGAAATCTAAAGGAAATACAGGCTGAATTTTCAACAAAAGTTTCGGAGGCCAATACCAGCTGTGCGTTAAAAGCTGTTAAAAGCTGTTGTGGGATATTCAGTACCTAGCAGACCTTTCTTTTGGATCTTGTTATAACAAGTTTTGCCCCCAAAGAATAAACAATATATAGTTTTTTTTTCAACATTGTCAAGAAAGGTGCCCTCTTACTATTTGTTTCTTGTCCAAGTAGACAACAGGTGTGATCCCAAAGCCAATCAATGGTGTTGTTATTTGTGTGGCGTTTGGCAGGGAAGGAGAGCTGTAGACCTCAGCTTAGTTTCAGAGATTATCGTTCTGGTTTTAAATGCAAATCGGGCATTTCACGTGCAAGATACACGGGCACCCATTTATAATGAACATCTTTCCCTGTGCAAATTCATTTCCATGGCTTTTCACCCAATATCTGTTCCTACAAGGGGACTTGGCGGCTCTGCAACTGCAGCTCTAACCTTCTGAACTCACCGGATTTTTCCCTCAGGGGAGTCCCGCCCCCTGTCTGAAAGCGCCCAATCAGAACTTCCGCTGCGGGTCAACAAGTTTCCTGTGGACTGAATTATGAGGAGTGACTGGAGTGCAGCTCAAATGAAAACCAAGGTTTCTCCCCTGATCACCTGTCGGGGTAATTAAAATCGTTCCTTGATAAGAAGTGTAACATTCCCTACCCATGTGACTGGCTATAGCTCAAAATCAATGTCTTAGATTTGATGTGGATATTTATGGCCGCATTCTCTGGGGAAAATTGCAGTCACTTCTATCACAGAGGAAAGAAATGTTGTTCTAAAGCAAAGACGCTTAACCCAGGAGTCAAACAGAGCAGGGGGGTACAGAAAGTGAGATTTCAAAAGATGAGGTTGCAGACAGTAAGGTTCAACTCCATTCCCGGACTCTGTGTGTGTGTGTGTGTGTGTGTGTGTGTGTGTGTGTGTGTGTGTGTTTGAATATTTTCTTTATTTGCATTTCAAATGTCTTCCCTTATCAAGGTCTCTCCTTCGGAAACCCCCCTATCCTATCCCCCTCCCCCACCCATGTTCATAGCAGCCTTATTTATAATAGCCAGAAGCTGGAAAGAACCCAGATGTCCCTCAACAGAGGAATGGATACAGAAATGTGGTACATTTACACAATGGAGTACTACTCAGCTATTAAAAAACAATGACCTCATGAAATTCGCAGGCAAATGGATGGAACTTGAGAATGTCATCCTCAGTGAGGTGACTCAGTCACAAAAGAACACACATGGTGTGCACTCACTGATAAGTGGATATCAGCCCAAAAGTTCAGAATACCCAAGATTCAATTCAAAGACCATATGAAGCCTAAGAAGAAGGAAGACACTCCCACACTCTTTACCCTACCTCTCCACCCCACCCCTAAACCTTCCAGAGTGTGACAATGATTCCAGGTGGGGTGGACTCTTGCAAGGCTCCCTGTCAGGTGTTTGCCTTTTCTACGCCTTTCTCCTTTCCATCCTCCCTGGTCACATTTATTGATCAACTACAAGGTACCTGGCAGAGCTACCAGGTGGGCATCTGGACAGAATGCTAAACATTGAAAGGGCCGGATGAAGTCACAGCCCGTCCCTCCAATCCCCTGTCCTCTGTCTTCATCTTCTTTGCTTTCCATTCCTGGCAGCTAGAGCTGCCTGGCCCACCAGGCACTTGACTTGTACATTATCCTCTTCTTGACTTGTTTATTGGTCTCTTCCTTTCTCACAAGTGAAGCCCTGAGGCTTCAAAGCTTTCTCTGTTTTCTTCAGTTCTAGACCCATGGTGGGATCCACAACTATTTCCTGAATACGTAACTGCTCAGATGGGGAAATAGTCCAGTGAGGACAAATAAACAAAGCTTCACGTCCAACAAATGGATTGATAAACCAAATAATTGCAGGTTGTAACAAGTGTCGAGTGAAGAGAGAATAGGTAATTAGGGAGAGAGAAATCTCCTGGGGTGGGGACTGAAGTGGAGAGACTGGGACCCTAGAGGCTGGAAGGGAGGGGAGGTGGTGGGCAGGAGACCAACACTGACTGATGACTGACAGTCACTCCTTTTGAGAAGAATGGGGAGAAAGGAGAAAGTGAAAAGATTAGAAGGGGCACCTGGACGTGTAAAACAACAGAAGTATCTTTGAAGCACTGATTTATAATTACCCTGAAAACCGCAGTCTCTGTCAGAGACTTTCCCACCACCCGTCCAGAGAACGGTGGCCACCTGAGACACCCTGGTCTAAGGCAGAATCTGGTACCCATCTCACTAATCCTCAAGTATTAAGATTCTCCCTTTCCTCCTTTATGGCTTCAAAGAGAGAAAGCCTTAGCAACACATCCCAGGCCTTAGCAACAGCCCCTGGGCTCTTGTATGGCTCTAGGCTCTGTGGTTTCAAACTGAATCTAAGTCCTGGGAGCCTCCCTTATCTTGGACTTGGTGGGAGCAGGGGGAATGTTCCATTATTAAGATCTCAATCTCTCTCTCCCTTCCTCCCTCCCTCCTTTCCTCCCTTCCTCTTTCCCTCCCTCTCCCTCCCTCCTTTCCTCCCTTCCCCTTTCCCTCCCTTTCTCTTTTCCTCCCTCCCTCCCTTTCTCTTTTCCTCCATCTCTCCCTCCCTCCCTCCCCTCTCCTTCACTCTCTTCCTCACTCTCTCCCTCTCTACCCCTGATCTCCTTCTTTGAAATGACTAATTCCTAGCTAGTCTAAAATACAACACTACTTGCTTCGTTTTCTGCACTTTCTAGACATTCACTGTCCCAGAGGCAGCAGGTCATCATTGCAAAGACAGTCTGGATGCTGCACCCCATCTTGTCTCTCTGTAAAGAGAAGGTAAAGTTCTGCCTTGTCCTTACCCTTTGGGACAAGCCACTGGCTGACATTACAGAGACCTCCCACCACCATCGCTCCACACACAGTGGGCATAATATATGGGCAACCACTCTTCGTATTGCCCTGGCCCAGAGCTCTCCAGACAGACTTATGCAAGGCCTTGGCTTCATCCCAGGGATGCAAGCACACGTGCTTCTTAGCAAGGATTTGCTGCGGTGAAAGGTTCACCCTCACTTTTCCCTCACAGTGGAGTTGCAGACAAACCCTGCCAGTCACCTGAGAGAGTCTATCCTAGCGACACAAACTCAGAGATGTCAACAAAACCTAAAAGGAAGCTGTCTGGCTAGGATAGAAGGTAGAGGTTTCTAGAAGGAAGCTGTGTCTGTGGAAGACTCATTGACTGACTCAAATCTGGACCAGGACAGAGGGCTGGTTACAATGTTGCAGGTCCAGAGGCTAAGTACATTATCTTGAGCTGAGTTCTGGTCCTCCAAAACCAACAGTCCTTGTCCACCTCTGTGTCAGAACTTACATCTTTCCACAATAGGTTGAAAAAACAAAAAACAAACAAACAAAAAACACTTTTAGAATCTATTAACTTAGCAAGCAACTAGCTTCTACAAACCCCAAAGCTAAGAATGGCATCAGGTAGCACACAGAGCCTACAGTGTCGCTTCCTTCATCTTGTTCTGCTCTCTCTGATGGACGCACCAATGTATTTTAAACTTGCCTTGGTTTATAACTGTTTAAAAATAGTTCATTTATTATTTATTTTCTGTGGGTGAGGGCTTACGCACATGGGAGGCTAGCTGGGACCACTGGATTCCCTGGAGCTACTGTGAGGGTGCTGGAAATTGAACATTAGTCTTCTAGAAGATCAGCCAGGGCTCTTAACCGCTGAGCCATCTCTCCAGCCTTGGTTAGGACTTTCTTGGTTCTGTAAAACTATTAAAAAAAAAAAAAACAAAAACAAAACAAACAAGCAAAAAACAAACAAAAAAACCTTCATGGTACTCATTCCATGTTGGAACATGGAATTTTGGGTATCTTAGGTCTATCCCAGGCTATTGTCAGGCAAAACGGTTCCAAAGTAAACTGTCTCTTGTTCCCCTTAAAGTGAGAGCTGTGGCTCTTCCATTGACAAAGAACCAGCCAAGAAAAGGTGGCCGAGTTGTCTTCCTTTCTGCAAGCCTATTTTGTCCAGTGTCCTGGAGAGGCATGAAGAGGTCCTTTCCCTCCCCAGTGAGGAAAACAAATGTCCAGGTTTTGTTGGGTTTTTGTTTGTTTGTTTGTTTGTTGTTTTGTTTTGTTTTGGCGTAAGTAGAGGAAAGATGAATTGACCTGCATAAGAACTTTACTTTACGGCCGTTTATATTATTTTTTTTTTTTACGTTTCTTTTATTAGATCTTTTCTTCATTTACATTTCAAATGCTATCCCGAAAGTCCCCTATACTCTCCCCCCCCACCACCCATATTATACTGAGCCTTGAAAGATTTGGAGACCAATGAAATCCTGCAAGTCAGACACCTCAAATAAGTCACGCTTTGGCGAGATGCGCAGACACACCCTCGTTTGCGCTTCATTCATAATCACTTTGCTTTTGAGGCGGAGTATCATCTATCCTAGAATCTGGAACTCATGACCCTTCTGCCTAAATATTGGAATTACAGGACTATGCCACCATACCCAGCTTCCATTGCCTTAAAAAAAAAAACAAACAAACAAATTGTGTGTATATGTGTGTGTGAGAGAGAGTGGCATAGGTCTGTGCACCTGTGGGTGAAGGTGCCTGTGGGATCCAGAAAAGGAATTTGATCCCTAGGAGCTGGAGTTACAGGTGATTGTGAAGTGTCCGATGTGGGTACTGGAAAGCAAATTAGGTCTTCTGCGAGAGCAGGCATGTTCTCTTACCTTCTGAGTCTCTCCACCCTCAAGCCCACCCCCCGCCCTCACTGCCATTCCACCCAGTTTGGCTTCTACAGAGAACGAGTTCCAGCTTCCACCTTCAGAAGCCTCTGAAGCCGGAGCAGTGGGAGTCCGATCCCTGAGGTTCTTGTTGAGTAACTTGGCTCCTGCTCCCCTCCGGAAATCAATTCTGTTTAGGTCTGAGGGAAATCACATGTCCAGAGAGGAAGATTAACATTCAGAGGACAAGAAGCTGTTGTTACCAAAGGAGAAGCAACGGCTCTGAGACACAACATCAGTCAAACAGATGGTATTACACCGCAATGTTCAGAGAGCCAATTCAGGAATTGCTAGCATTTTTTTTTTTAATGAGTACCCACTACGCACCAGGTGCATAGTGGGTACAGAACAGAAACATCTTCCCTATCTTCAAATATTTAGGTCACTGCCTACTTGACCTAAAAGTTTACTTAATTCGAAAGAAGATAAGAAGGCAAAAATAGGAATTTAGAGCTGTGAATTCCTTCCTGTAATCAAGCAACCAAATGGCTGTCCCTGCTGCTGAAAGGGTTATGTGACCCTGAAGAAACACTCCAAGCTGAATGTCCACATGCTGGAACTATGAGGTCGTATGTGCTTATTCTTTGGGTAGGAGAAATGCCGAAGTGGAACAACCACAAGGTGTTGCCCTCTGTCTCCTCTGAGGACTCAGAATGCCCTCACAGCCTAAAGCCAACTTGGCTAAATCCAGACAGCCTTGGGACTACCGCATCCCTTAGGATAATTTCCCCTGCGATATCAGCATGTTCATCTTTAAAGTGGGGAATGGAGGGGATCACTTCTACTCTCTATAGAAATTAACTCTTAATTGAATCAAATGAAAAAAAAGGTAATTTACCCTGCACTTAGTAAGCGCTCAATACGAACTCAATGAATGAAACTTGTGTTGTGGGGAACCTGGGAAGCTGATTTCTGAAGACCAGAGATAAAGTGATTGAAGGACAGCGAGAGCCAGAAGCTAGACATTCTAGACTCCTTGTGTCTTTTATTTGTTCTTGTCATTGTTTATTCCTGAGATTGTAATTTAATGACAAGTCCCGGTAGGAGGAATGAGTCAGCACGCCCTGACCAGGCAGCGCACAGTGGCCCCACGCATGCGCAACAGTAGCTCCCAAGCCTGCTAACCTCTAAAGCCTCCCTGACCCCTGGAGACAGTGACGATGACGACAGAACACACGACAGATGGGGCCAGATACGTAGAGTGAGCAGTCATTGCCAATGGTGCCCGGGTGGAAGCTATAAAGGCTTGCCCAGTTCCTGCTTTTTGCCACTTGCCTGACTCCTGGAGTCTGTCTGTGTCATTGATGCAGAGCCTTCTTACCCGAGCACCCTGAGCCTTTCCCTTGTCCCCAAGGGTCTTGGTCGGGTCTCAAGCAACATTTGCCTTTCCCTTTTCACCCTCCAAACCATCCCTTTCCTCTCTCCTTCAAATTAATGGCCTCTTGTTTCATTAATTGTTATTTCATGTACATGTGCATTTGCATATGCATCTATATTCCTATTATAACCTGTTGGGTCTATATGAAGCTATATGTATGTATGTTTTCAATGCTGATAGTTTGACCCTAAACAGTGACTAGGGATGCTCTTTGCTGGGGAGGACCACCACTCCTGTCCCCAGGGTTACTTGTTTGCCTGTAATAATTTGTGTGCGTTTTTGAGGCCATAGGGGCTTTGCCCTGTCCAGTTTGATGTTCCTCGGTGACATCCTTGTTCAGCTCATATTTGGGAAGTCATGTTGTTGAGACTTTATGGGTATAGCTTCTGGCACTCCTAGGAGACATAATCTCACAGCAAATTCCCTGATCCTCTGGCTCTTACAATCTTTCCACCTCCTAATCCTCACCATTTCTGAGCGAGCATTGGGAGTATTTTGTTTTGTTTCTGTCTTAAAATGGTATCTAACCTTTTGTGTGTGTGTGTGTGTGTGTGTGTGTGTTTCTTTTCTTACTTCTACATCTATAAAATTCAGATGATAGCTCCTCTCTATATATCATTCACAGGTTTACTCTTTTTTTTAATTAGATATTTTATTCATTTACATTTCAAATGCTACCCCAAGTGTCCCCTATCTCCTCCACCCACCCTGCTTCCCAACCCACCCACTTCTGCTTTCTGGCCCTGGCCTTCCCCTGTACTGGGGCATATGATCTTTGCAAGACCAAGAGAGGCTTCCCCTCCCATTGATGGCCAACTAGGCCATCCTCTGCTATGTATGCAGCTAGACACTCAAACTCGGGGGTTACTGGTTAGTTCATATTGTTGTTCCCCGGTTTACTCTTAATCGACTAAGAAACACTAAATGAGAAAACAACAGACTGCTCAGCAACTGTTATTCATTAGGATTTGATTTTGAAAAAAAAAAAAAAGGATGTCTGCCCTATAGCAATTTAAATATAAGGAAATTATCTTTCCTAGGGGGGTGGGTGGGAAATATCTCCACATGAGAGCAGCTGGAAGGTATTTAGAAGGTAGGAATCTGGGCATGGCAACCCCCTGAGGCCTGGTGTTGTGTCCAGGGCCCTTATCTTTATCTGTGGGAAATATCCCAACACTCTGGTACCTGCATCCTGTTCAACAATGCAGGACTGGACAATCCTCCTCTGGCTGGATGGCAACATGCCCAGCTAGAAATGGAAGCTCACTAAGGATGGGGGAATAGGGGGTGTGGTGAGTCGCTGGCAGCCTTGGCCACAGCAGCCCCCTGACCCCAGCCACTTCATAACTAAGTTTTGCTACTGTGTTAAGAATCGTAATCGAGGACTGGAGAGATGGCTCAGCGGTTAAGAGCACCGACTGCTATTTCACAGGTCCTGAGTTCAATTCCTAGCAACCACATGGTGGCTCACAACCATCTATGAGATCTGATGCCCGCTTCTGGTGTGCTCATTTACATGAAATAAGTAAATCTTAAAAAAAAAAAAATGAATCATAATCGAAACATCTGTGTTTTCTGATGGTCTTAGGAGACCCCTGAGAAAGTGTCATTTGATCCCAAAGGGGATGTGAGCCACGGGGTTGCGGCCCACAGGGTTGAGAACCCATCGTTCCGTAGCCTCTAGTTTTTATTCAGATACCAATGACCTAGGGAGATGTGCCACTGGAGGTGTTGGCATTTGGGGTTTAATGATATCTTAGCTTTGTCCCCATGAGTAAAGTCACACCGTTGCACCTGTCTTCCCTGCCAAATGCCACAGATGAATTATTTCTCTTCATAGAAACGTGGGAGTCTATAGTGACATGAACAAAACCAAGCGGTGTGAAAGTAAAATGTGCCGTCTTCTCCTGGAGCCATCACACATCTACCCCATACTGGGTGATTAGACACAGAGCTGTGCCCATAGAACACAGCTTCTCTTCAGTAGAGACCTGTGCCCAAAAGTGAGAAAGCCACAATCGGGGCAGAGTTCTAACAACCTCATCCTTGCCCCGGGGGAACTTGAGATCAAGTTTGCATATGAAAAAATCTATTTCTGGATTCCAGAAAAAAAAATACGTAAAAATCCCAGTTGGACGCAAAATGCTAAAAGAAATAGTTGCTTAAAGGGTGTGTGTTTGGAATGGAGTTCCACAGAGGGCAGCCCTGACAAGAAGCAGGGACACAGGGCAGTGGAACCGACTCCTTACTCTAAACATTTTAGAGAATTCACAAAGACATATTTATTGGAGGTTTTGTTGTGTGTTGTTTAAGCTTATTTTTAATGAAGGACAATCTAGTGACCTTAATATAATGAAATACAACTATTTATAATGAGCTTTCCAACAAAATTTAATTGGACAGTCTACGGGATGGGGACAGTTTCAAGCTGGATCATGCTCTTTGCCAGGTACACAAATGAATAAATAGTCAGCTGATTTCACAAACAGTTCTGCAAAAACTCTTTCATGCCGGTGCCTGTGACAGGGCGTGGTCTCCCCCCGGGTAAGACATTTTCATCTTATGACCTCAAGGCCTGCATAACTGTTCTGATTGCTGTGACCAAGCAACTTAAGAGAGGACGGAAGGGTTTGAGGTAACAATTTGAGATAATAAAGTCCATGAAGCCCAGGATGGAATAGCCACAGGTCAGATGGTCCCTCTTCTCCCCTTGCCAGGAAGCAAAGAGAAGTGAAGGAATCTCCACAGCTCACTTTCTTTTGTATATGGTCTTCAGCCCCAGCTGTGGCATGGACCACCCACATTTATGATGAGTCCTCCCCGCCTCAAGCATCCTGATGTAGGATGCCCTCCCTGACACACCCAGAGATGTGTCTTCACAGTGAGTCTGACTCCAGTCAAGTTGACAGTAAAACCGAGTGATCACGTTCAGCAACAATCTTCTCTTTCTAAGGGCTCTTGTCTGGTAAGGCTACTAGGCAACCAAAGATCCCAGGGACGGTGCTCGGCAGAATTTAACTGTCTGAAACTGCTCTCCCAGTGAAGGTGTGTTCAGTTTAGAAGATTATCCTGACCAGAGAAAACTCCCAACAGCTCCCTGTTTAACAGTGTTATCCAGCCTTTTGGTACTATGACCAACTATTACATGAGAATCCTTAGATAGGTATATTTATAAATTTGTTTGCAAGGTATGGAAACAATCATTTCCATCTTGGGAGGTCAGTATGACAAGCATTTGGTTTGGTTGGTGTTGAATAGGACAGCAATATTCTTGCCAGAACCAACTCGATCTGACATTCAGCATTCCTAAGATGTGTGATGTGGCTTGATAATTGAGGAGATTATATACATGCACTCGTGTGTGTGTGTGTGTGTGTGTGTGTGTGTGTGTGTGTGTGTGTGTAGATGTGGCTTTAGGTAGAGAAGGAGAAGTCTAGGACTTATCCTGTGATATAAATAGGCAGAGATGAGGACAAATGTCCTACCTAAGTCTGACACCTTGAAATGCTAAGTAGAAAAACCTGAAATAAACCCGTCCCTGACCCAAGAAATTTATCCAACTCTAATCTTGACGCAGTCCCATGTTTTATAACTATAAACGATATCCCGTGGGTTTCACCCTGAATACATAGCACTGAGTATGTTCAATAAGCCTGAAATCAGGAGCTTAAATTCCAGTGGCCCAAATTTAAGGGTCCCATGATTGAGAAGGAAGCCAACCAACCAGCAGACAGAAATATAAACCCCTAGAGGTAGGCAGTTCTATCCGCTCTTCCAAAGACTTCAGAGAGCAAGACCTGGAAAACCGACATCTGTTAAAATAATCACCATGTGCATAGAGATGTGCACACGTACGGATTCACAAACCAGTGACACCCAAGGTCACAAGTCATCGATGCAATCAAAGCCATAGAGACTTCCAAGAAAATTAATTGACATAGAAAACAAAGTATCTTTACATATGACACTAAAATGAAAATAATTTTAAAATGTAGAAGATACATTAATATTTATAAGCTGTGTGTATTAGAAAGACAGAGTTCAAACTCAGACTTTACTCCCAATCCAGCAGCTCTACACTCACTCCAGCCCCCTTTCCACTTCTCTCACTGGGAACTCCATTCATTGAGAGTAAGAAACCTGACTCTCAGAATAATTCATATTCTATTGAATTATATTTTCAACCCTAATGTATATGTAAGATGGTTTCAGAATCTCTAAACAACACCTGTGTGGAAAAAATACTGTCTATAATATATTAAAAAAACTATAGTCTCATAGAATATAGGCAAATGACTATCGTCTGGTTTAGGAGACAATTCTGTTTATATTTGCCTCCTTCAACATGATCGTGTTATCCATTTGTGTCATTGTTAGGATCCATTTTCTATTGTCTTCTACTTCAGCCTCTCTGTGAGCCAGCCAATGGTTGGTCTTCATTTTTCATTTCTGAGATATGGGTGACATTACTGCAGATGTCCTTCTTTTAAAATAACTTTGTGGGGAGAATGGGAGAACTGGTGGGGCATAATCAGAATACACTGTATTCTATTTTTGATACAAATAATAATAAAATAAAATAAAAATGAGATGAAGTCTGTAATCATATTTTTAACATCATATTTCAAGATACTAGCTAATACAGTAAAGCTATAAAAGTTTCATAAACTGTAAAGGAGAAATTTTCCTGTTGTTTAAGAACAATAATATTGTCTACCTAGAGAACGTAAGAGAATATATAGGTGTGTTTCTAGAGGCTGTAAGAGACTTATTGGTCCAAATCAACATAAATAATGCAAACACACACAGACACACACACACACACACACACACATTTCAATGTCAGATATAAAAAACATTTGACACCATTAAACTATGAGTGATATAGAAGAATATCTTAGAAGAACATGAAAGAACTCTATGAGAATAATATAAAATTCAAGAAGTGATTGTAAACAGGACAGTTTAAGTTCTGACTTTGATATCTTTTGACAACGTACGCAGATCTCCTCAGAATGATTTAGACATCTGACGCATTCCAGCCAAAGTCACAACAGATTTGTTTTCCCTTTTGGCAGTTCTTTAATGATTCTAAAACAGACGACAGACAACATACTCCGAAGAGGAGGAAAAAATAAGACATGGGATTTGACCCCTAGGTATTCAGACTTAAATCTAAAAATCTTAAAACAGGAATGTTCAATAGACACCACTGACTGGAATGAAACACAGCCACAGCCCGTGAGTGGGTGAGTTATGGCAGGGCTGGCTTTGCAAGCCACTGTAAAAATAATGACTTCCACCATGCGTGGAGCAGTGTCAAGTGATTACCCATATGGAAACAATGCAAATTGAATCTTATTTCCATCAGACAGAAAATAAAGACCCTAAGTAAATTAAATCTTAAATGTGAAAGGAAAAAAACCATAAACTCATTGGAGGCAAAAAGAACAGTCCTTTATGACCCTAGGGAGGAAGAGTTCTTAAAGCAAAAGTGTATCAAAAACAAATACATAAAAAACAAAAAACAAGAGTCTGATACAATACATTAACATTAAAAACCGTTTTCATAAGACATCAAAGGAAAGTAAATTGCAAAACTGAAGTAGTAAATATATCTGTTACCTGTGTCGTCGACAAAGGGCTGTGTGGTGGTTACATAAAGGATCTACAATTACAGGCATGTGCCACCATACCAAGCACAAACAGACATAAAAAACTTGAAATCTGCTACCACTCAAATATTGGTCAGGATATGATGGAACTGAACCCTCATATCCTGCTAACAGAGGAGAATCTGTATAATCTCCCCCGGGGAAACAACCTGACATCATTTCCTACACTGAGCACCTGCTTGCCCTTTGGCCAGTCCAACTCTAGATCCAAGAGCAATGTTCATACCTTTGTAAAGGGATGAAGGAGAAATAGCAAAACATCTTAGTTAGTGCTTAATTGCTGTGAACAGACACCATGACCAAGGAAACTCTTATAAAGCACATTATTTGGGTCTAGCTTACAACTTCAGAGATTCAGTCCTTTATCACCATAGCAGGAAGCATGGCAGTGTCTAGACAGGTGTGGTGCTGGAGGGACCAAGCATTCTACATCTTCATCTAAAGGAAGCCAGGAGCAGACTGTCCTCAGGCAGCTAGGAGGAGGGTTTCAAAGCCTACCCCTACAGTGACACACTTCCTACAACACTTCCATACCTTCTAGTAGTACAACTCACTGGGCCAAGCACATTCAAACCACCAGACAGAATTAGAAGTGATCAAACAGAGACAGGGATGGAATATATACATTGGTAGTGGTTGCCTCACTCAATGGGCCATCTCTGAACAGTGGAAGTGAAGAGCTACAGCTACACAAACAGAATTCATATTAACCTAGACTTGATTTTCTTTACAAAGTGTGAAACTGTCAAAAGCTCCGCAGCATCCTTCTGGGATACAACACACATGAAGTACCTTTAAAGAATGGCAAAGGCATCTAGTGAGATGAGCTTGTGGTTTGTTTGTTTGTTTTTTCTTTCAGTTTGTTTATATGGTAGATTATGTTTATGGAACTTCATATACTGAACCAGCCCTGCATCCCTAGGATAAAGACTGCTTGATCATAGTGGATGATGTCTTTGATGTATTCTTGGATTCAGTTTGTTAGTATTTTATTGAATATTTTTGCATCAATGTCATTAAGGGAAATAGGTTTGAAATTCTCTTTCTTTGTTGAGTCTTTGTGTGGTTTAGATACCATGGTGACTGTGGCCACATAGAATGAGTTTGGCAGTGTTTGTTCTGTTTCTATTTTGTGGAATAGTTTTAGTAGTGTTGGCATTAGCTCTTTTTTGAAAATCTGGTAGAATTCTGCACTAAAATCATCTGGCCCCAAAAAAACATTTTGACAACATCCAACACCCCTTCATGTTAAAGGTCTTGGAGAGGGCAGGGATACAAGGGGCGTACCTAAACACAATAAAGGCAATAAACATCAAGCCAATAGCCAACATTCACTAGAATCAACAAGACAAGACAAGGCTTTCCACTCTCCTCATATCAGTTCAATATAGTACATGAAGTTCTACCCAGAGCAACAAGAGAACTAAAGGAGATCCAGGGGATACAAGTTGGAAAGGGAGAAGTCAAAGCATCACTATTTGTAGATAATATGATAGTATACATAAGTGACCCCAAAAATTCTATCAGAGAACTCCTATAGCCGATAAACATCTTCACCAAAGTGGTTGGATACAAAATTAACTCAAAGAAATCAGTAACTTTCCTTTATAAAAGTGATAAACAGGCTGAGAAAAAAAATGAGGGAAAAAAGAACTTTCACAATAGCCACAAATAACATGAGATTCCTTGATGTAACTCTAACCAAGCAAGTAAAAGATCTGTATGGCAAGAACTTCAACTCTCTGAAGAAAGAAATGGAGGAAGACATCAGAAGGTGGAAAGATCTTCCTTGCTCCTGGATCAGTAGAATTAACATAGTGAAAATGGTCATCTTACCAAAAGCAATCTACAGATTCTATGTAATTCCCATAACGATTCTAACACAGTTCTTCAAAGATCTTTTCTCAACTTCATATGGAAAAAGAAAATACCCCAGGATAGCTAAAATAGTCCTGAACAATAAAAATCTTCTGAAGGAAGCACTACTCCTGACTTCAAGCTTTACTACAGAGCAATAGTAATAAGAATTGCATGGTATTGGTATAAAAACAGATAGGTGGATCAATGGAATTAAATCAAGACCCAGAAATAAACTCACACACCTTTAGACACTTGATTTTTGACAAAGAAACCAAAACCATACAATGGGAAAGGGAGAGCAAATGGATCCATATTTATCACCCTGCTTAAAACTGAAGTCCAAGTGGATCAAAGACCTCAACATAAAATCAGATACGCTAAATCTAATAGAAGAGAAAGTGGGGAATAGCCTTGAACTCATTGGTACAGGAGACAGCTTCCTGAACAGAACACCAATGACTCAGGCACTAAAGTCAAGAATCAATAAATGAAACCTCATCTGATCACTATCACCATATATATCAACCATCATCAGGACAAAATGACAGCCTACTGAGCGGGAAAAGATCTTCACTAATCCTCCATTTGACAGAGGGCTAAGATCCAAAATATGTAAAGAACTCAAGAAGCTAGACAACAACAAACAAAATAACCCAGTTGAAAAATGGGCTACAGAGCTAAACAAAATTCTCAACAGAGGAAACTTGAATGGCTGAGAAGCACCTAAAGATGTCCTTAGTCATCAGGGAAATGCAAATCAAAACAACTCTGAGATTCCATCTAATAGCAATCAGCTAAGACAAAAATTCAAAACACCGCACATGCTGGCGAGGATGTGGAGCAAGAGGAACACTCCTCCACTGCTGGTGGGAGTGAAGACCTGTACAACCACTCTGGAAATCAATTCGGCAGTTTCTCAGAAAATTGGGAATAGTTCTATCTCAAGATTCAGCTATACCACTCCACAAGGATATTTGCTCAACTACATTCATAGCAGAATGTATTTATTTGTAATAACCAGAAACTTGAAACAACAAGCTAAATGTCTCTCACCTAAGAATGGATTTTTAAAATGTGATATATCTATATATTGGAATACGTCTTAGCCATTAAAAACAAGGACATCATGGGTTTCGCTGACAAATGGATGGAACTAGAAAATATCCTGAGTGAGGTGACCCAGACCCAAAAGGACATGAACGTTATGTACTAACTTATAAGTGAATATTAGCCATAAAGTACAGGCTAGCCATGCTATAGTCAACAGCCCCAAAGAAGCCAAACAAGAAGGAGGGCACAAGGGAGGGTGTTTGAATCTTTCTAAGAAGAGGAAACAAAATAGAGAGCAGAGAGCAGTGTTAGGAGGAAGCTTGGATGGAAGAGGGGATAGGGAGGAGAACAGGGTGGGTGAGGGAGATCATATGTAGGGAGAGCAGGAGAGATAGAAGGGAGATCAGCTGGGCGAGCCAACCTCTAGGAGTTGCTGGAGATCTGGGATAAGGAGAGGCCCCAGATCTTCTAAGGGGAAGCTCTAACTGAGATTCCTAACAGTGGATCTTCAGATATAGATCTGAAGTGGCCACTTCCTGTAGCCAGGCAGGACTCCCAGTGGAAGAATAAGGACAGAATCCCACCTACAAAGCCTCTGACCCAAAATGTGTCCTGCCTACAAGATGTACAGGGACAAAGATAGAGCAGAGTTTGAGGAAATGGCCAACTAATGACTGGCCAAAATTGAGACCCTTCCCATGGACAAGAACTAGACCCTGGCCCTATTAATGACACTCTGTTATGCTTGCAGACAGAAACCTGAGAGGCTCTACCCAGCAGCCTGCCTGCCTGCCTGCCTCCCTGCCTCCCTGCTTCCCTCCCTGCCTGCCTCCCTGCCTCCCTGCCTCCCTGCCTCCCTGCCTCCCTGCCTCCCTGCCTCCCTGCCTCCCTGCCTCCCTGCCTCCCTGCCTCCCTGCCTGCAGATCCCATTTCCCTAAATGGACTGCCTTGTCTGGCCTCAGTGGAAGAAGGGAAAGGGAGAATGGGGGAAGCAGTTGGGGGGGGGCACTGGAAGTAGACAAAGGGCTGATATTGGGTTGCAAAAGCAATAAACTAACTTAATAATAATGAATGGCAGCAACTCATAGGATCAAGGAGGGAGAGGAATGGGAGGGTGGGCAAAGGAACCATGTGGCTTTCACGTCAAAGTTTAAAACTGGATTTTGGGTGTACAGCTCCTTGTTGTCCCACAGCTCTTTATGAATGAAATGCACTAGAGCAATTTGTTTCTACTTGCAATTTCAGTAAAATGTGAAGACATTTTAAAAGCCAGTTTGAGAGGAGCACACATAGCTTAAGAACACCCCTTCAGTTTACACGAGCACACACAGGTATCAGCACACATCAGGGAGGATGAGGTATACCAGGTGAAGGTTTGAAAGACTGCTCAGTCACTGAGGATGTTTGAAGGGGAAGAGGGAGGGCACAATGATGGGTGTCCTTGTATGGCTGTAGCAAGCTGTAATACACACTGGATGGATTACAGAGAAGTCACCGCTCATCGTTCTGGCTTCTGCAAGATGAGTAGAGTACAAGGGCACAGCATCTGTTGAGGGCCTTCAGTTTCCATCGTGCCACGGAAGAGAAAGGGCATGGGAGAGAGTGGGACTGAACTAGAAGTAACAGACTGCTTTAGAATTGGTGTTAATCCAACCACCGTCTCTTAGAGGTCCCATTGTTGAAGGCTACTGAACTGGGGATTCTGTTCTTTGTTTATTTGCTTGCTTGCTTTTGTTTTTGTTTTGGTTTTGGTTTTTTAACATATTTGGGTATAGCACATTTAAACCATAGCAATAGGAATCAAGAAAAAAGTTAGATATGGCTTTATTTCTGAATTTTCTACAATGAGGATCTATTTGCATATGGGTTGCATAGTTTGAGTCTTATAAACTCGAAAAGAGATTTGGAAATCAATTGTTGCTTTCAGGACAGAGTCTCACTATGCAACCAAACTGGCCTGGAACCTTCTGTGTAGATCAGGGATTCGGATGACCTTGAAGTCACAGAGATGTGCTTGCCTCTGCCTCCTGAGTCCTGAGATTAAAGTGGGACATCACTGTGCCTGTCCGAATCTGTAGAGAAATTGAACTAAGGAGGAAGGGGAGGAGAAGAAGTAGGGAAATAGGAGGGAGGGAGGGGGCAGAGAATAAAGGAAAGACAGAGGGAGGGGGAAGAAGGGAGGGGAAGGGAGGAGTCAGAGTAGGGAGGAGGATGAAAGGGAACTAGGAAGGGGAGACTGAGAGAAGGGAAGAGAAATGGGAGAGCAGAGACTAAAGGAAAGAGGAGGGGGAGGAAAGGGGAGAGAAATGGGAGGGAGGGAAAAACCAAGTCTTTAGTGTCCGTAGGATGGGTGGGGGTATAGTGAGGTTGGGTACCTGCCCCTGCTCCCTGCCCTCACAGGTCAATACTTGGGGAAATGCAGTCCTGTCTCCTGCAAGCTCCCTCAAGCCTGCTTACCTGCAGGGAAGAAGCTCCAGTCTGCTCTAGGCAGGGCTGACCTTCTCTGCTTCGAGGGGGTGTAGGATTGAGTGACTCACAGCTCTCTGCATCCTGGATAGGAGAGAACCTGCCTGTGGGTTCTCAGAGGAGGCTCCTAAGTCTTGTCTCCAGGGAGTTTCTTCAGAAAGGGTGCTAACCAGATGCCCTGGTTAGAAGGGACTTGGCTGCTTTACCTCCATATCAATTATTCATAGCATAATTTTTTTTTTCAGAACACTGCGTCCTTAAACGTGGATTCTGTTTTTTTTTTCTAAAACAGGTTTAAAATTCTAATATTTTCCTATGACAAGATTCCTAGCTGAAGATTAGGCTCTCTCTTTTCTGATTCCTGCCCACTGATAAATGCCCCCCCCTCGACCAAGGATAATAATCAAATTCGCAAATAAAACCATTTAAATGTTCTGCATTTAAGTATATAACACAATACGTCAGTGTCTCATCACCATCCTCTAAGCAATGCTTAGGTTTCAAGGTAGGTGGAGCATTAATATCGGAGGGACGCTAATGTGATAAACAGAGAGAACTGCTTTAAAAGTGTGGGGAATCGCTGGCCTTTTCCAAGGCGGCTTGTAAATCCAGTATTATTTATGGCATGCAGATTTGGATCTGTGAGAGTTTCTAACCTTGAAGACTATATATCCTGGAGCTGTGTTCCATTTGGGTGACTTTAAGACACATGGCTGAAGGGCGGGAGACAGTCCCCTTTATCTCACTGTTGGGGTAGTCCATCACATCTGTTAGGGTATTGTGGCCATTAATGCATTACTGCGTAGTGTCTGTTTGTAATTTTAATAAATCATACATCTAAAGGCTTTTATAATCAAAGTGATGTGTGGTAGGCATTTTCAGATTGGAATGCAAAGAGAGAGGAGGAGAGACCAGACAGAGATGAGCTATAAAGGACAAATATTTAAAAGTGTACATCCTGGCTAATTTAAATCCAGTCTACATGTGTGAAATTGGGATTTTGGGGTTTTTTTTTTATTTTCTTCTTTTCTTTTATTTGCTTATTTTATTTTATTGCCAATATGTTACTGCAAAGTGCCACAAACAGACATTCTAGCATTTGCTCCCCAGCTTGGCATCCTCTTAAGAGCAAAACTAAATAGGTATTGCTGGGGAATTAATTCTGTGCCCTCCATCCTTTGTCAGCTCTGCCGCTTCTTTTCCTTGACCCATTCGTTCATTAGTTCATTTGTTCACTAAATGTTTACGTGAACACTTATGATGTGTCCCCTGTACAGGGCCCCAGGCATGTAGCTGAGGGTCAGGCTGTTCACAGGGAGACGCTGCGGTGGAAAATGGTTTCCTCTTCCAGTGTCTATTCTCTGTGTGAAGACCTTGCACTCAGTACCTCTTTACCTGTGTTTCTCTGTCCAGATCTCCACTCATGTTCACACATAACCCACCCCTGGTCTCTTTACCTCAGAAACCCTGTAATTTAGAAACAGCTCCATATTATAGTCCATATGACACCAAGTCCCAATGTGATTCACATGTCTAAGTCACTGCTGTTTGGATATTATTTTAAGGCCATAAATCCAGACATGAATGGTAATTAATGCACAATGGATTTATGACCAACCCTAACCCTGGGTTCAAAGAAGCCATCCCTATAGGACTGAAAACTTCCAAGGGCACAGAAGGCAGTAAGAACAGCCAACTGCTCCTCCACAGATGGAGCAGAGCATCACCAGGGGAGGAGCCTGTGTGATCGGGACCAAGACAAACAAGAGAATCCAAGGCAGCTGCCAGGACTCTAAGGTTTTATATTATTTTTCAGTAGCTGTGAAAGTAATTCCTCGGAGAATGATTTAAAAGGAGGGTTAGTTTAAGCTCACAGCTTCAGAGTTTTGATACATAGTCCTTGGCTCTGATGAATCTGGGTCCTTGTGAGGCAGAATACCATGGTACAGGAAGCTTGTGTCTGTGTGTGAAGCAGAGCATCATGGTACAGGAAGCTGTGGCAGAGAGTGATTATCCCCATGAGCTGGATGCACGCAGGTTCTTCAAAGGCACGCCTGAATGAGCTTTTCTTCCAGGGAGGCTTCTCCCGAAGTTTCCCCCATCTTCTAAAATAATGCCACCAGTTGGTGACTAGCTCGTCAGCACTTGAGCCAGTGAGGACATTTCACATTTCAGTCTCAATAGCTTCTACCACTTTTAGTCACCAGTCAAAGCAGGGCACCGGCATAGCCTTTATTATTCATTGTGCCTAAGGGCATGGGTTCTCATTAGAGAGCCTAGATTTATTCATTCCAAGCAACTTCCTTTTCCATTCTCATGAAGTCCCAAACCGAAAGGACTATTCTGGCTATTACATACCAGAACTTGGTCGCACCTTTTACCTACTGGGGTCAGAGTTCTGATGCTGAGACTAAGCAATGCCAGGCAGCAACCTCCATCATGTGTTTCTGAGTGTGCTGTGGATGTTACCCACAGAAGCCTCCACTAGGGACCTTGGGTTCTAACTATTTGCCACCCCTCTGGTGGGCATCATGGTGCTGATGTTGACTTTCCTGTTCGGTATGTTGATATGACAGTAAGGATGCCCAGTACTGTATGCCTAGTGTTGTTTTGAGTGATTAACCACATTAACCCATTTTATAAGCTGGATGACAATCTTATAAACTGGGAGCTATGATTAACCCCAGTTTTTCAGGTAAGAAAACGGAGGCATGAAGAGATTGTATAGAAGATCTATTTGGAGAGTTACTACACTGAACTGTATTTCGGTTATTTATAAGAGGCTCTGTGACATGACTGTAGTCTTATCCTGACATACCCCATAATGTCCTTTTTCTTTCTGTTTGGTGTATTTGAGACTTAAGGTGTTCTCTGCAGTGTTTATCTAATGGCAGCCCTGTCATGGTTTCAGAACAATACGAAACATGCTTCTGATGCTATTTGTTGACTGGTTCTGATGTGTTAGTGATCTTGCTCATTATAATTAGTAACAAAACCTGCTTTTGCTTTCCCACACTCCAGGTCCATCTATCCCGTGTTAGGTGGTAACAAGAAAACACTGGAGCCTTGTCTCCGGGATCACTTTCTCTCTTCCTCGGGGACTGAGGCTGCAGCATCACCTCTGTTAAAATGGTCTCTCTCCTTCCTGGCTAGATAGGAGGAACAGGCTCTCATCAGGAGCCAGCTCGGGATGGCTGCAGTTCACAGTAACCTGCTCCATATTTGATGAAGAGCTGGAGGAGAGGAACTCAAACTCTCCAAACACAAAGGAATGCTAATTAGCCTGGTTTGATTGGCACACGTTGATGTCACCCACCCCTTAAATAGGAACAATTATTAATTGTTAATGAAAAAGAAGGAGCAGGAAAGTGAAAAGGAAAATTGTCCCATGAATGTCATCCTGAGGGGGACTCTTGGGATCACTGTGAAGATGGCAGTCAGTTCAGGCACCTCAGGAATTTAAGGATGTCACAGAATTGGCTATCACAAAATAATTGGTGTGTGTGTGTGTGTGTGTGTGTGTGTGTGTGTGTATACATATGTGCTTGTGTATATGTGTGAGTACATGTGTACTTGTGTACATGTATGTTTGTATGCATATGTGCTTGTGTATGTGTGTGTATATGTGTGTGCGGGCTCATCTCTGCCATTGTGATTTCTCTGTTTAATGTAATTTTAAAGGATAAGACATTTTGTCAGGTATACTTAGCCTATTTTCAGAAAGTTTAGGTATTCCTTTGTGTTACAGCTACATAAAGCTATTTTTTGACTGTTTTCCTCTTAGGATAAAATGCAGAAACATCACATCAGCAGTCTCTTTATGCAGCTGGGTTATGATTTTACAGTTCAAAATGTCCTTATTTCAAACCGGCCTGAGGGAAGTCTGGCTAAAATCAAGACTTTGGGGAGACATGTAACTTGACACTAAACAAATTCTGAGCCTCACTGTTTATCTTTCTTTCCATGTTGGATCCCAGATGTATACTTTTTTTCCTAGGCTGTCTGGAACCAAGCTGATGATATTTTTCTTTCCTTCCAGGATCCTTTGTGAGGACAGCGATTGGTGACAAGAGCCATCAGAGCAAGGGGCAGGCTGACAGGAGTGAGGGCAAAGCGGACCCAGCCCAAAGGGACTCATTAGCTCAGTGTTCTTCATCGCGGCTGGAGGCCTTGATCTTTACTAGAAAATTCCAGTCTCAAGTGCTGAACAAAATCAACCAGACTCCATTGCTAGGAAGTAAATTATGAAGAAAATGTCTTAATAAAAAGATAGTTTCAACTGGTCACCTTCATCATTCTTTTTCAAGCATCTACAGATGCAGTGGTCCAGAGAGGTAAGTTTACAATGATTTCAAGCGAAGATCATTTTTTTTTTAACAGATACCACTTGTGACCCACATACATACCAGAAAGATTTTTCTAGACCAGAAAGTACAACATGTGAAGGCAGGATAGACATTTTAAAACTGACAGTAGATATGAAACTGTTCATTGCCCTCAGAAGTGGAGACCGAGAGGAGGATTTGGGTGCAAATCCCTTCTTTGCAGAGGGCACAGGCCTAGGGAAGCCGATCAGGGAAGAGAGCTCTGAAGCTCTAAGCCACAAGGGGCAGTATAGAGCAAACCCTTCTAGTTTTGGTTCCAGGATTTTATCTTCCCAGTATTTCCTGACTGCTTTGTGACAGGTCTGAGAGCCAAGCGAGTCCTTGACCATCTATATTACTATACACAAAATGGAAGCTGTTGATCAGATGGCTTCCCCGAGTGCCTTCTCTCACGGATTCCTCCATAGATGTCACATGTACCACACAGCCACACACCCCTTCCGCCATACCTGGCGCTCTTGAGTCTAAACCAAATTACTGGATGAATGAAAAAAATGAACCGAGATGTGTGTCCATGAGCTAACAAAGCTCGCCTTGGTCTCTGCGATTTTTTTTCCCTACTTCATTTCATGTACAACTCAGTGAAACCTCTTTGACTCATTCCAGCTCCTCGCACGATGAGCATTTCAAAGCCCTCCAGCCCCTTACCCTGTAATGATGGCAGACATCACACTTACAGAATCTTCCTGGCTTTGATCACACCACATCAGCAGTGCACAGGAATGTTCAGGAAATGTCAGGCGTCTTGGGGAGTAGGCATGCCCTTTGGTGTCAAATTCAGACTTCCTGCGGACTTCCACCAACAGCATACTTGATGCAGAGCATGTTCCAGGTACTTTATACGAACAGAGAAGGGAGCTGTTCTCAAAGCCATGCTCCCTGATGGCTATGAGGAGCTCTAAGGATAGGCAATGCTCTGTTTGTCCTTCACAAGATTTTTTTAATTGAGTGTCATTAGGCAGGGCATGTTGACTTGGGTTGACCAGTTGTCTATTTCCCAAAGTAGGCCAGAAAGCTAGGGCTTTATTGCTGGAGACATCTTGTCTGGCCTTCTTCACACAGCTGTGTCTGTGCTCTGCAGCCTCCAGCTGTCTGTATTCCCAGAAGCTTAGAGACAAGTAGATGGTGTTTAGCTGAACTCTCTTCCCTTAAGTCTCTTTCTGTCCTGGAAATGAACCTCAGGAAAACCAGTAGAAGAGTGGCAAGGGTCAGGTGGAGAGAGAGCTCCTCATCCTAGTTTGTAGAACTGTCTACATACATCATGATCCCCTCTATCTTACAACTACCCCAGCCTCCTCCCAGCAGACCACATTCAGTTGTCTCCTGGCCCCTTGTTACTGAAGCTCTCCCTTTTCCTTATGGTAAAGTTTAAAACCCAGTGGCCTCTGTTTCACTATTGTTGGGAAACAGACCTCATTCTCATCTTGTTCTCTATCTGCTGAACAGGTGGCTTTCAACTGAAAGCCTTCATTTCAGGATTTTAATATCTGTTAGATTAACAGGTTAGGAAGCTGGAAGTTACAGGCAGCAGATGGGAAGTGGTAGTAACTCCAGGCCAAGCTTGTTTCACTTCAGTCTGGTTTTAGCACTGGGGGTGTAAAGAGACATAATTGGTAGATATACAGGCCAAAGGATACAAGATGAGAATACGTTATGAGCCTTACCTAAAAGTAACTTATTGCCAGGCACAGCAATGACCAGATTCAGGGCACTTGCTTTTGCAATAAGGAAGAGTCTTTTCCACTATGGAAACTTTCCATCCAGGAAGAGTTCGTGCCAAAATTTGCTTAAGCATTCTTTTCTTCCAAAGGGCAGAGTCCTCAGGATGGCCCCTTCGGGTGGCAAGACCGTGTGAATGTTATGCACAACTTAGAGAAAATAACCCAAGGGGCACACCCTGAAGCCTAAGCAAATTGCCCAGAAATCAACTGTCTGTAGCACAAACTAATTGAATTCCCACAGAACGTACCCTTCCTGGCCACACTGTCCCTCCACGAAGAAGAAATAAGTACATTGAGCTGAGTGTATACAAGGTGCACAAACTCCTCCACTCCTCTCAACGATGACAGGAGAAAGTCTCTCCACCAATCAGAAGAAATGGAAGTAGCGATTTCATATATTGGATGAAGGCAGTATCTGCATTGGCCTCTTGTAGTGGTTTAAGTGAGAATGGCACCCATAGGTTCATAGATTTGAATACTTGGTCATGGGGGTTGGGATTTCACTGTTTACAAGGATTAGGAAGTGTGGCCTTATAGGAGACGTATGTCTCTGGGAGATGGGCTTTGAGGTTTCAAAAGCCAATTCTAAGCCTGGAGTCTCTCACTACCTGTCTCCTGCAGATCTGGATGTAGAACTCTCAGCTCCTTCTCCAGCACCATGTCTAGCCACATGCTGCTATGCCCCCCAACCCTGATGACAATGGACTAAACCTCGGAAACTGTAAGTCAGTCTCAGTTAAATGCTTTCCTTTATAAGAGTTGCTGTGGTCATGGTGTCCCTTTGCAGCAGCAGAATGCTGACGCAGACACTTCTCGATCCTAGCTGTTAGCAGCAGCCCAATTTACAGAGATAGTTACTGTGGGCAAAAATGTCAACCCCTGTAGGCATCTTCCACCCACATTAAGAAGCTGGGGGTGGGGTTGGGATTGTTCCGGAGACATTCATCACATTTCTGCAGATGTCTGGCATTCCCCTGAGACTGTATCGCTTATACAGTCGCCAGAAGTGAGGGTGTTGAAGCCACTTGCCTATCCCTCCCAAGTAGCATCTATTTTTGTTTTATTTATGTACACTAAACATTCAGAATTCACATGATGCATTATCTAAGTTCCCTAGAAGTTGATAAAAGCAGAAAGAGACTGAAAACCATGATCTGTCTGGAAAGCTGGTAACAGTGATTCCCCCCACCCCCAGAATGTGGCAACTGAAGAGACCATGGAAAGTCAACCAGGGCAGTTGAAAATGAGTTAAACATGGAGGTGCCTCTGTAAACATCTGTTCTTCACTATCAACTTTCAAATGAGAAACTACAAACCACAACCGATTCATTTGAGAGCATCCAATTGCTTTGGGTTATTACCCTGATAAAATAAATGTATTGTGTTGAATTTACTACCACCTTGACTCTTGGAGGAAATTGAAGTACACTACTGTAGAGAAATGTCTTCTGAACTGGTTCCACACCCAGAATGTAATCTCTGCTCCTTCTAGATTAAAAACTCACCATTTTCCCCTCCATTCTGCACCAAACCCCAGCATCATACTCTCCGTCCCTAGGAATTTGACCACTCTAGGTTTCACTCTAAGGGTGAAACCATCCATGCTGTTCTCTTTGGGTATGACTTGGTTCTCTTTCAGCAGAGTGTCCTGAAGGGTCACTCTTGCTGTGCCAAAAGACCTGTGAGTTGTCTGCCTCCTGGCTGCAGTGAGGAGGCACTGAATCCAGCAATAAACTGGGAAAGCCAGCACTTCTGGAAGACACTTCAGACTCTTAATATAGATTCAGAAACGAGACTCTCGAATTGTGTGACATCTCTGTCTTTAGTTTGGGAGAAAGTGTCATACTGAATTCCATGACAATTGCTCATGCAATAACACCACAGAACATGGTGAATCCCATTTCTCCACATCACTAACACATTTTAAAGACTTTTTTTTTTTTCATTTTTCATAATATGTACATGGAGTTGGTCCCGACATCTGAATGCAGGTGCCTACAAAGACCAGAGGCATCAGCGATCTCTGAAGTTTGAGTAACAGGTGATTGTGAGGCATCTGAATTCAGGTCCTAGCAACCAAACTGGAGTCCTCTACAAGGGCAGTGCATGCTTTCTAACTGCCAAAGCTCACCAACACATTTTCTTTTCAAGATGATAGCCATTCTAATGGAAGGGAAATGGCTTCTCATTTTGGTTTTGAATCCAGCATGCCAGGAAGGACACTATTCAGTCACAGTCTTATAGTGTATAATCCTGGTCAATAGTTTTATATCAATATCCATCCAGGATATTGACCCACCATTTTCCTTGCTTTGGTGATGTTATCGGCTTTGTTGCTAGGGAAGGGCTGGTCTCAGAGTGATGCATCCAAGTTGACACCCATATATTTGGGGACTTGAAGGATTCCTTCACTATTGATCTATAATCTCATCCCATAATGACCAGAAAAGATACTTTGCATGACACCAGCATCCGTGGACTTATAAAGACTTGTTTTGAGGTCTGCTTATGTGGCCTGTGCTAAGAACACTTCCTGTACCTGTCTGGTTCTCCTGGCATGGGTTCCTCTATGTCTGGTAAATCCAGTTATCCAAAGGCATTGTTCAAGCTTTCACATCTTTAGTGACTTCTCCTCTAGGTGCTTTATTTATTGTTAAAACAGGGTATGGACATTTCTTGCTGTAACTATGGTACTTTCTACTTTTTTTCCCTCTCTGACCCTGCCAAAAATTCTTCCACACTTGTAGGCACTTTGAAGTTAGGTGCATGGTTCCTGTACCTTCTCATGAGCTGACCTTTTTATGATTATTACATGGTGTCCTTCTTTGCACCTTAAAACAGATTCTACTCATGCTCTGGTTGAGTGTGTATTCTTAGCAGAGGCATTTTGCTCTTCTGTCTGATATGAGCATGGAGTGTTATTTTCCATTTCTCTACCCGCCCTGTGCATCTACAGTTCTAAAACAACTCTCTGGGACATGTACTACTTAGTTTCATTACCAAACTGACACAACCTAGAGTTACCTAGGAGACAGGGGGATCCTCAGCTGAAGAAGCCCCTCAGTCAAATTGCTCTATGGTTGGGTCCGCGAGGAACCGTGTTGACTGATGGAAGTGATCCAGTCCACTGTGGGTGGCACAATCCCTAGGTGGGTGGCCCTCCACTGTATAAGAAAGCTAGCAAAGAGCAAGTCAGAGAGCCAGCAGTAAGGAACATCGCTTTGGTTCCTGCTCTCCTTTCCCTTGGCCCTGGACCGTAACCCGGAAGTATAGGCAGACATGGACCATTGAGTCCCATAAGCTCATTTTGGTCCAAATTGTATTTACAGCAACGGAAATCAAGCTCGACAAGTGGTAAATAGTTGGAGCCTATGTTTTTATCCATTCAACGATGCTGCACCTTTCGGTTGGGAAATAAATCCACTTACATGAAAGAGTTGCCAGTGAGGCTGGAGAGACAGCTCTGGAGTTAAGCGCACTGACTGGTTGCCTTTTCAGAGGGCCCAGCATCTATTCCCAGCACCTACATGCTCACAACCATCATTAACTCCAGTTCCAGGTGAGCTGCCCTCTTCAGGCCTCTGAGAGTACCACACACACCCTTGGTTCAAGCTAAACACTCATACCTATGAAATAAATAAGTCTTCAAAAATCAAAGATATTCTACTCATTTGGTTTTTTTTTTTTTTTTTTAATGTGTCACACTTTTTGCCTCCCTTCCCCCTTCCAGCTCTTTGTTTGCAGTCCATTATTTTCCAGTTTGGGGATTTTGATTGACAGGGCATGATCAGTATTTCATTTCCCTTTGTATACAGGTGTAAATAGTTTCTTTTGTGTGACACTCCAATCACATGAAATAAAGTTGTAGCATTCTACTAAGTAATAGTGCAGTTACACAGAGAACTTAAAAATGACAATCACCTAGTTTCAACCAAATACAAACTCTCTGCTCTGTTTGTATCTCACGTTTTTAATGTTTATAAGTATTGTGTACCCATGAAGAGAGCTATAGGTTTTTTTCACACTTATACTCTATAGACTCAAGTTAAAATACAGGTTGCTATATTTGCCCATGTAAGTATTTTTGTATATGAATTTGTACTTCTTTCTGCACCCTCCTGATCCAATCTGAAGGACTCCTTTTCCTTTTTAACAGAGCCAGGGCTTTTCATGTTGATTCAAACATCCCACCCCCCATAAGCATTCACTCCCGACAGCTATCTCCATTAGGGTTTCTATCACTGTAGCCAAATACCATGATTAAAAGCAACTCAGTGAGCCGGGCAGTGGTGGCACACGCCTTTAATCCCAGCACTCGGGAGGCAGAGGCAGGCGGATTTCTGAGTTCCAGGCCAGCCTGGTCTACAAAGTGAGTTCCAGGACAGCCAGGGCTACACAGAGAAACCCTGTCTCGAAAAACCTTAAAAAAAAAAAAAAAAAAAAAAAAGTAACTCAGTGAGCTTCACTCCCTTATCCACTTCCGTATCACGGCTCATTATAGAAGGAAGTTCAGGGCAGGACCTGAAGCAGAGGCCATGGAGCGGTGCTGCTTCCTGGCTTGTTCTTTGTGGTTTGTTCAGCCTGCTTTCTTATACAACTTTGGGCTTGCTAAAGGCCAACCTTATGGAGGCATCTCCTCAAAGAAGACTCTCTCTTCTCAGTTATGTCCAAGTTTATGTCAAATTGACCAAGACCAGTGAAGAAAACACTTCTTCGTCTCCCTTGCTCGCTCTGTCTCTCTCCTTCCCTTTCTCTCTCTCTCTCTCTCTCTCTCTCTCTCTCTCTATATATATATATATATATATATATATATATATATATATATATATATATCCCTTTCCTTTTTCCCCTCCTCTTCCCCTGCCCCCCTCTCTCTGACTCCCCCTGCCCCCCGGTTTAACATTTTGTACAGAAGTTTCTTGTTAATGGACTCCAGCATCTTATCATCTGGGCTTATCTACCTCCAATCCTGTATGTTCATTTCTTCCTTCAAATATGAGAAGTTTGCAGCCCTCATACCTTCAGATAAGTTCCCTCCTCCCCCTTTCTCCTTACACCTTCATAACATGTGCATTAGCCCAGTTATTTGTGATACAAAGCCTAAAATTTTAAAAAGCCTTTGACTCATGGAGGAGTGCAGCCTGCAGATGCCTGCCCTTCTCCATTCCTGTTCTCTTTCTGCACCCCAAAACTTGATGGTCTCAAACAAAATGTTCAAATTACCGACCCATTATTATTATTATTATTATTATTATTATTATTACTATTACGATTTTATCTAATCAAGTCTCCTTTATCATCGCTATACATTCAGTGTCCCTATGATTGAGCCTTTTGCCAAATCACTCTAGTGAATTTTCAGGTCAGTTATTTTATCTTTCAGTTCTAGAATTTGATTCATATCTGTAATGTCGCTGCTATTTGTATTCTCATTTTTATCCATGACTTGCTTTGTGTTCAGTTGTCTGTGTTCTCTTTCTTAAAGCACAGCTACCATCTTTATGACTGAGTTTAAACTCTTTTTTTTTTTTTCTTTCTCTGTATAGCCCTGGATGTCCTGGAACTCACTCTGTAGACCAGGCTGGCCTTGAACTCAGAAATTCACCTGCCTCTGCCTCCCAAGTGCTGGGATTAAAGGTGTGCGCCACCACGCCGGGCTTGAGTTTAATCTCTGTCAAGAGCTCACAGGTCCCCATTTTATGGTCAACTTCTGAGCCTTTGTTGTGCTTCATTAGGCCTTGTTCTCTTGTCGTTTGCTGGCCTTGCAATCTTTTATTGCAATTTTAGCATTTGGGGAATTTCTTTTTTTTTTTAAAGACCTACAAAACCAAAATGAGAACTGGGTTGCAATCAATTGGGTTGCCTACCACACTGCTTCTGAGATCTTGCTCCCCCTCGTGCCCGCCTGGGGAATTGCATCCTTAAAGTGTTGTTCCCCTTGGTTTTCAGGGGTCCCTGGAGTCTCACCCCAATGGATTAGTACTCCCGGGTGAGGAGAGCCAGACCTTCTGGAAGATTGAAGGTGTGGCTCACTCTTGGTGTCAGTCCCACTGGAGCATTTCCTGTGGTTTGTGCAAGGTTGGGGAAGAAGAAAGGTCAGGTATGAAACAATGCCACAAAGCCTTCCATTCGTTCCAGTCTCTTCTCCGTTTTACCTTGGCCAGGGTTCTGTAGTTTCTCAGCTCATCTCTAGGCTCCCCACAGAGGTATAGTTTCTCACGTAAGGTTAATTTAATAACTTGTCTGTTCAGGACAGAGGGGGAGAAACTTTCTAGTTTCTCTTAAATGTTTTCTCTTTGTTTGTTTGTTTGTTTGTTTTAAAAAACAAAACAAAACAAAACCTGCAGCAATCCCCTTGCCAAACTCTTCCTTCTGTGATGGGAGAGACAACCCCTGAAGAGAGCACCTGCTGGCTCCACTTACCCTGTGGTAAGCTGAGGCAGCAGGTAGCAGCCCACATGAGCATGCCTCTAACCAAAAAAACAAAAGGAAAAGGAAACAAACAAACAAACAAACAAACCCCCATATTGTTTCCATACACATGGCAAAAGGAACAAAGAGTTAGGTCATATCACCAGCTAGTTAAGAGCAGTGGCACTTATTCATCTGTGTGTGGACATATAAATCTGAGAATTGGGATGTTTTATTTATGAATCCAACCCTATGGATTGTTCTTGACAAAACACAACGCTTTCTCTCTCTTGTTCCTCCTCAGGAAGACAACACACCCCCGTCTTTCTTCCATGGCTCACGTCATTTCATGCTTGCTGTGAGTCTCAGGTCTGGGGTACCCTGCAAACGTCCCTTCGAACTTCTCTTTGGATGATGAGACCACAGAAACGGGGGAACGTCTGAATCTGCTGGAGCGAAGGGATGGGAGCACTTCCGGTTCTAAGCAAGGTTGCTGACTCGGAACCCAGGAGAGGCTGAGTCTGTGGCATCCGAGGTGTTGGTAATCTGTGCCTAACCACAGTCACCTGGCAAGGAGATGCTGCCTCCCACTGACCACAGGTTGAGAAGTGGCACTCTCCTAGAGGGGACCTTGGATACCGTGGGCTATGGGGTTGTGAATCCATGGCAGCCGAGCAGGGTCTCTTTACTGTTGACCAGTATCGATGAGGGACTGCCATTTTACTGCACACATGGGTGTCCTGCCCTGGTGTTTCAGCAGTGGAAAGGGAGCTACACAGAGGTGGCATACACTGAAAATTCCCTCACCTTGGCAAGCACAGTTCACCATGACTTCATACATGAAAAGTCATCAAGTCCTGTTTATTGCCTCTCAAGAACCATGGAGAGCAATAGATACACTTTAGTTTTGTTTTCTTTGGATTCAAAAATGGATCTATGAATTTCCTTTTCGGTTGATGCTCTAATGTCTACCCTGTGACATTAGATAGTCTTCTGTAATACAATTTTCTTGCGTGTCTCTTGTTTTATTGATGACTGAGTTTTGAGGGAAGAAGCTGATTACGTCATTGAAGAAGTGGCATAGAAGACCGGAGTGATGGCTCGGTGGCTAGGACTTGCTGCTCAGCCATGAGGTCCAGAGTTTGGATCCCAGCAGGCAGTCACGTAGGTTCTCTGTAAAGGACTGTCACTCCATCTCTGAGGAAACTTGTAGACGCCTGACTCGCCAGCAAGGAAGACACCACGACAGGATTCTTCTGCACACGTTTATTGGGAGAGTTTGATTGCGAAGGTGAAAGACCCGGAGCCCCGTTGGCGCTGGTTAAATAGGCTTAGGAGTGGCGTGGCCATACCTGATCGGTGTTGCTTTCAGTCCCTCATTTGCATGCTCCGGGATGAGCTGTGACTTGGCGAGAAAACTTTTGCACATGCGCACATTAGTTGTTTACCAGGACTTGCGGGCGGTGTCCAGCGGTAGCCAGCGCCATCTTGTAAAGGCGTTATGTGGCTTCCCACAGAAACTCTCTCTTTTGTTCTCCATGGATGCACAGACATCCACACTAGTTCACATATATCCAATATACCTATGCAGGCATAGAGCACATGCGTGTATACACACAGACACATGGATAAATACATAATTTCTACATAAAGTAGAATGAGGAAAAGATGAGGAGGAGGATGAAGAGAAGCAGGGTAGAGAAGCAACCTCTCTATCCAGAGGAATTTGCATGGACGGGAACATATGGAATCTATTGAAAAGGTGGTGCGTGGTGACATATTTGAGCCCAAGTTTGTCAGGACCCACAGTTCAAACTGTCTTTCATACACAAGTCACAATTCACATTTCAGGTCATCTTTCAGATACGATTAGTGTCATCACTCACCCACTTGTGCATTCAAATTCAGAAATATTTGCTAAGGCTTACTTAATATGTGCTAAACTCCATCTTAGGTATAAAAGAAGAAAAAGAAAAACAATTCCTGTTATCATAGGATTTATTGTCTTATGAGCCAAGACCTATAGAGGCACAAAATACAAGTAAAACCCATAGAAACCCCAAACTTAAATGTACAAGAAGAGTCTACCAAGAGTTTAGGAAACAAAAAGCATTATTATAGTACTAGAAGGACGGCTCACAGGTTAAAATCATCGCCGCTCTTGCAGAGCACCTGGATACGTTCCCAGCACCCACAGTTTTGCTTATAAGTATATGTAACCCCAGTTCCAGGGATCAGATGCCCTCTTCTGACTTCCATGCATTCCCGCACTACACGTATGTAGTATACATACACACGCTCAGGCACACACACTACATAAATAAATATTTAAAGAACTATTAAGCAGCATTTTGGGGAGGTCACAGCTGTAGGTTACACTCATGCTCTGGTCCCCAGTAGAGCAAACCAGGACTTAGTAGACTCCCTGGTACTGAGTGACACGTGGTCAAACTTTGAAACAGACCAGTTGTCCAAATATGGGAGATTCAGGAGAGTGGGTCAGAAGGAATGCAGTTCACCTGACCAGCTTTCCACTGAAGAAAGACTTCTGGGTTCCTTTTACATAGAAAGTAATTTTGATGCAATTTCTTATCCCCATCCCTGCCTTCTTCAACATCTTTCCGTCTAGGCAGCCAGCTCCCCTTACTCAGCTCACCAGACTACACTGTATGATGGAGAAGGAGCTGGTCTCCATCTCTACAGCAACAAATCCCCATACATAATGATGGGAAGGTTCAGTAGGCAAAACCTGATGCTACCAGAAGTTATGTGTCAGGGACATATAAGCCATGTGATGCATCCTGGTGTGTTCTCTCTATTTCAAATCCGCTCTGTCTATCCCATTCTGTGTTGGTTATGCTGTTGAAGTGAGCTCACAATCTAAGGTTTGGAGCAAGTGTCAGCATCCACCTTGGTGGCTGATTCAAGCTCCTTCCAACTTAAACTTTCTTCTGGGCAGCACTCTCTATGGGGAGGACTTTGTTCAGCTCGTCCAGAGCAGAGCCGTTTACAGACATTTGGAGAATGGACTCGGGGATATTTAGTTTTACACACTGATTGTTCTTAGAAGTCTCAGGGCCTCTCAGACGGCACTTGTCAGTGAGTGGCAGTGCCACTACTATCTCTGTTGTGTCCATGAGTTCAAAGCCAGCCAAGGGACTGTCTAAAGGGGCAGTGAACCAAATTAAAATCGATGAGATACTCATTCTCCTGATGGTACTGTTTGCTCCATGAGCTACACGCTTGCCCTCACCCTCCTAATGTGAGTCTTTCTTTGGCATTTCAGCATACTAAATTGACATTTCAAAATGAGTGGGTGGTTGATATTGCCTTGATTTCCTGTGTGCAGAATATTAATTTCCTCATGGTAAAACAGTAAAAAATTACATACATATAAGAAGGTGAAATGGGAGATATGTTAATTATTAATACTAATGTACTAATATTGAAACTGTAGTCTAATCATTTTGCCTACAAAACTCCCAACTCACATGCTCCGTAATTAAAACTTCATGCATTTATCGAGGAAAATTATTTAACTGAGAGAGTGAAGAACTGAGTACAGGAAAAAATGAGAGCAGCCTATACAACTTACGTTGATTAAGGTTTGAAGTAATGCACTCAGCTTGGGGCTTTCTTCCTTCTTCCCCCCCTTTGGAATCGATTTAAAGGCAAGGCTATTTACCCTGCTGAAGTGTGCTGTGGTGTGAAAGTGTAATCACAATTACCATGAACTTTACAGAAGAAGAAGAAGAAGGTGTCTTTAGAATGATAATGTCACTCAGCTATCTTGGTGCTTGGCCCTGAATCATCTAATAAGGTTGGCTGGTGATAACAGCAGTGCCTATGAATTCTTATCTTAGAAAGGAGGCCAAACATTCTCATTTAAATAGAGTTTAATTTGGAAATGCAATGATGTTAAACCTGAATTAACAGCGCTATTCTGATCTGTAATCCTGTCATCTTAGGTCTGTTGCTCTGAGTGACAGGCATGAAGATTTGCTTGCTTCATAACCGAAAATGAGGCCCATGAGTGAGTACTCTAAACTTCTACTTCCTGTAGGAATGCAAAGATGCTGAAGGCCCATGGCATGTGAAAAATAGGTCTTCATCCACGTGGGCTGATGCCACTGGACCACCAGCAGCTAAAGCTAAAGTCCATTTTCCAGGGAATGATGTTTCAGTCTCTCCTGGACCAGAGCTGGTGTGTTTATCCCATGACTGGAGCAGGGACTCGACCTTTGAAAATAGGCTGTGAAACAGAGGTGCAACACAAGTATCCCACATGGAAATGGAGCATGTTAGGAGCCATGTAGTAGTGCGGTTTTGTGAAACTGTTCCAGTGAATCCCAAGTGTGGAATTCTCAAACACCACAATTCCAGAGGCTGTCTATCCAACATCAGGGTGTCAGTGTGGTCTGTGCTCTCTCTGAGTACCCTGGAGAACACTCTCTGCCTTGTCCAACTCAGATTGGGTTCCGTGTGGCTTGGGTCTCCGTGGCTGCTTCTCTGCTTCACTATCAATTGCCTTCCATCATCAGAATACCCACTTCCCTTTTGTCTCTAATAAGGAAACCACGACTTGGGCCTTGGCTGGATGATCCAAAAAGACCTCATGCTCAGACTCTTAACTTGTGTAAACAAACAAACAAACAAAAAAAGCTCATCTCCAAAGAGTGTCACACTCACAGGTGACAGGGGTCAGAACAGGCACATAACTCTTGGGTCCATCCTTCTACTCACGATGGGTAAAGGTCTCAGCTAAGAAGTAAGCAGGGAGACCTCTTTCCTTTTCTTCCTATTGAGAAGGAAAGGTGTTTTTCTGCTTCAGAGTTCTTGGTTCCCTGATGCTTTCTGAACCCTGAGTACCACCTCTATGCCCACAAAAGGAAGAACAAAAAGCCCACTAAGGGCAAACAGGCCCCATTCATTTCATAAATGCTCTCTAGGTCTAGGGGTTCTTATCCGGTGATCCCAACATAGAGCCCAGCCATATGGTCCACACTTGTGACTGGGGTGGGGGTGGGGGAATCTAGATACCAAGCATCCTGTCTTCCCAGCTCTGTGATAGAGGAAAACAACGAACAAAACAGCCTGAGTGACTTCCTGCAGCCAGTCCTTAGCACTCACGGGAACTGATCACCAGGAAACATGGCATTGGCTTCAGAAGACCCTGTAAGGTCAGCTTAAATGCTACACCACCTTGATGCGCCATTTCCTGCCAATGCTACTTGGTTTGGCTTATGTTGCATAGCTACATAACCCTTTATGAATGTTGATGGCATGTGGCTTACATATGTAAATTAAAGGAGATCCGATAGGACTGCCAGATTAGCAAGCAAAACATGATACTCAGTTAAATTTTAATTCCAGATGCATAATGAATAAATTTACAGAATAAGGATGTCCCAAATTTCCTGGGGACTGGACCACCAACCAAATAGTACACATGGAAGGACCCCATATGGCTCCCACTGCATATGTGGCAGAGGATGGTGATCTTGTTGGACATCAGGAGGAGGAGGGGGCCTTGGGCCTGGGGGTGTCTGATGCTCCAGTGTAGAGGAATGCCAGGGCAGGAAGACTGGAGTGGGTAGGTGGGTGGGTGAGTGGAGGAATCACCCTCATAGAGACAGGGGGAGGGGGTGGGATAGGGGGTTTCTGAAGGGGAGACCTGGAAAGGGGAAAATATTTTAAGTGTAAATAAAGAAAATATTCAATTAAAAAGGAAAAGAAGGGGAAAAAAATGTCCCAAAGGGCTGGGCAAATGGCTCAGTGCTTAAAGCACAGGCAAGAGCACTGGGGTTCAGAATCCCTGAATGCATGTACGTGTCACCTTGGTGACACACAGAGAGAGGAGATACCCAGAGCAAACCAGCTAGAATTCAGCTGTATGAACGAGCTCTGTGTTCAACTGAGAGATCCTGCAGCAAAGAATATGATGAACGAGATATCAAGGAAGAATGCCAACACTGTTCTTGGTCATTCACATGTTTGTACATATGTACATATTATACATACATGTGAATATAATGCACATACATACCATACACACATACACACAAATGGAAGAAAAAGGCTGTCCTAAATGTCCCATGGCAGTAAACAATGTTTCGTTATTTTTCTGAAGTGAAGAAGTAGTTTGGAATCTGTCAACACTAAACAGCAGTGTGCCCTGTGCCAGAGTGCTCAGCCAATGAGCTAAGTTCTCACAGCAGGAATGTTGATTGTTTTTTTTTTTTTTTTTCATTATCTAATGCAGCTTTTATAGTTGCTCATGTTGACCATGATAAACACAGAATCGAGTTTGTGAAGGAAGGGATAACAACCCTTCAAAAGCAGAGATCTTCCGAGTTAGGAGATACTCCTTTTAAGCATTAGTCTTGTCTTTTGACAAGTGATTTTGATGCCACTTTAAAAAAAAAAAAAAAAAAAAAAGTGGGGCATGGTGGTGGCGCACGCCTTTAATCCCAGCACTNGGGAGGCAGAGGCAGGCAGATTTCTGAGTTTGAGACCAGCCTGGTCTACAGAGTGAGTTCTAGGACAGCCAGGGCTATACAGAGAAACCCTGTCTCGAAAAATCAAAAAGAAGAAGAAGAAAGAAGAAGAAGAAAGAAGAAGAAGAAGAAGAAGAAGAAGAAGAAGAAGAAGAAGAAGAAGAAGAAGAAGAAGAAGAAGAAGGTGTTCTCTGATGAGCAATGTGTTTACCTGTGACTATTCAAATGCCCTTTGTGAGCCTCTGGACTGGTTGCCCAGTATCTGGGTGCTAAGAACTCTGGGAATAGACCATAATAGTCACTGTGTTCTGATTTTGTAGTGGCTCTAGAAAGCGTCTACGGGGCATGAGGGTCCAGCCCTCAGGATTAAACGTCACATAGAACAGCAAGCAGGAGCTGACACCCTCGGTCTTGTTTTTCTCTAAAACACGCTCTTGGCCTTTGTGACACTTTCTTCCTAAGGTAGATCTTGAACTCTGGCAGAGAATTCTCCGGATTTAAGTATTCACTAAACCCAGCTGTTGTGAGGTTCCGTTAGCAAATGAGCTGTCCCCTCTCCTTTCTCGAGGGACGTGGCCACAGTCGAGTCAGGGAAAAAAAAAAAAAAAATGGGGCAATCAATATCACCGGCAGAACAATGAACATACACAAACTCAAACAAGACTACGGTCTCAGTTAGTTGTGGGAGACACTGGAAAAGGATAGTGATAATTGCTCACTGGTCTTCGAAAGCAGCCACGGTTCATTTTCAAGTTGGCTGGACTCCAGAGGAAGAGACACTTGCCTGAAAATTGAACGTAAAGCTCGCAAGCAGTCGCCATGTGCCCATAGGCTAGCAAGCAGGCATCATACAATGTAAAGAAAACGGAGACCTGGCGTGCCCATGTGAAAGCCAAGGAAAAGCATAACCTCCAGGACTGGAGGGATGGCTCGGCAGATGAGAGTTCACACTGTTCTCACAGAGCTGCTGAGTTCAATTCCTAGCACCTACACAGGGTGGCTCACAACCACCTATAACTGCAGCTCCAGGAAACCTGACACGCTCATCCATCCAACCTCATCAGGTTCTGACACACACCCCTGGCCTATCTATATACCCTCCCCTCACACACACACACACACACACACACATACCACTTATACATAAGGTAAAACTAAAATAAACCTTTAAACAAGTACTGGTTGCTCAGAACTAACAGTGGCTTAAAAGAGACCCTGTATTCCTTGCTTTTGTGGTTGACCTGGGAGACAACCAAGGCTGTCATGCCTGCTAAGCAAGTTCTCTACACCAAGCCAAACCTTTAGCCTAGGATAGGCGTAGGGGTTTGAATGAAAATGGCACCCATAGACTCACAGGGAGTGGCGGTGTTAGGAGGCGTGGCCTTGTGGGAGGGAGTGTGCCACCAGGGGTGGGCTTTGAGATCAAGTCACACCCACTGCCCCTCTCTCTTCCTGCTGATCCACATGTAGAACTCTTGGCCGCTTCTCCAGTACTCCATCTGCTGTGATGATAATAGACTAGACCTCTGAACTATCAGCCAGCCCCAATTAAATGTTTTCCTTTATCAGAGTCGCTGTAGTCATGGTGTCTCTTCACAGCAAGGGAAGTACTAAGACAACAGGCAACTCTCTACTTCAGAGTCCGTACCCAGTGAGAGCATGGTTGTACATTGCTGTTTTCCAAACAATTTTGTTTTTCCAAACCTTATTTTACCAATATAAAACTCTCCAAATCTCATTCCAAGTTTATGTATGTCTTCCTAATAAAAATGTGCACATGGGCGTCTGTGTGCGTATAGCACAAAACCATAAGCAGTCATGAGCCACTTAAAAATAGATAGGCTCTGAAAAATGCATCATTAGGTGACCTTCATATGAACATACTATACTAACCACACTGTGATCGACTAACTGAGGGACACAGCCAGGCTATATGGTGTAGACAACTCTTCTAGGCTGCACACCTGCCTGATTCTTACTGCACTGAATTGTGTAGGCAACTATAACATGGCATATTTGTGTCTCTGATGTATTTTAACACAGAAAAACATGTGGTAAAAATATGATGCAAAGCGCACCTGTGTCCAGCACTTATAGTGAATGAGTGACAGAGCTGCAAGCTGCTCTGGGGAGTCAAGGAGAAAGACGAATGAGTGTGGACACACAGCAGGCTTTCGATGTTTAGTGGATGCTAAGCTCCCAAAGTTTACTTCTCATTAATAACATTAAATTATTGTAGTTTTTTGTGTTAGGAGTGGTGGGGAGTGCAACAAGGTCTTGCTATGTAGCTCAGGCTGATCACACTTACACCTCCTTAGCTCTGGAAATATCCTATGATGAAGAGAAGCTGTGGACTGGCGAGATAGCTCAGTGGGTAAAGGCCTTTGTCACATAAGTTTAGTGACTTGGATACCTCCTAAAGGTTGAAGGAGAGAACGGTCTGCATAAGGTTGTCTCCCAACTTCCACAGGTCCACTGTGGCGGGCACGTGTGCTCGTGCACACAACCCACATCATGCACATGCATGCACTATTTTTAAAATTAAAGATGTAGGCAATAGGTAAGGAGGAACTTGTACATGGTGAGAGCGGGTGAGCCTGCTCCAGTTCAGAGTGTCCAGAGCAGACACCGTCAAGTGGAGGGATGAGGACTGAGCCCAGCAGGACTGGACCCATTAGTGTTATCATTAGCAATGAGCAGGCTAGCTTTCCGGAATGGGAAGGGGAATCCTTGGAAGGTTTGGGACCTTTGACATGACGTACATAATCTGTCTTCGTGTGGCTACTGAATCACTGTCGCTGGTGTATGGAAAACTTCACACAGGACAGCAAGTGAGGAGCCTCAGGGAGCTGGGGGAGGCCTGTGGTGGCAAAGTCTTCCTTATAGGCATCTGTAGAGATGCTAGGAAATGCATGGATTCCAGGAAGATCTTGCCAGCCAAGATAATACTGGCTGATGTATCAGAGGTGGAGAGAGAGAGAGAGAGAGAGAGAGAGAGAGAGAGAGAGAGAGAGAGAGAGAGAGAGAGAGGAGGGGGGATTGCAAATCTCAGTACTTGCACAGCTAGAAGATGAAGTGGCTATTGGTTGGAATGAGTAAGGAGGAGGTAGCAATGGAAGGTTGCTGCTGGATTCAGTGGAGCACATCCAAATACCTAGTAGTTGGGAGGCTGGGGTAGGGGGATTGCAGGTTTGAACCCAGCCTGAGTCCTTGTCTCTGAATAAATAACAGGTAACTGACAACTCAACTAGGCCTGGGAGCCAGCCTCTGACGTCAACTAGTCATTAAGGATATTAATAAACAAATGTAATACACAGGGTTTGGTGAATCCACACCTGCAGGCTGACTAAATAAATGACCACAACCTCACACTGACCTGCGATTTTATCTAAAAAGAGTAGGCAGGGTTCTCTGTTCCAGTGACATAGGTCTGCTGTGATGGTGAGGGGCTGTTGACTATGTGAGCTAGGGAGAGATGTGGGCTGCAGGTGGAATCTCTTATGTGTGAGAAACTAGGCAGGTGTACTGGCTGGTTTGGTGTGTCAACTTGACCCAAGCTGGAGTTATCACAGAGAAAGGAACCTCCCTTGAGGAAATGCCTCCATGAGATCCAGCTGTAAGGCATTTTCTCAGTTAGTGATGGAGGGGGGAAGGGACCAGCCCAGGTCCTGGGTTCTGTTAGAAAGCAGGCTGAGCAAGTCAGTAAGCAGCAGCACCTTCCATGGCCTCTGCGTCAGCTCCTGCCTCCACGTTCCTAAGATTACTAGTCCTTGTCCTCACTTCCTTTGGTGATGAACAGCAATGTGGAAAGTGTAAGCTGAATAAACCCTTTCCTCCCCAGCTTGCTTCTTGGTCATGATGTTTGTGAAGGAATAGAAACCCTGTCGGAGGCAGCAGGGATCTCTATGTGGGTGAGAAGCCGTGCATAGTAGTATTTCTCTCAAAGATTGAAAAGGATGAACAAGGGGGGAAAGCTAAACAGAACACCAAGGTTCAGTTCTGCTGTTTTTCTAGCAATCATCAAAGTCTTGAATATTTCACAATTTAACTCCACCAATATGCTCTCTACACAATTACCCCATCGAATATATATATATATATATATATATATATATATATATATATATATATATATATTTCTTTTAATGAGAAACATTATGATTTCCTTTTCCCAGTTTCAGATTTATAAATTACGTCATTACTGTCAAGGATTCCAAAGATGAACGAGACCTTCTCTAGCCTGGAGAGGAAATGTATCTAACTGAGGACATGAATGGCTTTTTAATTTCATAAAGAGGATGTATATTGCACTCAGCAATTTGCATTGCAAATATAATTAGGACAAAGACCATCCCTGTCCATTGCTGTAGAAAGGCTGGTGACATTTTTTTTTTTCCAAAGGAAGTTTTTCTTTCTCTGAACAGTTCACAGAGTGTTGTCGCTTGAACTTTATGGCAGTTTTATGGCTAGAGGATAGGAAAGGCCTAAGCTAAACCATCCATCTCACTGGACTCCCCACCTGAAGAATGGGGAGGGGGTGGACAAGTGTATCTTACTATACCCATATTTATTTAGGTAAGGGTTTTTCTTCTGTTTTTGTTTTTTAATGAAATTTTCTTTCTATCTAAATTCAAATTTTCCCTCCTATTAGGAATGGGTTATGTCCTCCCGATGTTTTATGCAAAACAGACATTAACATAACCACTAGATGGCAGTGAACTGGCAGAAAAATGCAGATCTGGTGAGATGTTGACCTCGTGGTCGGCAAAAGAAGGGAGGAGTGGAGTCTTCCTGGGAGCTCTATACCTGTCTCCTCCTTGGCCTTGAAGGACCATGGAAGCCATTGCTCATCTTCCAGGCCAGGGTTCTATGAGAATGCTGAGGGCCACATGAGCGGAAAGCAGAAGGCACGCCTCAGAGGAAGCCACCTTGTGTTGTAGAAGCCCACAAGCCTGACTGTTGTATTTCTAACTAGTTGCAGGATCTCGGGGAACTTTCTGTGCCAGACCTCAGTTTCCCTGCCATCTCTGTGAAAGCATCCAAAGCTCCTCCTTCTTTATAAGGCACAGTGACCAGGGAATGGCTCTCTGAGGAGCCTCTAGTACGTAGAAGGGGCTTCATAGTGACTTGTGTAGAATTTCCCCAAGTTTTCAGGATTTTTTTTTTCAAACTTTTTACTGATAAAGCATGAGTTATTTGTGCTCAAGGATGGGCTCATAGTAAAATAAAATAAGAAAGATATGCAAAAGAAAAAAATCTGATCAAGAATTTCCTCCCAGTGAATAAGAATGGTCCTCGATGTTCAAAGTTTTGGGAAGATTATAATTTCGGTTGTGACGCCATGGATCCCAACTGTCAGTTCTCCATGGTCCTATGCTGTGCTTGCTAGTGTGAACGAACAAGTGAGGAGATGCCGGGAGGAGGTAGCTATTTGCTCTGCTTTTCTTTCATGTAATGGCTTTCACTATCTGATTTTGCTTTCAGAGCTCACACCTGGCAAAACAGCTTCACAAAAAAAAAAAAAAAAAAAGCAGGAGAAAGATGAGTGATTTCTGCACTCAAGCACGGGAACTTTCGGTACAGAAAGAGGCTTCTGTTTGAGCGGATACTGGGAGCTCAGAATTGGAAGATGACGTTTAAAATTTCTCCTTCCTGGCGAACATTATCTTCAAAGCACGAAGGCCCCGTGCATGGCCTTCATTCCAGGAAAGAAAATTACTAACGTGACACTGAAGAGCAGCGAGTGGGAGGCTGTCCTGATGATGTCATGTTCAAGTTTCTCCTCCTTGGCAGCATGCCGTGTATCATTTCCCTGTGACTATGCAGCTTCTCCTAGACTGCCAACCCTCAGGGTCAGAAGCCACACTTTCTCCTGTTTTGTTTTGTTTTCTTCTTTCATTGCAATCTCCAGGAAGCTTATAGCTAGCCGTACAATACTCTCTTTGAAGATATTAGATAAACGTGGAGCTTTTAGCTTTATGTTGGAAAAATCTGCCATCCCAGTTAAGATATTTTCAGAGTGAGACACATCTGGGAGCTACGTGGACTCTTCCAGCAAACACTTCATTACGTATGACTCAGAGAAGGAAACCGAGCCTAAGCAATTGAAGGGGCTGGAGGCAGAGCTCATACAGTGAGTGAGGCTGAGGATCATTGGGAGGCAGGTTTCTCCTGTGCTTTTGCACACGCAGGTTAATAAAGAGCCATCTACGTGTAGTGGGTTAAGTTAAAAGCAACTCCAGCTGTGTTGTTTTAATCAAAATTCATAGCATAAGGGCTCCTTGCTCTCAGTGCCATGGGAAAACATTACTAAGAAATCAGTCCTATGGGTAGGCAGCTAATGAGAGCAGATGGTCAGTCCGTTAGTGAATGTCAGCCAATCAGATGTCAGTCAAGTGATGGAACTACAAACAGACCAGGAGGTTCCCTTAGTGAAGTCCCAATGACTCCCCTGAGCCTGGGGATAAGCCCAGCTCCTCAGCAAGACAATCCTGGCTTTGGGCTGTCTCTTCTCCCTCCGCTCCTTTGACTGAGATTCACATCTAAGTCAGCTTGGGCTCTCTGCGAAATGCTCTTGGACCTCCTGGCTCTCCACACTTCATGACCCAGTAAAAGTTAGTCATCCACAGAATCCAGTAGGTAGGGCTACGCCTCTCTTGAAGGCATCTCCATTGTCACAGCACACCTTCTGGAAAAGCATTTTGACCACTGTAGTTTGTGTGTGTTCCTTCAAGAACTCTGAGGGGGTTGAGGGAATGGAGACTTCTGAGTTGGTCCTACTTCCTGGTCATGGAAAGAGCGAAGACATTTTGTGTCACCTGGGAGGAGTCAAAAGTCTAGCTGACTGTAGGAAAGTCTGTGGTGAGCAATTAAAATAGAGAAGTAGCAGGGACTTCACTTTGTCACCTGGCCTGTCCCGACCTGGAGTCCTACATCTGTGGAGTCCCAGAGATGGGATGAAGAACCGGCCTACACTTGCATGCTAGTAACCATATATCAAGCATCTGGTACGATTTCCATAGTTTGACCCCCCAGCAAGCATGAAGACCTACTGCCATTTTATCTGATATGTCACTGTTGTTCATGGTATCACTTAATGGGTCTCCAAGTAACGATGTGTATAAAAGTAAGTTACTTTTGCTTGTAACTGGTAACTCAATAACCCTGCCCCCAGAGGCATTATTTGATCTTATGGAAGCATGATTAAGGGAGGGTTGGTTTGGTAATGCTCAGGGATCTGGGGAGGACTATTTTGAGGTTTTTTTGCTTTGTAAGCTGCACGGAATCCTAAGGGTCATTTAGGAGGAGGTCTGCAGGCTGAGGAAGGAATCAATAAATTCCTTGTATTTTCAGAAATGCAATAGCTTCCTCTGACTCTAAGAATCCCTTTGTGCCAGGGGTTCATTTGTAAGTTCTTTTGTGTTTTCCCCATTAGTTTCAAAGGAAACTGTATGAATAAATGTTTTTCAATGTCTGACTGCAAAAATATAACCCAAGCTGTCACATCTGTTATCCATGTGAGTGACTAGGTTAATTTTCCAGCATGCATTTGGCCACAGTGCAGATTATGTATCAGCCAGGCATGTATAACTTGGTATAAGTCCAGCTTCATAATTTGTCATAATTTTTGGCATATTCAACTCTCCAGTTACTTGGATAGAATTTTTCTAAATGACTTTTTTGAAAGCTCAGCCAACAGACTCACGGCTAACACAAACAACAGTTCCATTGTCTTTGTTGGATGAATTCTGTTCGCCATGTGGTCTATCGCTTTGAAAACCTCTCTCCTGAAAAGCGAGTGTTTTCCTATGACAGAGCTATCTTTTAGTTGACTGTTCATGATCCTTTCCTCAGGGGTGCTTTGCCTACATGTGGTTGTTACGATATACAGTTTTTTGTTATGGAAAATTCTGGGTCTGATGACTAGTAGAGAAGGTAAAGTGCTCATCTGGCTTTGACCATCGCCAGCTCATAAGCAAGAGTCTTTCTTCTGTATGGCTCCCTCAGTCCTTCCCCACTGGCTGAATTGCGTTTAAGCAATTTAAAATGTCATATTGACTCTGAATATTAGATAAATATCTATTTATTATATACACATCCATGTCTTTTTTTAAAGAAATAAGCCCTTTACATGTTAAATGTTGCTTCCATATCAATAAGCATGTGCCTTCCTTCCACATAATTCTGCACAACTGTTGGATATGCAATCTTCCTTGAAGTCATTAAACATGGTCAGACACTAACTGTATTGATATACTTAAGCAGGTATATTTTTATTACTGGTGTTGATATTGTCCTGTATTTAGCCCATGGGAGCTTATCTAACAGATATCAGTTCTGTTTAGTGGGATCTAAGTAATCCTTGGTACTCTCTTTTACACCTGGTTTGAGAAGATGTCTTAAGACCTGCTGAGTCCTCTAGTGAGACAGCACTAGGAGAAAACCACTTGGGTAGTGTGCTGATTGCTCTTCCAACAGCCTTTGTCACTAGACCTTCCATTATGCAGAACTGGGGAGTACATATTGCTAGGGATTCAGGCTGCTGTTTCTTTTACACTCAAAACATGAGTGCTGGAAAGAATTTTGTACTTGTTGCACATTGCATCAACAGCATATTAATAATAATAACAAAACCATCACCCCCATCAACAACATGGCTGCTTAAAAGCATTTCTTGGTTGCTGTCATTAGCTGCTCCCCTTTTGCTTGTGGCCTAGCATCCTAGATCTGCCTCAAGTCAAGTCATTACATGGAGCTCCCTGGATGCTACACCAACACCCAGATTTGGAGCTCAACCCATCTGGCTAAGCATTTTGATAGAGTTTAGGGCTCAGAGTTTTATTATTATTAAGTTCTATGAAATATTATATTTTTCCTACTTAGTTTCAAGGCATAGTTAAGATAAATTAACTTTTACCATGGTCCTCTCCTCCATATCTTCCATCTCCTCTATTTAACAATTTCAATAATTTTTATTTGCATGTAACTCTTTCCATTTGTTTCAAATATAAACAGAGCATTTGTATACTTATATTTCAAAGGGAAGTGTGTGTATATGTGTGTATGTATGTGTGTGTATGTGTATATGTGTGTATGTGTGTATATGTGTGTGTTATGTGTGTTGTGTATGTGTGTGTATGTGTGTATATGTGTGGTGTGTGTGTTTGTGTATGTGTGGTATATGTGTGTATGTATGATGCATGTGTATGTGTGGTGTGTGTGTGTGTGTATATGTATTGTGTCTTATTTCCTTGCTCCCTTAGGCATATTTAGGGATGCATGAACTTTCAGAAAAGGCTATCTTTGCTTTTTAGCCTCTATTGTCATTGTTGGTAAATTCTCAATGAGGCATGGCCCTTGACTGTCATGGCAGCCATATTAACAGTTTCTAATTATTACAGGGTTACTGCATGCTTTTCGGAAACAATGCGTTATCCTTTTAAGACTGTCTAGGCGGCCACCTCTAGGAAGGCCTTCTTATCATCCTGATGACATACCTGTTTGCTCACAGCAGAAAGGACAGGAGCCACCTGCTGCTTGGTCTCTCTGCTGCTGAAGATTTAAGGGAAAGCTAGACATTAAGGAAAGAGAACTTGGATCAAAAGAAGAGCCATTCAATTATTTTATCTGACAGAATAGTCCCTGGCATGTTTTTTTATTTATTGAGTAAAATAAAAAGATGTTATTTTTAGGATTCTGGAGTGTTCCTTCCCTTTTTAAAATTTTATCTACTAACCTTTGTCACTGTTCTAGTGCTGTGAAGAGACACCATGACCAAGGCAACTTTTATAAAAGAAAGCATCTAATTGGGGTCTTGCTTATAGTTCCAGAGGTTGGTCTATTATTACTATAGTGGCAAACATGGCAGCAGAAATGTCCCCTGATGACCAAGCATTCAAATAGATGAGCCTGTGGGAGGACCATTCATCTTCAAACCACCATACCTCCACAACTTTTACTTTGATAATTTGCAAACCAATTGTGTGTGTGTGTGTGTGTGTGTGTGTGTGTGTGTGTGTGTGTGTGTGTGTGTGAAAGAGCCTTTATTCAGTTCAGGAACATGTCCACAGAGGTGTGTGCATCGCTAGATGAGTGAGCATTGTCTGGCTAGACAGAGCAATGAGCATAATGCATTCTGACTCCATGTTTTTGTTTTTTAAATTTTTCCTCCCAACATACTATTTTTATTGATTATTTGGGAATTTCACATAATGTAACCTGGTCACACTCACTTTCCAGTGCCTCCCAGGTCTGTCCTTCACACTTGTGACCCCCCCCCACACACACACACCCTTGTTTTACCCATATATTCCCTGGCGCATGGTCAAACTCCCATTTTTTAAAAAAATTAATAAAGCTGGCTACATGGAGTCCAAGATTTTCAATAAATTAAAGATCTGTGGTCTTCAGGGACCGAGTAACCACTGGAAAGTTATGCTGGAGCTAAGTCCATTGGCTAGTACATCTGTTCCATGTGTCATTGTCTATGTTTCTGTCTCTGTAAGGAAATGTTTGAGGCAGGCTGACATTATAAAGAAGAGGTATATATTTAGCTCATAGTTTTGAAAACAGAAAGTTCAAGATTGGATGGCATAGTAGGTTGTACTCTGGCAAGTTCCTAACTGAATATAACATCAAATTGAACAAGAGACCAAAGAAAAGGAAGCCAGCGATAGAGGCAAGCGTTGGGCTCCTGTTTTTATAATAATTTAAGTCTTGCACAAACAGAGTGTGAGCTTCCATAGAAATACCTAAATCCTTCCCAAGGGAACTTATCAATGATGTCAGTGATGTCCCACTAGGGCCTGCTTCCTAACATCACCACACTGAGCAAGCACATCTGAACCATTTTATTATGCTTTATTGAGGTTTTTTTTGGTATGCACATTTTTGAATAGCATCATTTTGAACCCACAGACTGTTACAGATATTTCTAATGTTTTTAATAATCATTGCCTGTATTTAATCTTAGCATCTATCTACTGAGACTGGTTTCTTTTTTTTATTTTTTTATTTTTTTTAAATTTATTTATTTATTATTTTCTTTATTTACATTTCAAATGATATCCCGAAA
>NC_034607.1:34727960-34736166 GCF_900095145.1 Mus pahari | reverse complement strand
TTGGGTTACCTCACTAAGGATGATATCCTCCAGATACATCCATTTGCCCAAGAATTTCATAAATTCATTGTTTTTAATAGCTCCATTGTGTATCCATTGTGTATCCATTCCTGTATTGAGGGACATCTGGGTTCTTTCCAGCTTCTGGCTATCATATCTTACATGACAGCTGTGGCAATGGAGTCCCAGTGAGAATATGACAGTGTTGGGAACTCTCTAAGTTCCTTAATCACAGCTTCCCATTTCCCATGTCCTAGCCTGTAAAGAGGAATTGTGTTTGAAATTTCCTTCTTATGTAGGAGATTCATTATCTGTATTCGATAGTCATCACAGAACCTATCGACCCAACTGAAGAGCCCTACGTTTTTGTGGTACTTTTGTGGAGTTCCTAGGAGGTCTTTTGGAAAACGGAAGGGGGCCATTACTAAGTTGTTATCATTGAAGGGTTCAATTTTGGATTTGTGGACAATTACAGAGAGTGTTAGTATGTGCTAATGGTTACTATGTGTATCTGATTTTTCAACACATTCTTGAACTCTCATGTGTAAATGGAACACCAGTGGGTTTTTGTTTGTTTTGATTATTATAAACTTGTAATTATGTTTATGTATATTCACTGAGTATTCTTGTCATTTTACTCTACAATTAAAATTTCAAGTATGCAAGAGAAAATGGTTTTGTTTAGAATTTACTGACCTACTGCTTCAAAGCAGGTAGGAGAAATGTCACTCCTAGTAGGTAGGTCCCTGGGGCATCAGTAGTATTAAATCAGGATTTGAAATTTGTGTGTGGATCCTGTTGAGGGGGCGGGGTTAGAAAGAAATTAAGCTTTTTTTTTCTTCTTCAAATTAATGCTTATACATTTGAGAAATAGTTTGGGGAAAGCCATAGTTTTAAAGTATATTTCGTGGAAACAAGAAATTATTCTTTAAGTCTCTGCAGTATATATCAGTTTCGAAGGCTGTGGTCCAGCAAAGAATTTTCTGAATGATTCTCTCTCTCTCTCTCTCTCTCTCTCTCTCTCTCTCTCTCTCTCTCTTTCTCTCTCTCTCTCTCTCACACACACACACACACACACACATTGTGTAGGTATGTGTGTGTCCATGTGTCTGTATGTGTGAATCTGTGTGTGTGTTCATGTGTCTGTGTATGGATGTGTGTTCATGTGTCTGTGTATGTCTGTGTATGTGTGTGTCATTCACACATGTGTATCCTCAAACAATTGCTGATCATGCTTCAGAAGCCGATGGCTAGCTTGGGGCAGGGACTTGGGTACAGCTGTTTCAGGACATATGGAAAACTGGAGGAAAGAGGAGCCCAAGGCTGAGCCATAAGCATTGCTGTGGCAGTTGCCTTGCTCCTGACTCTGCCCTGGCCTGGTGATTCCAGCCTTTGATGTAGGGTCTTCCCTAAGGTTCCCAGCAGCTGAAGCCATCCTTTCTGAACGAGTGCTTTGGAGCTGTGGGGCTCTTGCGTTTATCAGCATGGGATGGCCTTGGCTTTCCTGCCTGTATGAAGGAATGTGAATTACTCAGACCGACCCCTAGTTCCTCATGGCATCCTTCAGAGCTGAGGGGGAGCCACCCCATGAGAAGGATCCCAGTGTAGATGGACTGGTTTCCTCCTCCTCTTCTCCTCTAGGGAGGCTTCCTGCTGGAGACCTTTGAGTGTGCAGTGGGACGCCATTCAACTCCATGCTTCTGATGAATTATGCTGCCAGATTTAGGGTGAGTCAGGCTACCCTTCAGAACTGGGGGAACCAGGCTAATTGCAAACAGTCCTGTGTTGTCTGGCAGCTGGAGCTCTTGAGGGCCAGGCCAAAACGCCTGGCTCTGTCTCCCACACCGTATGGGGCCAGGATTAGTTTATGTTCGGCTCCTACAGGCCAGGAATGCTTCAGCATAACTGAAGGGACGGTTTTGTTGGCTTCTTTTTCCGTCCTCTTCAACTGCTGTCTCTGTTACTTGCTCTGAATTAAAAGGCCTGGGTGGTTTCCTCGATTTGGCTTTGTCCTGCCGACCAACGCAGCTTCAAATGGATTCCTTCTGCTGATTCTGTGGCTCTGTGAGCAGTGTGCAAGGACGGCCCGGATCCACTTCAACGAGTGGCTTCCGCAACCTCACTGCTAGCAGGGGGTTCGATGCTCAGGGAGCAAAGAGAAAAGGTCCGCTGACCCGCTTAGCTTGCAGCCAGTGAACCTCTCTGCAGGATTCAGAACACAGGGGTCTGAACAAAGAAACCTCTGAATGCTGAGCCTGCCCAGAAAGCTTTACAGCAGCAGGAGGAGAGTTCCCAGTCCAGCTTCACAGATCCCCCGGGTTCAGGAAGTCTTCAGCTTTCTCTAATTTTGCTTTCAAGTGGGAGTTTCAGGAAAACAAGAGAGAGTCGTGAAGCTAAAGACCAGGATGTGGTACACCGAGCAGACACATGGCACACTCTCTCCTTGGGGCTCCATCGTGTAGCAAGTCTCTTATAGCCCTGTAGGTCTATTTCCTACCGTTAAGAGCAACATTTTCCCCCTTTATTTATGGATAGCGTTTTCGTGATTTCAGTCGCCCATGATCAACTGTGGTACAACAATTAAATGGAAAAGCCTAGAAAAAAAAATCATTCATCAGCACATTCTTCTCTGTAGCTTTTTGAGGTGCTGTCCTATCCAGGATGTATACCTGTGTGTTTTCCAGTGTGTTTGGGCTGCGTATGCTACTCAGTTGTTACATTCAGGTAGCAGGCTGGCTTCCCTTGTGAGTCCAAGCAACCCCTACTTTACTTACAACAGCTTCAAAGGTGGTAACAACAGCAGTTCAGTTAGGGAAAAGAGGAGGTGGAAATTTCTGGTTTCTTTGGAAATCCCGGTTGTGTCATGTGATGTGTTTCTGGAAGCATTCTTATGAGAGGATGTTTTGCTGAAGCAGACTCATGAGAGGGCACGGGATTTTTTTTTTTTTTTTTTGCTGGAGCACATGCTTGAGAGGGCACATGATGTTTAGAAAGAATATCAACTATAAACCCACAGATAGAGGATGCTCTTGCATTGCTGTGCCTTGCAAAGCTTTGATGATCTTGCTTCTTCACTGGTCTTTGCTAGTCTTCAGTGGTCTTCACTGGTCTTTGCTGGTCTTCACTGGTCTTCAATGGTCTTTGCTGGTCTTCACTGGTCTTTGCTGGTCTTCACTGGTCTTTGCTAGTCTTCCCTGGTCTTCAGTGTTCTTCACTGGTCTTCATTTCATAGAGAGAAATGCACCAAAGAACTTCTGGTGGCATTCCAACTGATTCTTGGCACTTCTGTTGACTTGCGTGAAAAGTAGTATGTGAATCAGCTCTAAACTCCCCAGCAGGTGTGTGCACACGCCTTGCTACCCGGCCACAGGATCTTGGATTGAAGAGTGAATGACACACACGTGGCCTTATTTCTAATATTCTCTTGGCAGCCCAATGGCTGGGCACTTCCAAACCTCCCCTCAGCTATCATACTCTCCCCTCAGAAGTTTCTGAATTATTAGTTACTAAAACCTATTCTCATCCTGGCAGCCATAGACCCAGGCCTGCAGACCTCGTGGGCCACAACACCCAACTCTTATATCTTGGCCACGTCTCTGTCCTACACTTCTCAAGCCAAGCCGGTACTTTCTCCCCCTCCCCCACCCCGAATTGGTGATTCTTCTCCCTCACTTTGAGGTTCCCTGTCTGGGAATCTCATAGTCCCCACTCTGTCTCCCTGCCCAGCCATTGGCTGCCAGCAACTTTAATTACCAATTAGATCCAGCCGGGGGCAGGGACTGTCAGTGTCTTACACACAGATGTGTAAGTTCCCATGTAACTTGGGAACCCAATTAACATAAGCAATAAACCAAATCCACAACACTCATGGCAATTCAGCTGAGCCTTACAGTTTCTGCTGGATGGAGCCGCTGTTACTGATCTGTGTTTGCTGATTGCTATTGGACTGGACAGCTAATATCCTAAAAAGTTAAGATTGGAATTGCCCCCAAAGAACGACTTCCAAACAGGTCCACAATCCCTTTTTCCTATTAACCTTTATCTGCTTCCCCTGGTCAGTGGGCTAGATGGAAGGTTGAAGCATTTAAGAACCCTAATTAAAGTAGGTTTTTAAAAATCTAAGCCTAAAAAGAGATGTAGTTTCCTTTAAGTAACGGCATTAATCTTCTTAATAAGGAAAAATCGTGTAGTAATGTAAGAGCAGCAGTATACAATATTTAAAGAGGAAGAGACCACATTCATGTGGACTTCTCTTACAGCATGCTGGAATAATTAATCAACTTTATAATTATAGTTGTCAATCTTTCCCTGGGTCTAAGTAATAAACCAAGCCTTATTATAAACACATATATACAAAGTGTGTATAAAGGTTAACTCTGCTCACTGATTTAGGGATCTTGGATTATATCACCCAAAAGATAAGGGGGAGACTGCTGATTTCATGCACCACACTGCCTAAGTTCTCAAATCATTCAAAGACGAAGGAGAGATTCAAACACTCAGATCTGTGTGAAAAAGTCTTGTGGACCACTTTTCTCGGCCTGCTTTCCAATGTTTTTCTCCCACACGTATCTCCTTCAGGAAGTGTGGAGAGAGCCCGCCTGGGAGAGTGTGTCAAGTGATAGTCCATGCCTGTTGGAAAAAGTCTGGCATGAGCAGAATCTGCATAAGGCTGTTACACTAACATGAGATTGGCTATCCCAGTAAGAGTTAAGCAACTTGTTTTAATAAAAGCTTTGTCATGTTGTGTTAAAAACAGAGGAAAACATAACATTTTATCTAACCTTTTCTTCCTGAGAAAATAATCACTGCCCTCCATATTCGCCAGCAACAATCATGTGCCCCATTTGTAGCAGCAGCCAGGGATTCCGTGGGAAAACAGCTGACCCACTTTCATGTGTGCCTGGGTGCTGATGGCAAAGGTGTGTGCACTCAGGTGTGTGCCTGTGTGTTCTGGGAAGAGGGGGAGACAGTTTACAATGATGCCATGGTCCATGTGGAAATTATTGCAGCTGTTTCTAGAGTGTGGTTTCTTCATCCACGGTCCCCAGACCCATCTTCGTGTGTCCGTTTGACACTGAAGAATTCATTTGTCATTATAATTATTAAAAACTGTTAGCTAGGAAGATTGGCTACCTGCATTAAACAGCTTATCTCAAGTCCATCAGGTGCCTACAACCCTCTCAAGAGTAGATTTGCTTCCCCTTAAGACCTGGATTGCCCTGAGTTACTTAGTTTCTCAAAACAAGTGAGAGAAAAGGGGAGGGAATGTGTGGAGCTTTCAAATGAAAAACCATGGCAGACAAGACTGCAGCAGAGTTGCTGCTGGACTCCTGTGACTACTGAGGGTGCTCTGTGGGCAGTTCTCTAATGGAACATTTTCTTGCTATCACAGGGAAACAGCACAGGGCTGGGTGGGTTCTGATTTCTGTGGCTAAAATCTTTATCTCCTAGTACCACAAGCAGAAAGCACAAATGGAGTGCCATCTCCACCAGGCTGGAAATTCAATTTAAAAAAAAGAATATTCTGTACATAAAAACAAATATGTGGGGGCAGACACACACATGTGCACATACATACACACATATACACACATACACACACATACACACATGTATACATACATACACACATGTACACATATATACACACATATATACACATGTATACACATACACACATGTACACATACATACACATGTGTACATACATACACACATGTACACACATTACACACATGTACACACATACACACATGTACACATACACACATGTATACACATACACACATATACACACAAATTACACATACGTGTACATATATACACATTATATATGCATTACACACACATACACATTACACACACATGCATTATACACACTTCAAGGCTGAGGAAATATGAATATCAATAGATTATATTCATGCCCACTTCCTGGTTGTGATTATACCATAAAATAGTCATAAAATATTAACAATGGGGGGAAATAAGTAAAAATATGCCAAGGATTTCTTTCCTTTCTTATCGCTGCATCTTAACTTATACTTATCTAAAAGTAAAACTGTTTGTTTTAAAAAATATATAAAAGTAAAGAGAAAAAAATACATGCTGAATTGTATGATTTTTTTTAAAATTTCTAAATTACTGGCCTGTTATCACAGCAAATAAAAAATGAAAGCAAACAGGGCCTCTATTGCGTCCGTGTTACTGTATAAATCACCGACAGAGCACAGGGAGGGAGGGAGGACTTTACCTCATTTTTCACTTCCAATGACAACCCGCTGTTACAGGAAGGCAGGTCAGGAACCTGTGGGCAGGCACTGATCAGAGGGCTGCTGCCCGCCAGCTTAGCTCTATGGCTTGCTCAGCTTGCTTTCCTCTACAAGCCAGGTATATCCACAGCAGGCTGGTCCATCTCAGGCCAATCATTCATTTTTAAAAATGTACCCCAGGCTTGCCCACAGTCCAGCCTGATGGAGGTAATTCCTCAAGTGAGGGTCCCACATCCCAGGTGACTGTAGGTTGTGGCACGTTGTCAAAAACCAACCAGCCACAGGTGTAGCTTTGCTCTGTAAGGTCAGAGGCTGTGCTGTGTGCACTAAACCTGTCACCTAAATTAGAGTGAGCTCTGATATGACAGCCAGGTTTTTAGTTACTTTGCATAAATCAGATTGAAGAAGCACTTTATCCTGATTGGGAGAATCCAAATAACACTAAAGCTTTTATCACTATGCTTGGGAAAAACAATGACATTAGATGTCAATTATCTTTTATGGTTATCATAAAGACACAGATGAGAAGAATATAGGCATGTTTGTGGCTCAGGGATATAAAGAGGGGGATCTAGGAATCATTGTTAGTGTTTTCCAAGAAAGTACGGGATAACAGTATTGGATATGAAGTGCTTGAAGAGAAACCCGGTTGTGTCTGTTCCATCTGCCTGTATGTCAGTCTGTCTGTCTGTCATCTATGTACTTATCATCTTATCATCTATGTAATATATGATCTATGGCTTTGTTCAGAGGACATATTTTGACCTCTTTGAGGCTGGAGAGATGGCTCAGAGGTTAAGAGCACTGGCTGTTCTCCCTGAGTTCAAATTCTCAGCAACCATGTGGTGGCTGACAACCATCTGTAAATGGGATCTGATGCCCTCTTCTGGTGTTTCTGAAGAGAGATAATTGAATTGGTTTCTATATATACTATTACATTAGACATTGAAAATAATAACACTGAGGGCTTCTGTAACTACAGTGCACCGTTGTGACCAGGAAACAGATACAGTCCACTAGCCTGGCAAATGACTTTTTTTCTTTAAATCAAACAAAACTCTAATTTGGGAGTCACTGTATGAACAGTTAAGCACCACAGTGCATGAATCATACTGGAAACTGAAACAAGCCAAGTTCAGGATCCTTCCAACAAGAGAAGGAGAAGAGTTCGTTCTCTGTTGGTTCTGTTTCTCTTTGGCTCAGTGGCCATGGCAGAGCAGTGAGTGGCCTCAGATGCTTTCTGGGGCACGTACAGGACATTACAAGGCTATGAGATAGATAACTTGCAGTAAAATCATTCCAAGCCGGACTTTGCACAAGGGGTGACTAAACCTTGTGTAAGGACATTTACTATTCACGGACCTGTCAGTGTCCCTGAGACGTAGTAAGTTCTTGCCTTGGCACAGCCAAGTCACACAGACAACTGAACTCAAGGGATGACGATGTTATAGTCACTTGTTGCTAGGATAAAACACCACAACCAAGGAAACTCATAAAACAAAGAGTTGGGTTGGAGTTACAGTTCTAGAAGGTTAGCCTCTACGATGGTGTGGCAAAGGAACAGTTTCGGGAACAGCTGAGCATTCATAAGTTGCACCACAAACAGGAAACAGAAAGGCTCACTTAAAATGACAGGAGTCCTTTGAAACCTCAGAGTCCACCTGCAATGACACACTTCCTCCAGTAATGCCACACTTCCTAATCCTCCCCAAACATCCACCAATCGGGACCAAGTATTCAGGTGTTCAATGTTGTGCCATCATAACACATAATGCATTTTGTCTAACTTCACAACTCCCCATAGGATTTCATGATCTCAATACTGTTTTAAGTCCAGTATCTCTTCTGAGACTCAAGGGGAATCTCTTAAGAGAATCCTGCCAGGCAGTGGTGGCGCACGCCTTCAATCCCAGCACTTGGGAAGCAGAGGCAGG
>NC_034607.1:34689390-34727835 GCF_900095145.1 Mus pahari | reverse complement strand
GAGAGAGAGAGAGAGAGAGAGACCCTGTAAACTAAAAGAGCAAACTGCCTACTTCCCACATACAGTGAACATACATGACTGTTTCAAAGAGGGGAGGGGGGACGGGTGCAGTGAGGAAATGCTGGACCAAAACAAGATGGAAATGCTGCAGGGAAAACTCCAAAACCTGCAGCTCCCCTGACCAATGTTAAAGGCTGAGCTGGTTCACCCTTAGCTTTGATACCTTCTCTAACAGCTCATTCCACTCCCTGATACAAAGCTCTCTTGTTGACAGATATCCCACAGCTGTGGCACCCTCAACCTCTTGGGGGGTCTCTAACACAATTCCAACTTCACTTTCACAGTGCCACACAAGCAGTCAGTTTTCCTATGCGATCCTGAAAGAAAAGAGGATTCCCTTTAAAGGGCCTTCCCTGAGAGCAGCACAGACCCGGGTGACAGGTCCTTCCCATCTAATTCAAATGGAATTTGGATTTCCTGAGGGTCAGCCTAAAGACCAGGCCACAGCCTAGAGGAGGGGCCCCAGACTCGGAGGGAGGGGAGAGAAGTGAAGGGAAAGGGCTGTGTCAGCTGTGGAAGCTAGGAAACTGGCCAGCTGTGTTGCAGACACAGGAGGTCTGATGAGGATCAAGCTGAACGGAGCCTACTGGTGGCGTGCCATCAGCTTAGCACAGGCAAGTTTACGTAGCCAGATGAAAACAAGGTCAGACCAGACTGTGTGGTGAGACAGCTTCACTGCCCGTGAAAAGATGCAGGGGGAAACGCTCCCTCAGGGGCACTTCTGGTTTTCATTTAAATAAGACGCTATTGCGTTTGAAACTCTAGTGCACCCGGTGAAATTCTCTATGCCCACACTCTGCTTCTCAGAGTATTGACCACCTTTGCCCCACCTTCGAGAAGGTTGGCATGGTAGACCATCCTGTAAATTGAAACCCCCTGACTCTGGAACATGACCAGTAGCTAATGAAGGATCTGGTCCTCTCGATTCAGCTTCCGCTGCCTGTTTCTGAGCCTGCTGGGGTTTCCGGACCCACCTCTGCATTGTCCCGTGAGAACTATGGCACCCACATCACTGGCTACTGCGTTGTCAAGAATACATTATCATTTGTCGCTAATCCATGGGTCCTCGTGTCTTGTCAGCACATGTAAAAAACGGCAGCGGAACGTAGCTTCCTTACTTCTGGGCCATCAGGATAGAAGCGAGCGTGTCAGAGGAAAGAAGATGGTAGCTGATGTCTCTAGACATCCATCAGTGTGGTGCTGGCTCCCAAATGTGTTGAAATTCTCAGAGGAAGTGGTTTGCACTAGACTCTTTCATAAGGCCCCAGTAGACCACGCTAAAATCAACTTGGAATCACTCATGGGAGCAGCCCACAGTGCTGAACCAACAAATAAGTGGTTTAGTGTCTGACTTTCCAAGGAACCCAGGGGAAGGAAGAAAAGTAGCCAAATTTCCCAAGCAGAACAGTTCCAACCACCATGGTAATGAAGCACCCCCTGGAGAGTAACCTGCATGAACCGGACATTACCCAGTCAGTTGTTGCTTCTCTGAGGATCTGTCTCCCCACCCCGCCTCAGGAAAAAAAAAAAAAATAACGAAGTGACTTTCAAGTGACAAATCTGTGCTTTTTTTCATTGATTGCTTCCTATTTGTTTGCTTGCTTGCTTATTTGTTTAGGGGGGTGGTGTTTTCAATCTGTCTGTAAAAGAGATCAACCTCTTCCACTAAGTTAATCACAAACACTGCATTTACTGGGAACCAAGTGCTCCTGGCTGCTAGAATGGCAGATAAAGTCAATTAAGACCTTTAAGGTAATTTCGTTTAGCCTCACTTTGGTCCTTTGACACAGGGTAAACAGGGATGGGTTTGGAGCAGAACAGTGAGCATCCCGCCAGGCTCATGGTACAAATCACTCTCCTGCCTACCTGCCTTAGGAAGACCATGGACTGCTCGCCTGACCAGCTCTTACTTTCATGTGTGAGATACTCATTTCTTAGCTGACAAAAGGTGTGGAGCTCAGGGTGTCCATCAAGGTCCCTCTCCAGAACTGTTTCAGGCACAGTAACTAGGGCATGATCCTATTTCTGGGTCAGGGTTGAGAGGTCAGGGGAGTGAAGGGAGGGAACTGTTAGGGACGGGACAAGACAGAAGAAATGGATACATTTCCCCTGCCCTTCAAATGAAGATAGCCCTGAACTTCAGAACTTCTAAGAAAGAGACTCAAGTATTACCCCTTAAGTTCAGTTCCTTCGTCTTGTGCAGCATACAGCCCAAGGGTCCACAACATATTTCTAACACATCATCTCAGTACCCATGCTCAGAGAATGTTTCCCGAAAAACTGAGCTATGGAAGATCCCTCATAAACCATGATATAAAGCAAAAGTTTATTCAGAAAGTATGCTTCCAATGCCTACAGTGCTTTAACTCAAGGTTATCTGTAGGTTTAACAACTCGTTCAAAAATATCTGTAAGCTCAACAAAATTATATGACTGATTCAGACAATGATGATTACATTATAGACGGTGTGTTAATATTTTCCAGCTTTAGTCTTGAGGCCAAAGCAGAAAGGAATAAAGGGAATAAAGGGGTAGCCAATAGTTTGATCTGTGACCTCCAAAGTCATCTGACATGAGAGAGCAACGGAATTCTTACAAGTTTCACAGTGAACCAACCATGAACATATACATACTCCTCAAAGGGATCAAAAAGGCCAAAATTAACTAAGACAATCATGATGCACAACTCTAAGTTAGGAGTTATCTAACTTCAAGACATCCTACTAATACTACACCCCACCTTAGTCTGTGCCTCCCCAAAAACCTTAGTGGCCACAAAACTCTATCCAAGACATTTTATTCTCCTGTCAAAACTAAGTCATCTATCTGCTTTAGAGTAAACACAATTTGAAGCTTCCTCGGTTATTACTGAAAAAAAGAAAATCTTTATACTGCTGTATTTGATCCAGGTCTTCTTTTACTCCTCTTAGAAGCCTGAGACCCCAGAGAATATTCCCTCCTGATCCCTTTCCCCCAAGGGCATCACCCTGCAGCTGATGAACGTGAATTGATCATCTCTAAATCCATTTCTCATCCTTATTTCATCCTGCTTCATGGGACTTCCAGGAAAATAGACAAGAAACAGAACTTTCTGCCTGTCTTGGGTAGGGTCACTAGAGTTGTGAGGAAATGCCCGGACCAAAACAACTTAGGGAGAGAAAGGGTTTATTTGACTTACATTTCCACATCACTGTTCACCATTGAAGGAAGTCAGGACAGGAACTCCAGCAGGGCAGGGACCTGGAGACAGGGGTTAATGCAGAAGCCACGGAGGGATGCTGCTTATTGGCTTGATCCTCATGGCTTGCTTAGCTTACTTTCTTATAGAACTAGGACCACCAACCCAGCAATGGCCCCACCTACAAAGGATAGGGCCCTCCCCCATTAATCACTAATTAAAAAAAGAATGCTCTGCAGGCTTGCCTCCAGCCCAATCTTAGGTCAGCATTTTCTTAAATGAGACTCCTTCCTCTCAGATGACTTCAGCTGTATCAAGTTGACATAAAGTCACTTGGCACATACTCCTGTCCCTGCAAAGTCATAACAGACTCTTGCCTTCCTGCTTTCTTTCCTAATGAGTAGAATCTTTTCTTCATGCAAGGTCCACTGCTTTGTCAATTTTTCTAATCACTACTTAAATGGGTGTGACCACGATAGCCTATTATCTCTCTAGGATTTTTTATGTTGTCTGGGTTTTCAGTGTCTGCTTGCTTCAATGGCCGGTCATGTTTATTTCTTCTAGAAATTCAACAGATTAGGCTTCCTAAGGTTATAGAAAGATTCAGGCCAATCTCTCCTGACCAAATTCCAAAATGTCACATTGTGCACTGGATCAAATGTGACAACTTCTCTATGGGACCTTCCAGTCAATAATATCTTCCTTTATACCAACTGCATATCCACACCCCATCAAGACAGATGATAAGCATGTTGGACCTGTAGAATCCAGTAACTCCAGTTACAGATAAGGCCCTGATGGGTTCCAACTCACTTCCCCTGAGCCACACCATAGACCTTCAAAATGAACCAGCCTGAATTTACCTCAAGTCCATCTGAGTGTCACCCATGGACCCTAGTCATATTAACAATATAGGGCCAGAAGATTGCCCAACTGGGCTCAAAGAAACTACTAAAGAAGAGATATTCATCCAAGTATTTATATTGTTGATCAATCAGAAGGAAACATGGATCCCACGTTAGGATTCTGAAGTATTTCGAACTCAGGGCAAGGCTGTCATTGACTGACTGTTGCTGATGGCAGTAAACTCAACCCCTTTTGTCCCAGGGTACTGTGATGTTGAGCATGGCCTGACTGTCTGTGTAACTCCCTCCCAAGCACTGTAGAAGCATCTCTTTTACAATACCTTTGCACATTTGCTCTCTATTGTCTGCTAGTACATTGTACTGCAATGTATCTAATCCACTTTCTAACTTTTTCAGAGTTGGTGAATTCTACATGAGTGTGTTTGTGTTTGTGTTTGTGTGTGTGTGTGCATAGTCATGTGGGTATACACAGTATATTCAAATGTGCATGCACATGCGTGCATGTACATATAGTAGTCCTATCTCAAGAGTAGTGTCCTATCTCAAGAGATATACACATTATTTTTGCCCTTTTTGGTTTTTCTATTTGTTTGTTTGCTTGTTTTGGTTTTGGCAGGGCCTCTCATTGACCTAAAGTTCACCAGTTAAGTTAGACTGGCTGCCCCAAAGCATTAGGAATTACCTGTATCTACCACCCCCCCCCCCGGCCCTGAAATCACAGGCTCATGTCATCATACCCAGCTCTAATCTCGGTTGTCTGGATCACACTCAAGTCCTTGTATACACTAAGCCGTCTCCCCACTCTGGTCTTAGTGAGTTCTTTTGCTATCATTATCACCACCAACTTGTGCATAGTCACATGCTCATGAAACTACTTTTTCAAAGACATAGTAATAAGTAAAACCAAAACCAACAGAAAAATCATTAGCTTATCTTAAATACTCTGATGGAAATTTTACTGTAACTGAGTTTCAGTTTTCCCTTGAGATATAAATATGATGACTGTTTTGCTGGTAATGCAAATAAACAATAAAATTGTGAGTCACACTATTTAATGTGTCCAAGAAAACTATATTGATCTTCTGTTTTATAAAGAGGGGCAAAAAGACCATAAGCTGTTGTGGTAAATCTCCTCCCAAATATGCCCCGGCAATGAAAACACAACTCAGTTAATATGATTACATGTTGTAAGCCTAGATTGGACAGGTCTACTCCTATACTACCATCTTCCACATCTATGAGACCCCTTAGAACTTGCGTTTCTCCAGGCCATGTGCTTCTGCTCAGCTTTTCTTCTTCCCCCTCCTCCTCTTCGTCCTCTCCCTCTTCCATTTTCTCCTTCTTCTCTCCCCCACCTTCTGCTCTACCTTCCCTTTTAAGGGCCCAATCATCAGCTCTCCTTTATTTTCCAAACTAAGGTGGGAAGCAGGATTATAGGAAATCACCTGAGTGCTGATTCATTCCTCATTCACAACCACTCACGGGGGAAGGGAATTAACATCAAATATAATTAGTTCCAGGGTTATCCACAACAATAAGCTATGTTGACATGGAAACAGTTTACAGTTTGCACAACCTGTAAAGAATAGGTGTGAGGGAGAGATTGTAATAATGAACATAGTTGGTAGATTTACTGTCCTGTCTTCAATGGTAGTCTGAAAACAGAGAACAGAAGATTCTAGAAACAACATGTCATTTTTTCCTAACCAGCATACTCTTCTGACAGAGAATGAGATGTCTCATCATTCAACTTTGTCCTGCCCAGGTTAACGCACGTCCTTTGTCATTATACCAACCCTACACATGCTGCCTGCACCTTAGCCTCTTAGTCCTAATTTGGATGGCCTGCCAGTCAGGTGATGAAGCATCACAGAGTTGTGCTCAAGCAACTCTGACAGTAGCATTAAAGTGGGAGAAGAACATGATGGTTAGTGGTGAACTAACTTGACGAGACTAAAGAACACCTAGAACATGAATGATGGATGCACACTTGGAAATGTTTTGAGTGTATTTCCAGAGACACTTAACTGTAGAGGAAAGGTGTGACCTGGTTGTGAATGGAACCATCCAATAGGTTAGGAGCCTGGACTGAATAAAGAAAAAGGGGAAATGTGGCTACGCATTAGCCCTTCCCTTTCTCTGCTTCCTGATTGGTGCTGTGGACCAAGCCGCTCTCACCAGCACACTTTCCCCCACAAGGAAGGACTGTGTGCCTCTAAACTGTGAGCCAAAACAGGCCCTTCCTTACTTAAGTGGCATTTGTCAGATGACAGCCATATTGAAGGTGACAAGTACAAGAGGTGATGCTGATAACTCAGATGAGCTAAAGTAAAGCCCTAATAGGCCAAATGTAAGGAGAAAGGCAAACATCCTCGGGTTGATAAGAAAATACATATAATCATGAACTGAGGCTGCTGTGAACGATACTAAGAACCAGAAAGCAAACTTGGTAGAAGTTGAGAGAGCTCAGTGGTTATCCTCTGGGAGTCCTGAGACACCTCTTGAAGATAGGTAGAAAAGGAGGTTGTATACTCCAGTGAGTCCCAGATTGAAGGCAATAAAAAAAAAAAAATGAGAACCGCTGGGTGTAGTGACGCACGCCTTTAATCCCAGCATTTGGGAGGTAGAGACAGGCAGATTTCTGAGTTCAAAGCCAGCCTGGTCTACAGAGTGAGTTCCAGGACAGCCAGAGCTACACAGAGAAACCCTGTCTCGAAAAACCAAAATAAATAAATAAATAAAATAAAATAAAATAAAAATGAGAACCAGGAGAGGACGACGGCGAGTAGATAGGCAGTACACGTTGATGCTATACTATAGATAGTAAGGAACTGAGGCCATCGTTTCTAATGATGCGACCAGCTTTATGCTAAACACTAAAGTGAGTCTAAAATCCATCCGTCTTCTGACTTCCCTGATGGTGTCTGATGCTCGTTGTTTCTAATTTCAGCACATGGTGGCAAAATAGAATAGCTCCCTATGCTTGATTTAGAGCATTTGACAATGAAATCATGTGTATTTAATCATGCTGAGGGGATTTTATTTTTATACTGTATTGAAGGAAGAAAATATTCTTTATTATAAAAAAGTTTAGAAGAAACGCTATACGGCTTATTTTAAAGCCTTTAGCCATATTGTTTTACATGAGAAATTAATCTTTTTCAAGAATGTCTGCCTTGACTTTAAGTTTCACTCCAGTTGAGTGAACTTTGAAATTTTCTACAGCTGCATCACAAGTCTCATTAAGCCAAATCCATTCCAGACAGTCAGACAGACAGGCTCTGCATCTATCTATTTGAACGTGGGTGGAGACCTTGAGATCTTTTCTTATTCTGATTACTCTATCATTTACACACACAGAGAGAGAGAGAGAGAGACAGAGACAGAGACAGAGACAGAGACAGAGACAGAGACAGAGAGACAGAGAGAGACAGTACATGACTTTGCCTGTGAGTTAAATGCTGATCTCAAGATAAATGTTCTCCCTTTCACCACCCAAATTTCAAATGCTTTAACTTTTGCTTCCTGTTTTGCCTGGTGAACCAGTGGAACCAGTTGCTGTTAATCAAGACTCTTACACAAGGTCTAACATTGAACTGTCCCATGAGATCAAAGGCAAACCAAATGTTTCGGGGTCTACTGAACATTTAGCATGGCTACAGTGTGTCCCCCACATAAAGGACGAATCCTTAGGTTGGAAGAGAAGTCTCAGAGGTAAGAGGTACTGATAGCACAAGGACAAAGATGTGTTTGTTTAAAAACTGCAAGTTTCTCATTGTGTGCAAAAAACAGAGTGGAATTATTTTTTAAACAATTGACGAGTCGCTTCACGTTCCTGCTATCTTACTAAGCTCACTGAGTCTCAAAGTGGTGAGTTCAAGAGTGGTGAAATAAAGAACATTTATCTGAGCTCGGCATTTAAGTCACAGGCAAAGTCAAGTGCTCAACCTCTCTCTCTCTCTCTCTCTCTCTCTCTCTCTCTCTCTCTCTCTCTCTCTCTCTCGTGTGTGTGTGTGTGTGTGTGTGTGTGTGTGTGTGTAAATGATAGAGAAATCAGAATAAGAAGAGATCTCAAGATTTTAACCCACGTCCATATAGATAGAGGCAGAGCCTGTCAATCTAAGTGTCTGGATGAATTTGATTTAATGAGACTTGCAATGTAGCTACAAAATTTTCCAAAAAGCCTTGATGATTGCTTGAGTCCAGGAATGTAGGGCCAAGTTGGACAACATAAGATAGAACTTATCTCAAAAAAAAAAAAAAAGGAAGAGGGGAGAGGAGGAGGAAAAAAGGGGGAAAACAATATTCTAGTCAAAGGTTTTCAATGTACAACAACCATGTCAAACTGCACAGGGAAGATCCCACGATCTCTCAATCCTCCACAGAGAACTACAGACAACCGAGGACAGCTGAGAGCAAAGAGAGAGTGTTTCCCAGAGAAGTTCACACCTATTAGCTGTCCAGTGTCAAAGTCCTGAACACATGCATACAGGTAACAGTGTATGGAATGCACAGGTTATAATTAGGAACTATGTGTCTATACATATATGCATGTAATAAAAAATAATGGAGAAAAAAAAGAGTCTGTACATTTGAAAGAGAGTGGAGCAGGATGTATAGGGGAGATTGAAAGGAAGAACAGGAAATTTCATATTCACATTATAATCTCAAAAAACTACAATAAAAGTTCTTTGGTGTCGGAGAAATACTCCTCCTACTGTTCTGGACTATGCTCATAGGTTCTTTTGAACTCTTAAAAACACAGCAGAATTCTCCCAAAGTATGAAATATTCAAAATAATAACATAGGAAATATTAGGAAATAAAATAATAACAGGAAAACATAATGGAGATTAGGTGTAGACCCCTTCCATGTAGGCAACACGAGACAATCTTGACAGTTGTGATAAGATTTACAGACTGGGTTTATCAGAACTCCATGTCTCCATGACACATGCCTAACTCTCAACTTTGGAAAACAACGTTCTGGGTATGTGAATGTGCCCTGTTCTTGCACTTCCAAGGACTCCTTCCTCCAGGGTTTCCCATTCCAAAACAATAGAGATCTCAAATCAGATAGGACTAAGCCACAGACGTCTGAGCAGGTGTCATCAGTTAAGCCTCTTTGTAACATGTTTATGCAGGTTCTACTGTTCCCAGCGGAGCTGAAGGAGCCACTGAGCCACTGTCGACTGCTTAACTCTTGGACCAGATAAGTCTCAGTATCGATACTGTATTTGTCTTGTGGCTAAAGGGAGCGTGGCTTCCATTGCATTTCTCATTCTGTTTTGAAAGCTCCCATTTCTTTCTATCAGTGATACCAAATTCGAGTGACTCATAGGCACCTGGCTTCTGGCGTGGCTTCCAGTGTTGTCAGGAAAGCCTGGGAGAAAGTGTCAAGAACAGAGTTCAGGCTTAATTGATCAAGAGAAGAAACACTTCTGTAAAGTGAATGAATGAACGAATGAATGAATGAATGGATGAATGGAAAGAAAAGGAGAGAAGAGAAGAGAAGAGAAGAGAAGAGAAGAGAAGAGAAGAGAAGAGAAGAGAAGAGAAGAGAAGAGAAGAGAAGAGAAGAGAAGGAGATTTTAGGTTGCTCATCTTTGGATTGTTTTGTTGTGGCTACTGAAAATAAATTCCATGACCTGATCTAACCCACACAGCACCAATCTATGTGACATGAGTTTAGTCACAAAATAAAGAGAGGCCAAGTATCTCAATGTTCTGTATGGATGGGTAATGATAAAATGAGATATTTCAAAACTCTAGACAAATATCCCTCAGATTAATTTAAAGATTTAGAAATGTTCTGTTCTATACATTATTGAATCCAAATAATGAAATAATGAAGAAGAGGCATTTGCTACAACAAAAGATCTGTATACACACACACACACACACACACACACACACATACACACACACACCTTGTTACAACACACATTGAGGTAGAAGGATCTTGTGTGTTTATGTGTAGCCATACATACATACATTCTTTATGAATAAAGAATTTGAGATGAAAAGTCAAACTTCCGAAAACTCTCCCCAGAGATGTCTTGTGGTGTGTCTACATCTACTTTCACTCTGGCCCAGGGCCAGCAAAACCAGCAATAATCATCACTGGCTTGCTACATTCACTTACAGAAACTCGGGTTCTTTGTCTTGTTTTTCCTTGTATTTCTTTTTGTCTTTTGCTTAGGGGAAATTCTGCCCAGCTTCCATGTCTCCTAAATGACCACCATGCAAATCCTCATTCTGAGAAAGGATATTCCAGTGTGCATCTGAAGTCAAGTGACAGCAGCAGGTCTTGACTACAATGTCATCAGGCATCAAAAAACTCTGCTCAGAATGTTCTACAGCCACACTGCAAGCCCTAGCAGTAAATCCATATGGACAACTAGATGCGTGGGGACTGGGCATATGAGTAGCTGTGGACTGGGCACTGAGACATTTCCATACTGTGGCTTTTGCACTCTCTTCTTGTGCATTCCATGAATGATTGGCACAGCAATTTAGCAGATAAGGTAATATTATCATTCCCATTTTCAGAGACTTGAGGTCCAAGACACAAAAATCTTTGCCCTTAATCCCAAATGTATTACCCACTTGGAACATTATCATCTCTATGTAAAGAAACAGTCAAGAAAGTCAAGAAATGAATTGAATTGAGAGGACTCAGGAAGATGCCCAGTTACCATCACCAGCAATACACGATCCAGACTTTTGCATTACAGAGGCAATTTTTCAGAACATTTAAAAAGTTAAAATTATACATAGTTTATTATTGTCAAAAAAGGGTGGTTTTTTTTCCCTGATGATAAATCATTTAAAGGAATATGTTCAAAGGACAAGATTGGTGACACACACAGCACTTGGAAGGCTAAAGGAGAAGGATTCTAGTTCTAGGCTGTGTAGGAAGACACTGTTTAACAAGGAGTAGGGGAAGAGAAAAAAAAAGGATGGAAGAGAGAGAAGTCAAGAAAAGGGCATGAAAAAAATGAGAGAAAGAATCCCCTACTGTGGTGGGCAAGCTTCCTGTATCCTAGGCTTTCCTCCAGCATGCTCATGGACCACAAACAAGCGTCTGTCTGAGCATGTCTAATTCCAGCAAGCACTCGATTATACAAATTCCAAACCGTCCTGACCCACTTGCTTGTTTATAGTTCAGCAGAAGCCTTCTGCAGGTGGATCCCAGCTGGTCAGGGAGGCATGATGGAAGGCCTAGATGAAGAGCACCGGATCCTAGAGATAGATGAACACTTTGGCTTTCTCTTGAAGTGCTTTAAAGGGGGGGGGGTGGAAGGCAGAGGGGAGTGTCCATATATTATTATCTTGTCTAATTCTGTCATGGTCATAATGGTATTGACTTCCCTCCCTCCACCCAAAGAAAGAAAAGTTTGGGTGAGGGGACTGAGTTCTGCCTAGCACTTGGGGGGATATAATTTGGGTCACAACTTGCCCACTTAAATCCCCGGGGTTGCCTCCCTATGTTCTTTAAAAGCCATGTTTGCTGGAATCTTCCCAATATCTTTATGAATTATTACTTATTTTGGCTGAATACTTTTGCTAAATTTATTAAAAACAGAAGCTCTAAAATCTCGGTTATTCAACTGGATTTGGGTAAGCTACGGCTTCCTATTGCTTACCCTCCGTAGAAAGCTTGGTGTCACACGCGTTTTCATTCAATGTAATATCTTCTTGGATATTAAAGTACGTACATGTGAGAGTCGAAATTCATGCATACAGAAGTCCATAAGAGAATCTGATTCAGAAACACGATTTGAAAAGGTTTCTAAGCCCTTAGGGAAAATTGACTTTAATTTGGGTAAGGCTTACTGAATCTGAGCTGATGAAGCCGCATATTTATTAGTTCCCTTTTGTCTCTCAGAATACTGTTAGTCATCAGCTCCTGATTCCTTAGCTTTTCTGAGTCGGAAGGCAAAGGGACCTTGAATTATCTGACAGATAACATACTAAGGACTGATTCTATCGACACGGTCATTTATGCCACGGAGAATCCACAGCTGTCATAGGCTGGACCACCTCGTCTGAATAAAGTAAAAATCCTGAGTTGCTTTTGCCATAGATACTCTTAAGCTCCTACCAGCCTTGTTATCTGACTACCTGTACTCAGGTCATGTTTGACTTCTAATGGACAAGCTGTAGACACCTAGAGAATGAGTCTTGTAATGTAAGTATTCAAGGCCCAAGACAGAGATACACAGAGGTCCCTTCTTAAGAGTGACTTTAATCTCTGAAGTTTGAGTTACCCATAGTCATATACTCTGTGGACAAGAGGCCACAGAAAAGGCTTAGGTCACAGGGTCATCTGAAGATGCAGAAGTTGTGTCTTCTCCAAGGACCAGCCAGACGTTGAGCTTCCCTGTGGTCATTTCTGAAGAACTTTCCCTTAGAGAAGAGCAGCTTCCTGGGGACTCTCCTACAAAAGCCAGATGCCAACCAAAGTCCTTGGGCTATAGAATATTAATATAATATATAGAATATTAATATAATAAGAAAACAAAAGAAGCTTGCTATGGGTTGTATTGTGCAAATTATACATTTTGTTAGTTATTAGATTTTTATAATGTATATTAGCATTTCACCTGTATGTAAATCTGGGTACCAAATGCATCCCTGGTGCCTAAAGAGACCAGAAGAGGGCATTTGATCTCACAGAACTGGAACTGTAGACATCGGGAGCCACAATGTGGATGCTGGAAATCCAACTTGGGTCCTCTGGAAAAGTATTCAGTGCTCCAACTTTTGAGCCATGTCTCCAGCCTCATATACTACACTTAAAAAATAAAAACAAAAAACACTAAGTTTTGTGATTTTTCTTCTTTGTAAAATGCCTACAATTTTTTTCTGCTAACTTATTATACAAATGAGGAGTAAAATGTAGTTCCAAAGAAAATTGAAGATTTTCAATTTAAACATAAGTATCAGTAGAACTATGTGTTATAACACCGAGGTTGGTCACTGCCTCTTCAGTCCTGGAGTCCTATGTGTGTGGGTAACTTAAACCACCCTTAAGAAGGGACCTCTGTATGTGTGCCTTGGGCCTTGAATACTTTTATTACAACCTCCTTGTGATGAGGTTTCCAGGTCACAGACAATGGGAACTCCAGATACTTTACACACTTAAGCTGAATTTCTTGATCTCATCTTTGTGGCAAAGAGCTAAGGATGACCCCCCTAAGGTGTGGAAAGTAAGACTGGTCTCCTCTCAACACAACCTGCCTCCTATTTGGGTGTCACCTTACATTTCTAAGGTCTTAGTCAAGAGCTCATAGTCCACAAAAATCCCTGAGACATTGAGTGTGTTATGGATTTGAAAGTTTCCATGAGATGTTTGCTGCAGAAAAATAGATAAATGATAATGATATATATATAGATAGAGAGATAGAGAGATAGATAGATAGGCAGATAATAGATGATAGATAGATAGATAGATAGATAGATAGATAGATAGATAGATAGATAGATAGATAAAAGAGAGATAATAGATGATAGACAGATAGATGATAGATAGATAGATAGATAGATAGATAGATAGATAGATAATAGATAATAGATAGATGATAGATAGATAGATAGATAGATAGATAGATAGATAGATAGATAGATAGATAGATAGGCAGATAATAGATAATAGATAGATGATAGATAGATAGATAGATAGATAGATAGATAGATAGATAGATAGATAGATAGATAGATAGAAGATAGATAATAGATGATAGACAGATAGATAGATAGATAGATAGATAGATAGATAGATAGATAGATAGATAGATAGATAGACAGGCAGACAAGAATTTGGTCAGGTGTTTTTAGCTGAACAGACATGTGCTCCCTGCCTCTTCTCCTCTTCTGTCTCTCACCCTGGCTTGCCGATTCTTCTGCTTGGTCATTCAAGCTTCCCTCTCTAAACATCCTTTAGGTCTCTGCTCTTCTCATTGCCACCACCACTTAAGAGTCTTCTTTATGTAGACAATGGCTAGCCATAGGTCATGCTTTGCCCCGTGTCTCTGTCTTCCTGCCTTGGGGCCTCTCTGTAGATGCCTTTGTGGATCTCCTGGGTGGTGAGAGGAGTTACCAGGGTTCATGAGCAGCAGAGCAGAACCACTTCCCCTCTGTAAGGATAGCCCAGTAGCACATTTTGGGAGGTTCTTCAGATGGGCCACAAGTTAATTCTGTAGGCATCTCTGGTACTTTCCTCATGTCTGTCTATAAGCCAGGCTACCCCTTGGGGCTGTATCAGCAAAAAGGCCCTATTTCCTAGGTGACAGTCTTGAACTGTGGGTGCATGGTAAGTAGATATGTTTGCAAAAGTGAGCAGAACACACTTCTGCAGACATTTAGCAAACTCGGATCTTTGAGTTTTGTGCAAGACCCAAACTCCCTGTTAGTCACAGCATTCTGAGGAGCACATCTCGGCCCAAACGCCACTGCCTTTTCTTCCTAAGCAATAGTTTCGCCATGAGTCGCTTGTTCGGGTACATAATCAGAGAGATAAATGGGCTGGAGAGAAGGTGGAGGTGGGAGTGGAGAAGCTATGTTGGAGAAACAATAGAAGTGTGGGAAAGGCAAACTCTTGCCAGACGGAGCAGGAATGCCTGAAGACTTAGTCCTGGTGAAGCCTGGCTTTGTTCTCTGGCCTGCCCACCCATGACAGAGACTCTCTAAGGATTAGAGCAGATAATATGTTACGTGTGGACACTAGGGAAACAGGGAGGTTTGGCCCTGATCGTGGGAGGCAGTGTCCTATAAGCTGATAACCTAGAATAAGTTCATATAACAGAATTTTAAACATCCTGGAATCTAGGGGAATCCTGTCCTGACCATTGTCTGTTCTCTGGGCCCATTCCCTCCTGAAAACATCATTTGATATTTATTTTAGATTTCCCATATCTTCTCAATATCAGCCTACAGGGATGGTGTAGAAACCTTAATCGCCTGATCCTTTCTGCGTTTATTTTGTGAGTCTCGTGCGCACATCCACACAATCAGCATGTAGCCCTTTTATCTGATGAACCAGCTGTCTGCTGTTCTCTTTCAGCAGACTCCATGGCTAAGCTTTCAGAGAGTAAGTTGGAACTTCCCTGTATTCAGCCTTCTTGTCTCTTTGTCCCTAGGGATCTTCTTGCTCCTCACAGTTAAAAAATCTCCCAGCAGTTTTACCCTTCAGTCAGCAGCACTGCTCTTGAAGTCAGACAACCCCTATGAAGATTAAAACAGTAGCTGGAACTTCAGGTTTGGCGAGCCGGGCTTCCTTATTTCCTTCATCACAGAAGATTGATGAGGAAATTCCAGCTGCAGGAAAGAACAGGAAAGCCAGGAAACGGAGGCCAAACTGCTTCTTCACAGGGAAATTCTTCAGGTGGATGTTACAGAGTCAATGTTCTATGCCAATGCCTGCTGTGAAAATTAGCCCTGTGCTGTGCCAGAGGTTCCTACACACCACCCCACACCGTGGGGTACCAAACTACCAACCAACCTTATTGCCTGTTCAAAGTGCCTAACTACCAGACAACTCTGAAAATAATATTTAAACCTCAACCATCTTGCCCATTCCATAGTTTCAGTGTGTGTGTGAGTGTGTGTGTGTGTGTGTCCCATGTACCAACCCTCTCTCCAGAGACGCAAGGACACAAGAGATCCCCGGGGTGGCACTGGATGTTCTTGCATGCCTTTTCTTTTGTGGAAATAGTTCTTGTTTTGCTTCACAACACCTTTATTTACATCCAAGCTGGAGGCAGATCAAAAAGACTCAAGGGATCTTACCTTTTCTTTTGTTCCTGAGCTTAGGGTCAAAAGAGTACCTTCTCGACACAAAGGGTACCCATCCATGAATCTTCCAGTTCAGCAAACTGTTGCAGCCAGTGATTGGATTTTCAGTGTTCAGAATTACATACTGCATGTTACTACTCCACTACGACGCCAGAGATCTAGCAGATGTGACTAGTAAAACCTGAGCTACTGAACTTACATGTGTGTAGGAAAGAGCTCCTCTATTTCCTCTATAGGGAAAATATTTGTAACTCATCCGTGCATTCTTCTTGAGGCCCGAGGGCCCCACCCACTTGTTTTCGAAGCCTCTTTCTGATGGCAGAATTCTATTGAGTGGAGAAAAGCAGGTATTTCAGGCATATGGAAAAGCTCCTTTATCTCCAGTGCCCTTTCATGGAATCACAATGTACCCATAATCTTCAGTAGCAAAAAGCCATCAAGAGCCACAGTGATAACATCAAACTTCAGCTCTGTTGACCAAATCCTGACGTCTCTCGCCCTTAAGCATGGGTAGGAAAGGCCAGCTCTGCTTGCTACGGCCTCTGAAGAGGAGGTCCTGCTCTGGCTTGCTACAGCCATCATTCCAACTGTCGCTCCTGACGCCACTGTTTTGTTTCCGTGTCTTTTTCATTCTCTCTTCTCCTCTCGGGCAAGTTAAGGATTAGAGCTTTAGAGTAAGGTCATCCTTACTCCACTTAGATAACCTGTCCAATAATATTCCTCCAATCAACGATGAACGCCCAGATTTCCCTTCCTGAATAAAGCTCAGGGAGAAATTCTCTGGGGAGCCTTCTATCCCCTGTGAACCTTGTTCGGTCTCTGTCTTGTTCTCTCTTTACTAACCCATAGCTTCTGCCTATAAGTGCCAGGGCAGCCTGTATCCCGTGTCCTAGCACAAGTGTTGCAATGTCCTGATGTCTCTCTCTAGGCCTTAGTCAAGATATCTTTAATTAAATGTGTGTGTGTGGGGGGGGGGGTACTTGAGTTTATATGTACCACATGCAAGCAGAAGCCCATGGAGACCAGAAGAGTACACTGGATAGCCTAGAACTGGAGTCACAAATGTGTATGAGCTGCCATGTGGGTAATGGGAACTAATCCCAGACCCTCTGTAAGAGCAGCAAGCATGCTTAAATGCTGAGCCATCTTTCTAGCACCTCGTATCAATTTTAAAATGGAGATGACAGCTAGCTCATGGGTCACTGGGAACAACCGATACATGTAGTTACCATTTACCATGTCATCCTATGTACCTACGGAAGATTGTCAGCTTTGTCCTTCATAACTTCAGTGTTATTATTATCCCATAAGGAGGCAAATAAACTTAGTCGCCAACACTCAGCAAGTAACTGCTGGGGGTGGGGAGAGAACCAAGCCAGCCTTCGGAATCAAAACAACCCTGTCATGAACTAGCATCCGTTGTAGCTGATAGCAGAATATGTAACTTAAATTCTTGTTCCCTGGGTGTTTATTAATTATCTTTATTTTCCACAGTCTTCCCTATTCTTTCTAAGTCTAACCAGGCACAAGAGTGGAAAGCCACCCAGACACTACACTGTGTTCCTCGTTACTCTGCTAGGCTGTGGCAGGCTCCTGAGCCTGGGACAGGTGAAGTCTTCACAGGTCACTCTAGTTTACCATCTCTCTTCCCATCACTGAGGTCTGCTCAGGGTTTATGCAGGGTGGCATCGCTCTGCCCTAAAGTCCAACCATCTAATACATGGGAAGAACTCAGCAGACATCTGATGAACACAGAGGCAGACACACGTCTGCAGAGATCTAACAGCTCTCTCCCTTTGATCTTTTCTCTCTGGCCATTGGCTTCCTCCACATTTCTCTTTGAAGTGAGCCCCTGCCTGAGCATTTCTCTGGCATCATCATCTGGAGACCAATAGGAAATACACTTGACAGAGGCCAGACGCTGTTTCTTGTTGTTTTTTGTTTTGTGTTTTTCTAACCAACCACAAACGACTCAACGTTTAACTGATTTCTATCTTTTCCTCTTTTGTTTAAAAGGACAACAGATAAACCCAATGAACTAGTGACAGCAAGAACACTTCGCTCTTCAATCATGTAATGTAAAACACGTGGATGAACTCCTGGCCATTTTCCATGTTGCTGGGCTTCGGTGTGATGGGAGATTGGCTTTCCTACAAGTGTTGCCGTTACCAGCACTGGCTCTCTCATGCTCTGCAAGTCTCGTTTTGCAACTTACCTCACAAAGATCTGTAAATCTTTGTGGAGTGGAGCTCTATCGCACTCTCCCAGCTTCTTTCCATTTTGTCGAGACAGTTCTGGGGTATGTATAACTTCTGATCTGTATTAAGAGTCAGTCACCCTGAATCCAGTGAGAGTACAACAGAGGAAGCATTATGAGTTCTACTTAGTTAACTTAATTCTTTGGAAATCCCATCTGGGTGTGTACTTCAAGGTGCTCATAATAAGTCAGAGAATAATATATTTTCATAGCATATAACTATAATAAATAGGTAGACTGAAGAGAGATGGCTTGGTGATTAAGAGAGTACTGTTCTTGCAGAGGACCTGAGTTCAGTTCCCAGGACCCCACACTGGGCTACTCAAAACCATCTGTAACTCCACTTCCCTTTTCTGACATCCTTTCTGAACTCTGAGGGCACCTGCACACAACTGCTCATGCCGATACGTAGTCATACACATATCCACAAAACTAAAAGAAAGAACAATTTTAAAATAAATAAGCATGTAGTGGAGACCATCAAAACAGTGATATAGGCATCCAATAGGAACAAGGTAAGTTTCCAGGGATAAAGGACTTTGGATAGGCTAGTGGGTGGTCAGATTCACCACATGCACTGTTGGTAATTTTTCTCCAGTCTGGGCAGAATGGACTGCAGGACTCTTATAAGCAGAACCTCTGGATATGACAGAAAGCAGCTGCCTGGGGGGAGCTCAGAGAAGTGTGAGGACCCGCAGGAAGATGCATGGCAACCCGCCCAAACCTAGCCTTTCTGCAAGAGAATTCTGCTGCAACTTAACTCTTTGAAAAGGCAGAAGGTTTCCTTGGGAAATCACAGCAGATTATCTGTGGAAAGAGCAAACATCTATTTTGGGTTCTGAAACAGTTCAAATTCCCCAGCTTCATCTTTCCAGAAAAACCTCCCATGTTGTCATTATGCAGACAAGCATGCGGGAGACAGGAAGAGATGAACTGGAGAAACCAAACCCTTACATCATGATTTTTCTGACTCTTTGTCTCCATCTCTTTCTGTGTTGAGGAGAGCTGATGCTGCCTGGAAGCTTAGAGGGATGAATGTCTGGATGCTTAGATGGATGAAACTACAACCTGGTGTCTGATCCCTGGCTGCATCGTGTACCTGGAGGCCTGTGTTTCTGACCTTCCTGTGTTTATGGGGTAGAGAGGTGGGGACCAAGCCCTGCCCTAGAGAGTGGGAGGAGCTAGCCAGGACAGAATGGCAGTGGACCAGTGGGTTTCCCACTTTCCCTAAAAACAATAGACTGGAAAAATCAGTTCATTGGAGCACCACTTTATTTTCCCTTGAGAGTCTCAAACTTGTAACAATTTATAGATTGCCTCTATTTTCTGCAGTCACTTACCGTAGTTGAAATTCCATGACTGAGGCAAATGTTATTGAGTACAAATCTTTACTCGGTCTTTATTTATTGAGCAGACTAAGCAAACATCAAAGCAACTTTCATTCATTCACTCATTCATTCAGCCAGCCACAAAAGATTTCTATCCCAGTCAGAAGTGTCTTACACATGGCCTGGCTTTTTATTTTAAAAGAAGGATGGTTCAGTGTCCCAAGGCCAGATATTTTAAACCTGGTTTCCAGTAGGATGCAGGAAGGAAATGTACAAATTAACACCCCCCCACCCCCCACTCTGTGAGAGTCACATTGTACAAGCTCAGTGTTTGAGTTGTGTCCGGAGCTAAACTGTTGCATATTCTGAAACAAATCATCGGCCAGGGACTAATACATTGCCAGGAAAGAAAGGAGATGGGACCCAGCCTAGACAGGAGGGCAGTTTCAGCCTAAGCTGCTGGGCTATTGATTGCGATGTAATCACAGAGTCCGGCTTAGGAGCCAGTGCTACAGCTTCGTATGTGATGAAGTCAGTCTTGAGATACTCCCCTGCAAAGCAAACCTCATACGGACTGGTGTCTTCAAAACAATGAGCACATGAAGAGGGAGATGTTAATAAGGAGGCTGGGAAGTTGCCATTGTGTTTACTTAGCCTTCTTCTTGGCTTGAAAAGGATGAGGATATATCTCCAAATAAAAACAAAATTTATTGCAGAGATTCTGATAAGTGACTTTGAAATAAACCGGAAAACCCTGTTTTATCTGTTCATTTTTCCTCAAACCCCAGGAACAAGATAAGTCAAAAATAAAAGTCCAGTATACATGGCTTGCTACGGCCATTCGTAAGGAGAAAGAAAGAGTTTAAACCGGTAACCCACATGGTCTCCTTTGGAGTGCTGAAAGCTTGAAGCCATGTGGAGGATTACCTAGACAGGCTTCACTCAGAGGGCTCTGCTGTGGGACTGAAGGGGTTCATACAGAGCCTCACTTGCATTATGCATTTATTTCCCCTTCCTCCCTTTCCCAAGGCTTTGATCTTTCCTTTCCTCCCCAAGAAAACCTTTTAGCATGTGCTGGAGCCGGCTGCTTCCTTTGGCTGAGCACCCACAGAAAACAGGCTGGCCTCGGGGCAGAGCAGGCGGAGGAACTCCTCGCAGAAAGAGCTTCCATCTTCAGAAGTCAGCATGGAATGCCCAAACAGGACAGGGACTGATCATGAAAAGGGTGACTCTCTCGAAGCCATAGTAAAGGTCACTTGCCTATGCTAGGAAGCAAGGTCAATTTTCTAGTCAGAAGCGATGTTGAAGACTAACGTTCTTTTTATTCCGAGTTCTTTCTTTTTACTCTGAGTTAGAAGCCCCCTTATTTGGGCCATGAGAAGTAGTGTGTTGTATTTTTTTAATTTTTGTTTTGTTTTGCTTTGCTTTTTTTTTTGTCCCTGTACTACAAACATTCAACAGAATGGACCTTATGGGATTGCTGTGGTGTGCAACTACAGCAGAGGAGAGAGCAGGAAGGAACTTGATCCCACCAGCTGTTTCAACATTCTGTTTACATCGATCTACCAATGCAACCTGGCTCCTGACAAGCTAAGGGACACTGGGTCTCCCTGCCTCACAGACCATCACTGATTCTTCTTTCTCCCTCACCAAAAGAGAGGATGTTAAGTGTGTGTGTGTGTGTGTGTGTGTGTGTGGTGGGGAGGTGGGGGTTGGCCTGGTGCTGTTATGTATTCAAATGCTAAACTCTGTACCCCCAAGATCTGGTTGCCCCAAGATGAGCAAATTCCATGCACACCAATCTCTGTTGTGTAAACCTTGCTCCCCAATTTAAAACTATTGGTGAAATAAAAATAGCTACAACCTGTTACTGGGGAGAGTCGAACGAGGTGGGGTTTGAGTCAGCAGGCTGCGTGTTGCAGGGAGGGATCAGGAGGAGGAGGAGGAGGAGGAAGAGGAGGAGGGGGGAGAAGGAGCACAGAGGAGGAGGACTAGAGATGGGAGGAAGCAGGAGCACACACCAGAGTGAAATGTTCTCCCCACCTCCCAGAATGGACTGCTGGAGCAGAAATAACCCGAGAGATGAAAACAGCAATTATTCGGGGAGCACAGTCGGGGAAGTAGCCAATCTAGCTTTAGAAAATTAGATTGGGGTAATCCCCCAGTAATTCCATAAAGCTTAATAAATAAGTCATAGCCCAAGTCTCATTCATTTGAAGGGAGATAGGGAGAGATGGGGAGAGAAACCCTATTACTATTTACAGTTAAGGGTAGACGTCCTACCAAGCAATGTGCCAATCGTGAGAAAGGCCTCGTGTCCAGGGCATCAGATGGATGGGAGCTTACTTCAGTCTACCTGGATTGGCACTGGTGCACCAGATCATGGGATAGGACAGAGCTGTCTGTGATTATATAAGACACAGTCACAGCTGTATTCCTGAAGCTACGGGGTGTGTTTTGTCCCCTCCTTATACTAATGTTGTTTGTTCCCCCATGCACTGTAAGCTTAGCCTCCAGTGTACTGATGATGTTCAGGCATAGTGGGAATGGAAAGTCCTTACATCATTGGGCTGCACTCTCAGAATGTACTAAGGTGGCAAAACGACTCTTGAGACAGTTGTTAGGAAACGACACTCTCTCTCTCTCTCTCTCTCTCTCTCTCTCTCTCTCTCTCTCCCAAGGGCCAAGCAGAAGCCAACACTAGGCCTTGAACTTCCCAGATTTGAATCTGATAAACCTCTTTTCTTTATAAAGTTCTCATATTAAGGTATTTCACTGGGACAACAGAAAACAGATAAATTCCACTCCGTCTTACTGAGTCTATAAATTACCTCAGCATTTCCAAACCAGTCTCTCCTGTCCCCTACTTGTATTACAGCTGCTAATTATGTTCCCCCAAAACTGTTTGCATGAGACAGTCTGCATGGTTTCTGGAAACCCACCTCCAGTTGGTTCTGATTGGTAAATAAAGATGCTAGCGACCAATCGCTAGGGAGGACAGACAGAGGCAGGATTTTAGGATTTCTGGGGCTTGGGACAGCAAGGAGGAAGAAGAGGAGGAGAAAGAGATCTACCATGCTTTAGGCAAGTGTGGAGAGAGGAGAGACACAAAGGCTGCGATGGGGTAGAAAAGTATGAAAGTACGGGCTCAGAGGGTCCAGAGTCGCCAAGATGGAACACAGAAATTACTAAGTAGTGACTCAGAATTATCAGCGGGAGGTGGATTCCAGCAGGATAAAGGTTAGGCAGTCACGCAGCTACTGTGCTGCTTAAGGCATATTAAAATATAAAGACTGTGTGTATGTCTTTCATTTGGGAACGTAAAAACCATTGCAGCAGATAGCAACCCTACACCAGGATTTATTTATTAGTCTTTAATACTAAAGTCTCCTTCTACATATGTGTCCTGTGTACAACTGCTATAGCACTACATTAGTCTTGGTAAAGGAGGCTTCTCTTTTCTGCCATCTTAGTGCGAACCAACTTATTAGTCTAGTAATATCCAGGAGTCACCCTGAAATTCACTACCCTGCTTTATTTTCTTGAATCTCATTCTGCTTCATCCCTTCCATGCATCTCTTACTTTCTATTCCAACCACACATCATCCGAAAAGCCTTCCCATGACTTCTTTACACCCCCCCTCCATTGTATCTGTGTGGCCTCCAGTCCCCCAAGAAGCCATTGTGCTGATACTTTGGGCACAAAACTACAAATAATTCTCACACCACCGTTTCCCTATCAGTCAGGATCAGAGCTCCAGCTTACCCCGCGATGTGCAGTTTGTTTGAAGAAATGAACTAATGTCCTGAGAGGCGGTAACTCACGAAGCTCTGTGCCGTTGTAGCAATGGATCACTGGAGACCAGCATTTCCCAGTAGGCTGACCCATCCTTCGCAACTGCATGGGCATGCAGGACCATAGACGAAGCATCAATGGCCCATTTCCTGAGAAAATACTTTTCCTATTTTAGCTCTTCAGCTGTCACACGGGTTTTGACTCTAACACAAGTTTCTTTACAATAAGATTTGGTGGAAACGGCAAAAGCAGGAACAAAGACCTTAAGAATCTCATCACATGACCTGCTCGGTTTGCTATATTGAATCAAGACAACGAACAGAAGGGAAACTGAGTCCCCAAAGTAAGCATCCTACTATGGTTAGTAGATATCCTACTATGCTGCTGTAAACTCACTGAACATGGGGCTGGGACTGCACTGGAGCCTCTTCCAGTACACCAGGGTGGAGCTCTAAGTTGGAATTATTACAGGTTAGGGTGCACATAGAATGCTTCAGAAGTCATTTTTCTATGTGTTGTCTGTGTGAAGAAGACGGAGTTCAGTGTCAAACCCACGGTGATGGATGGAGTGCAGCCTGTGTCACTTAACATGACATTCTCAGAGCAATGGACTAAGTCTGTGAAGTGAACAGTGTTATACGAACATCACAGAGGGACAGCTGCATCATCATCAAGCGCCATTAGGCACTCTTTCAAGGGTCCACAGACACCTAGGCAGGTCTTCCATTGACTCTGCGTGTCACTGTGTAGCACATGACTATCCTCTCTCTGCTTGTATCCTCAAGTTGTTTAAACATTGGGAACTGGCGAGGCTTCGGCTGCAGATGGAGCTACTGATACTAGCTGCAGCTGTCTGACTAGGGTTTTAGAAAAACAACTGCTAGACTCTTCTTGATGGTCCTGAAAACTGGCTCCAGAAGTCTCCACACACCACAGAATTTCTGATGTTATCCTTCTCATACAAGATGGTGTGGAGTCTGCATAGCAATGGTGCACACCTCCCTGTGCTCTTTAATCATACCTACATTGCTGCAACGCCTAAGACTGTGTAAGCAGCTGTCACGCTGTATTGCTTGGAGAATAGTAGCAAAGGCAGATGTAATTTTGTTCAGTTATTTTCCATTTGTAGTCAACTGAATTTTCAGATACAGAACTCACGGGTTCTGCAGGGCCCACTGTTTTTGTAAGGCTTTCCTGTGTTTCTGCAGTGTGTTTAATAAACATCATCTACTGATTTTGATCATGGTGCTGATAAGTACTGTGTTTAATATCCCTACTTTGTCAGTTGTGAGTGGTAAGGCATGCTGTTTCCCTGGCTAAGATTCTGAACTGGGGGTTTGTCACTCAAAGCTTCCTGGCACATCCCTCTCCATTTCTATAGATTTCAGTCCTGTGTGTCAGAGTGTTCCTTTCATCCCCCACTCTCAGTCCTCGTCCATGTCTGTCCTTTGCTTTGCTGTCTGTATTGATCCAGTCAACTGGTCTACATCATCACTGCTCGTTGGCTTTGAAGAGAATGTTAAACATAATGAAAACAAACGCTTCCTTAAAACAAAACAAAATATTGATGTTGGTTAATCATCTTTAATTTCTTAAAATTCTTATATAATTTTTGTTTCTTGTATGGGGGAGGGGCATGGTTAGGAGTGTAGTACCCAAGAAAGCCAGAAAAGGGTTTTGGATTCTCCATGGAACTGAAGCTGTAGGTAACTGTGAGCTGCCAGATGTGGGTACTGAGAATCAAACTTGGGTCCTCTGTAAGATCTGTACTTTTTCTTAACCACTGAGCCATCTCTCCAGCTATATCTTCCATTTCTTATGCTTTTCCTTTCTAGATATTAATATCTAATATTTTCATAACAGAAAAGATATATTGACCTGAAAATGCTACATTTGAAACCAAGTACCAAGCAGTAGAGATTGGGACTTACAACAACAGCAGAGAAGACGGCATTGTCTTAGCTCACACTCATATTTCCTCACTACATCTTTACATAAGGAAAACTGTCTATATGTGAGGATACTGAGGGACATACACATCAAGTGATCCATTCAATGGTCACACGCACTGTGAGAAGTTCAACTGTTTACAGTAGTGACATGAGAATTGAGGTGTATTTGCCTCCACAGCTAAGTTCCTCTGAGCCTCATTGCACTTACAGCTGTCAAAATAACTTTATTCTGAGGTATAATTAACATTATATTGGTTACATAACATTAAAATGTTCTATTGCATATTCAAAGAAAAAGAAGTCATCAATTTGAGAATGAGTGTGTGTGTATGTGTGTGTGTGTGTGTGTGTGTGTGTGTGTGTGCGCGCGTGCGCGCGTGCAAGTACTATGGATTGCCCTGGTGATATTTGTATTTTGATGCTATTTCTGCTTCCTCAAGAGGGGCTGCTCCTGGTGGTCAAGGAGGAGTGGATCACATACTCAGGTGATTTCATGTGAACCTTCTCCCCATTTGAACTGGTCAAATAAAGACTAAAGCCAGTGATTGGGCAGTAGAAGGGAAAGGTGGAGTTGGTGGTTTTAGAGAAGGAAAGGATGAAAGGAGGAGAAAGGAGAAAGAGACAGATGGAGGAGAGAGAGGAAAACTGAGGAAGAGGAGGTAGAAAGAAGATAGAGCAGAACCATGTAACCTGGAGAATTGGCAAGAGAAGTAGCAAGAGAATAGAGTTGTGTAGTGGTAGATCTGCCCGGTCTAAGCATGAAACCAATAAATATTATAACTGAGTTGTGCGTTCTTTGCACAGGCTTATTGGGGTTGGAGATTTACTACAAGGAGTGGGGGCATAGGTATGGGAGGGTTTGCAGGAGAAAAAAGGAAACTAGGGGAAGTGATTTAATTATATTTTAATTAAAGTGTATTTATTGGGATATTTTCTTGTGATGTTTCTACCTAGTTTTCCTTAATTCACACACATTCTCTTTTCATTATAAACCATCAAGTAGCTAATTAATGGTACAAATGACTTGACGGTACAGTAAGAGCACATGTCCTCTAGAAATACAGGTGGACTGAGCTTGACTCACTCACAAGTGACATAAGACAGGATGTTATGACTCTAGTGTGAAATGTCCTTTGCAGCTTATATGTTTGAATACATGGGCACCAAATACTGGTAGTTTGGGAAGTCTCTGGAATATTTACGAGGTTTGACCTAGATGGAGGGAGTGGTTTAATATATCTAAAATGTGATGGTCACTATGGTGGATCTTAGTTATAGTGTGGTCCTGATTCTTGTCCCATCTCTCTTTCCTGCTGCTTTGTGACCCAAAAGATGTAAGCAAGCATCCTCAAACTTCCATGGCCATGACCCACTCCTTCCCCACTAATCCTCCCCTGCCATGAGGTACAGTACCCTCCCACTGTGAACCAAAATAAATTCTTAGGATTCTTCTTATCAAGCATCTAGTTACCACAAGGGGAAAGTGAATAGCACATACTTAATTAACTTCAGTCTGGAAGAAATCATCAAACTCCACACCCACCTAAGGAAGCATAACCAGTAAGATGTGAGGGAGACGATTCTTTTGTATCTTTAGATAATCCTCTTTGAGCAATAAGGCTTCCAGGAATTGAATGACCATACTTACTCTGCAAGTAGAGTGTGTGCTGGCTTCCAGCCTCTCAACATCTGGGATAATCAGCTTTGGAAGCTTGGCTCCTTATCAGATGGCCCTATTGCTCTTGGCCTGTGATGGGACACCATCTGCCAGCAGGAGAACACAGTGAATGAGAACTGCTCATCTCATAAGCTCATCTCATAAGAGGAACGGTAGAGGTCTATATAGTTGCCTGTAAGGGCCCATTGGCTTAAGGTCTCCTGTAAGGCCCTATATCTCAAAGGTTCCACCAGCTCACACGAGTAGCACCACTAGGCAGATGAAGCCTTTAATATGTGGCCTTTTGAAGGATACCCAAAATCTACACCACAGCTGAGACATCTGCCCTCTCATGGAAACAAAATGGACCAGCAAAGCAATGGAAAAAGCAGAAACTCCTTTCACAGACAGACTGAGTGGTGGTGTTTGGGCCAGTTGCTTATCATGTGGGGTGTGCCTTTGTCAGATTGTCTCTGAGTTTCAGCTATGCTTCATCTTCCCCACTCTCCAGTCAAGCACCAGATACACAGACCAGTTTGTTTCTGACTTCCCAGCCCCCCTCCCCAAAGGCTTGGAGTCTACAGTGCACCAACAGTGCACTAAGCACAGAGCTATTTTCCCATTTACTCTTCACAGCAACCGCACGAGGGAGCATAATTTATGCCAGCCTCCCTTTAGAGCAGAAAGAACTGAAGTGCCAAAGAGTTAGCTCTGAAGGCTCTACTCTAGACACCATGGGCTTGTCTGTGAAACTTTCACTTGCTTGACAAGAGATCAACGGTTTTATGTCTTCCACACTCCATGTAGCATGCATACTGTATTTTAATTTAAAAAAAAAATCAGAGGATCACATGTTTAATTATTCTTTTCTAATCATTTAATCTCCACCTATCTCTTCCTTCTTTCCTCCCTCCAGCTTTCCTGTTCAAGCAGCCTTATGATTTTTTGAGGATGAGAAAATATAGGACTAAATTCCAAGCTGAAAAAGCATTAGTCCATTAGTCCATTTCCGGGTAAATCGGTACCCCTGGGAATGCCATCATTGTGGAATCTACTTCTGTAGTAATATAATATGCAAAAATGAGTCCTTAAAAGCAGTGTTGGCCCAGAACCTACAGAGAAGAGGTAATGGGGTATCAATGCAAAAATGTTCTTGAGACTATCAAAGTCTAATACTGTAGCATAGACATTGTTGCTTCATAAGCCAGAAAAACAACAACAACAGCAAAAGAAAGGTGGATCTTAGCAGATAACACATGGAAGGTCTTCAGGCTGGAAGGAGAATGTCCTGCGTGTATACATAATTTTGGCTACTAATATAACCTCGTGAGAAACAGGGTTTGCTGTTTTGAAAAATATTATATATATATATATATATATATATATATATATATATATATATATATGTATATATATACTGTCATTGTCTTCAGACACACCAGAAAAGGGCATCAGAACCTATTACAGATGGTTGTGAGCCACCATGTAGTTGCTGGGAATTGAACACAGGACCTCTGGAAGAGCAGTCAGTGCTCTTAACCTCTGAGCCACCTCTCCAGCCCCACTGCAAACCTTTAATATCTAACGGAATGACAAGGGTTTTGTTTGTTTGTTTGTTTGTTTGTTTGTTTGTTTCCAATTGAAGAGCTCAAATGAACTCAACCGGAACTCGATAACAGACGAGTACCTTCTTTGCAAAGGATGGCTTGAGCTACACGTACATTCTTACAGTCTAACTAGCGGGAAATGTTATCCAGGCACAATGCTCACTCTTCCTTGTGTGACTCTTTTTGTCCCAGTCCTGAACTCATAAGTGCCTTTCTTTATGTCCCAATTATAAAGGAGCCCAGGTGATGAGTTACTGATCATTTCTCCTACTCTTTTGGTTTGCATTTTCTTAAAGCCAACTGTGCCCCCACTCTAAAGAGATACCTCTTCGAGGTGTCTGCTCCACATACACGAGTACCCATGAGGACCTGAGGACCCACAAAAAGAATGGTTCTTCTCAACAGGGTACCCCCGCTGCTCATAGAAAGTAGGGGTCCAAGAGAGGAAGGGATGATGAAGGAGAAGTCAATGTACCCTGGGGTGATCGTTTAGGGGTCTCATCTAGGATGGTTCTCTGTATGGCAGGTACCCCATCCACACTGAAGTTGGTCTACTCCCTAGCAAATGCTCTGTAAAACTAATTGTTTGCTTTGGGTTTTATTAGCTTCTTTCTTTCAGGTGTCTTCCCACTGGAAAGCGACCATAAATTCCTTTGATCAGCAAATAAGCTTTGAGGACTAGAAACAATGTGTCCAAGCAACCCATTGTTGCTGTGTGTGTGTGTGTGTGTGTGTGTGTGTGTGTGTGTGTGTGTGTGTGTGTGTNTGTGTGTGTGTGTGTGTGTGTGTGTGTGTGTGTGTGTGTGTGTGTGTGTGTGTGTTGGTGTCTGTGTCTGCGTGAGCGTATGTATGTATATATGAAAGTGTGTGTGAATGTGTGTATATAAGTATGTGCATGCAGGGCACCGTATGTTGCACATACAAAGGAGTGTGCTAATACAACTTTGGAGCAACTAAGGAGTATCCTCAATTTAACTTCAGGGAAGTGGGTTTTCTTGGAAAATGAGAACAAGAACAAATGTAAACTCCAGACTGCATATGGCAAGGGTGGGAAGCAGCAGCTTGGTTAAAAAAAATGCAACCAGTCACCTTGGGCTCCCGTTTCCTGAGGAATGTGTGCTCCGGAAGAGAAAACACTAGCATCCTGCTACTCAAAGCAGAGAGCACATTGTTTTATTCCTTCCCTAAAAGTTTTAGGAATTTGCGTTACATCCTGTGGAAATGGCAACATCCTCCCCAAAATAATCAGCTGTGTATTTTATACTCTATCTTGTCAACTATACATTCTTTATGCATATGCTCCTACCAAGGAACAGATCTTTATTTGGAACAATGACACTGTTTGGAAATCAGCAGTCTGACCTCCGTTGACATAGCCTCTTTAATATGATAGCCAGAATCTACCCCTTTCCATGTTTCAAGCATCAACCTGAATTTCTGATGGATAAACGTCTAAATACCAGAGCTGGTACTCTGACAAGATACATAGTATCTCAAGATGTGTATCCCGATGTGAATTCTCTATTTTGTGCTGACCAAACAGAGCTTATATACGTTAGCCAGTCAGGGCTTAGGAAATTTAGTGTGAGGATTACATACAATCTTTAGTCAGACACTAGCTGGTCATAAAGAGACTGTGGAGTTGGAAGAGGAAGCTGGGCTCACTGTGAGAAAGTACAGGGCGGTACTAATCTGGGAGACAAGGACTGGATGTGGATGTGGATTGTTTCCCTCTGTTTGTGCCTGAGCATCATTGTGAGCAGGGTCATTCACAAGAGACCACTAGTTTTCAAGCAAGCCACTCCCTTTAAAATGCCCGCACTACTATTTCCTTTGCACTACTGTAACAAAATACTTGAGACTTAGTAAGGAACAAATAATAGCTTTATCCTCTCCTCTCCTTCCTAGAGGCTGACACAGCCGAGACCAAGCCACCCATGTAGTCGGTATCGGCAGATGGGTGTCCATAGTGCCTTCTGACCGTGTCCTCGCCTGGAGGGAGGAACAGGACAAACAGAAGTGGCAAGTTTGTCTCTCAGCCATTTCTGAAGAATGTCAATCCTATCGCCAAGGACTCGCACTCAAAGCTTAATCACTTCCGGAATGTTCACCTGGGAATATTACCAAAATTGGATCTGAGGCTAGGACATGAATTGGTGGGGGACATATTTAAACAATAAGCAGTAGCCATTTGGAGAATTTAGTATTGAAGATAAGTTTTCTCTCAGATCGTAGGAGAAGCACCTCAGTAAGCTATTCGAATTCTCCATCTTTCTACTGTTTAGAATGAGAATTCTGGGGCAAACAGACCTGAGTTCTGGGGTGAACAGACCTGAGCACACTAGTTTAATATGACAGGTTGAAAAAAAAAAACCCACTTAAGTTTATGAAACCTACCTTTCAAAACAGTAGTCGTGTTCACTCCTATGATGGCTGAAGGGAAAAATATGGCCTGTAGTATTTGGCAGTACTTGCTTTGTGGTAGCTCAGTGTTTTCTTTATAAACAGGCATGCATGACATGATTTTTCCATTGCTGTAACTGTGGCTTTGCCCTGAGTCAGTCCAACCCTAGCAGGTTCATTTGCATCTGTAACTGCAGCTACATACACCAGCCCCAGCCCGCATGCAGTCTGTCTCCCTCCGTCATCTCTCTCTGTCCTAACTCCCTGGTCCCAGCAGCTACAAATGCCCAATAACTGGGTGGAGTAATCTCACCTCTATGGAGTGGTTACCCTAGTGCAGGACCAGCCCTATGAGGCAACAGAAATGGGCATTCTAAGATACAAAGAAAAACTAGGACAGTTGCTCTGAGGGCTGGTCCTGAGACACATGCTCTGGCTTAACTGTCTGCACAATCAGGAGATCAATTGCAACTTCCCCTGTCATGTCCCTTTCAAAAGTGGCATTCCAGAACAGCCCCCCCTCCCGTGTGTGTGTGTGTGTGTGTGTGTGTGTGTGTGTGTGTGCATGTGCACACATAGAGTGTTTATACCCAAGTCCCAGAGACCCCCCCAAAGACCATCAATGAGCTAATCCTGATATAAATGCATGAGGGTCTTTATTACAAACTCACAAGCAAGGACTCTGACTGTCACGATCACAATGAGTCAGAGTGAGAGCCTCAAGTTTAGGTGTGTAGGGTAGTTATGGTGGTTACAGCAAACTTGGGGGAAATTTCCATGTGGGTCAGCAAGTTAATATTTTGAAAATTACGTTTCTGGAGTAATCTACAGGAACCAAACCCAGGGGCAAAACCTCCTGACAAACAGGATGGCAAGGTTATCTATTTTCTGCATGATGCCTGTATTAGTCAGGGTTCTCTAGAGTCACAGAACTTATGGATAGTCTCTATATAGTAAAGGAATTTATTGATGACTTACAGTCCGCAGTCCAATTCCCAACAATGGTTCAGTAGTAGCTGTGAATGGAAGTCCAAGGATCTAGCACTTGCTTAGTCCCACACGGCAACCAGGTAAAAGAGCGAGAACAAGACTCCCTTCTTCCAATGTCCTTATATGGTCTCCAGCAGAAGGTGTAGCCCAGATTAAAGGTGTGTGCCACCACATCTTTAATCCCAGATGACCCTGAACTCGGAGATCTCCCTGTCTTAATCTTCTGGATTCAATCACCACTGTGTCTCAAGATCTCCATACCAAGATCCAGATCAGAAACTTCTATCTCCCAGCCTCCAGATTAGATTCACTGGTGAGCCTTCCAATTCTAGATTGTAGTTCATTCCAAATATAGTCAAGTTGACAACCAGGAATAGCCACTACAATGCCTTAGGTTATCAATATGTACCTTGACCCTACTACTGTTGTAGCGTGGCTGGCTGTTGCTAGTGGGGGGAGCAGGGGTTGGCTTGCCATAGGCTGTTTGCTCAAATGGACTTCATGGTGTTCTTTCTGGAATGAGGGTATAGCCCCTGTTCAAGACTCAAGCTTCTTCTCAAAAACAGAGTTGGTTGGACTTCACATTATTCAGGGCATTCAACAGTTATGCTGACTTATCAACTTGACAATATATAGTGTCACCAAGGAGAAGAGCCTCTATGCATTTCTGTGAGGGGTTTTCTACATTAGGTCATTTCAGGAGGGAAGACCCACCCTAAATGTGAACCTTGCCATTCCATGGTTCAGGGTCCTAAACTGCATAAAAAGGCAAATAGTAGGGCTGGAGAGAGAGCTGGGTTTGAAGAGGAAGCTCAGTGCTTAAGTGTGTTTACCCACCACTCTTAAAAAGCTCTAGATTTGGTTTTCAGTAACCACATCAGGTTATAACTCTGGTTCTGGGAGATCTGATACTCAATGGTCTCTATGGGCACTCCACCTGTGTGGTGCATATAAATGCACACACACACACACACACACACACCAAAAAATAAAAAAGATGAGAGCTCCTCCCACATGCTTTTCCCTGCATGATGGTTGTACTCTCAAACTGAGAGCCAAACCTTCCTCGAGTTGCTTTTGTCAGATTATTATTCCAACAACCAAAAATAACTAATGAAAAAGGCCTGTGATTCCATCATAGTTCTGCATACTTAGGAAGAAGCCGAAGAACCGTTTTTTTTTTTTTTTTTTCATCAGAGTAGCCTAAGACCATGTCTGTGAGACAGTTTATTAATTGCTAATTAATGAAGGAGAGCCCAGCCCACCATGGGTGATATCATCCCCAGGCAGGTGGGGCCTAGACTGTATAAGAAAGGCTGCTGCTTAATCCAGAAGAGCAAGCCAGTAACCAGAGTTCCTTCAAGGATTTTGTCTCCATTTCGTACCTTGAGTTCATGCTTTGGAGGCCCGGTGGGATGGTCTGTAACCTGAAAACGAAATAAACCCTTTATTCCCCCAAGTTGCTTTTGATATTGTGTTTATCAGAACAACAGGAACCAGAAGAGAATAGGAACAATGAAGTAAGAGCCCTGATCTAATTTACAGTGAGTAGCTCCTATAAAATTTGAAGGGGCATAGTCCAAAATGAAAAGATGATAATATTATTCACAAAGCAATAAAATACCCTTAAGACATAAAAAAAAAAAAAAATGTTGGGAGCTGGCTGGAGAGATGAGACTTAAATTCAAAGTATTTATTACTCTTTCAGAGGACTGGAGTTTGGTTCCTGCCACCCATGTTAGGCAATGCACAACTGGGTCTAACTGCAGCTCTGGGGAATCAGATTCTCTGCCCCTAGGCTTCCCACCCCACCTCCCACCCCCAACAAACACAAGCACACTCTACAGACAAGGTGTTTTTGTTTTCTTTTAAACATACCTCCTCCTGAATGCTGTCTTCCCCTTTCCAGACTCCCAGTGTTCACTGCTGTGTTTTATAAAAAGACAAGGAGAGAAGGAATATGTTTGGTGGGGGTACTAAGGTGTGCGGGAAGGGGTTGCCTCTGTGGGGCCCATGCTGAAGCATCCCTTCCACCTGAGGGACCAGCCACACGATGGTAGATGGTATAGAACAGAGTTTATTCAGGGCATGGGGAGGGGTGTTGAGGGAGTAGAGATAGAGAAAGGCAGAGAAAGAGCATAGAGGAGTACAAGCCAGCCATGAGCATGTGGAGAGAGAGGTGGGAGGGTAATGGAGAGAGAGGAGGTAAGGCCAAGAGGACAGGGAAAGAGCAAGAAAGCAAGAGAGAGAGGAGGGGTGCCTGACTCACTATCAAAGGGGCTTCCTGCTCATGTGTGTACAGACAGTAACTCTAGGAACTCAGAATAGCAAAAAGGTCTGCAGGAGAGATGCCTCTAATGACAGAGGAGTTTCTTCTAAGATAATAATTTGTTGGCCTAGGGTAATGGTGTAGAGGTCAATAGTTCTGCTGCACAAGCAGGTTCTAATTCCCAACGTCTATGTAAGATCCCAGTGAGGCCATTCATGTCTCGAACCCCAGTTTGGATGGTGGAGACAGGTGGATTCAGGAGCTCACAAGAAAGGTGAGAGCTTCAGGTTCAATGTGTTGGGATGACCCACAAAGATAGTATTTTCTGGCTATGATAAAGTGTGCCCTTGTGTTGTCTATTGTTAATGGGAGCTGAAGGCCAAAGCTAGCAGGATATGTAAATGTCACCCCCTCATCTGCTTTTAAATGAAAGGCAAGCTGCATGCCTTGGGAAAGGTGACTTTCCCCACAGGACACCCAAAACTAACCACCCCAAGCCAACTGGTAGAATAAGGAATGTGGCTTTTTGCATAATAAAGAGCTGGCAGTTGGAGCTGGGGCAGGAAGAACCTGCTCAAAGTAGAGGCAGCCAGAGACACAGACAGACACAAGATAGAAGAAAAGTAGGCAGTGAGAACCACATGGGGAGACGCATGTGGAGTTAAGATAGAGGCTAGCTGAAAGACTACCTCAGCGAAGGGCCAACAGCCTTAAACTATATAGATGTCTCCGTGTCTTAATTATTAAACCTTAAGTGGGATTCCTGAAAGCCCTGAAATACAGTGAGAGAACCCAATATCAAGGGAACAGGACAGAGAGCAAAAGAGAAAATTAACCAACCTAAGTCTTCCTCAGGTCTCGGGATAAACACATGCACGCATGTACCACCACTACCTACTACTGCTGCTACTGATACTAACACACACACACACACACACACACACACACACACACAAGCACATACACACACATGTACTACCTACTACACACACATGCATACACACATACACACACATGTACTACCTACTACTACTACTAACACACACACACACACACACGCACGCACGCACATACACACACATGTACTACCTACTACACACACATGCATACACACATACACACACATGTACTACCTACTACACACACATGCATACACACATACACACACATGTACTACCTACTACACACATGCATACACACATACACATACATGTACTACCTACTACACACATGCATACACACACATGTACTACCTACTACACACACATGCATACACACATACACACATGTACTACCTACTACTACTACTACTACCACACACACACACACACACACATAAATTTAATTTCAGAAAGACTAAAACATACACACATAGACAATAAATTTGCTAGCAATGCAAAACTGGCCTCTTCTCCAGGTAAGAATTTACTTGACTCCCTATCTGGTCAAAAATTCTCTAGGATCTTTAAGAACAAAAATCGTTAGAATTATTTTTGTTTGCTTGTTTTTGCTATCATTGTTTTGTTGGGTATTTTTGCTCACTTGATTTTCAATTCCTGATGGTACATAAATGAGCTGTGTCAGGGCTGATAATGGAGACCCAGACTGGATAGGACTAGCTAATCTCAGTGTAGTCTTGCATCCAATGAAAGGTTACTTAGCAGCTTGGTCTGAATGTTTGCACTCCTGTTGGGATTTTCATTTCCATTGAGTGGTGTTAAGAGGTGGGGTCTTAAAGATTTGATTGGCCCATGTAACGTCTGCCTCGAGAATCAATTAGTCAACCATGGATTAACAGTCTCATGACTATGGCGTTCTCTCAAGAATGAGCCTGCTCTAGCTCTGAGTATTCTATGTGAGGACCCTTGCCACATAATGAACTGTGTCCTCTTGCAAATCCCTATGCTTTTCATTACCAAGGAAACAATCACCAGATGCTTTCAATTTCTGTCCCCAGAGACATACATGTCAAAGCCTTGAGCCCTCAAATAATGGTTTTGGAAGATGATAGGAATGTTAAGAGGTGTAGCCTTGTGGAAATAGGATTTCTTTGCATCAGTGAGGGTCTGCCCTTGAAGCGATAAGGAGAGCGCTGATTTCTTTCCCTTTTTCTCTATCCTTTCCCAGCACGAGATGAATAGTCTTGCTCTATCATGGTCTTCCATCATTGCAATGAGTGTAGCAATAAATGAATAACGACTTTTAGACAGGTAGAAATAGCTTAGTCAGGAACCCCATTACAAATAAGGCTACACCTGATAACCAGAACCCAGTGACATGACTCACTCAAGAGAGCCAGACTCATAACTAGATCCCCATGGTGCCCACTGGTTAGGATGTAAACAGAGACCTAGAGCAATGCTCGGCTCTGCATATCTGAAGAGCAACCAACTGGGTCTGCCCTGTGACTGCAGAGACGCCCCCCAGGAGCCTGACTCTTAAATCAGGGACTACTGTTAGAGACCAGACCTGACCTTCAATTAAGATACATCCAAAACAAACAAACCAAGGCAGGCAGATTTCTGAGTTCGAGGCCAGCCTGGTCTACGGAGTGAGTTCCAGGACAGCCAGGGCTATGCAGAGAAACCCTGTCTTGAAAAAACCAAAACAAGAAAGAAAGAAAGAAAGAAAGAAAGAAAGAAAGAAAGAAAGAAAGAAAGAAAGAAAGAAAGAAAGAAAGAAAGATACATCCAACAGGGGAGGAGGCTTGAAGAGAGAGACTTAGTACCATAGTTTGGAACTTGGAGTGTGAACTTTGGGTAGTGACCCTCAGCATAATAAAATATGACTTTGGTTACAGCATCTACATGCATCTACCTTCTTGCTCATGGCAGTCATGATGAGCTGTCATCAGAGTCACCATAGTTGTACCTGACAAGGGATCAAAATCTCCAAAACTTAGAACAGAACAAATCTTTTCTCTTCTGACATAGATTTCCCTTAGCTTTCCATTAGCGTAAGGGAAGGTTAACATCTCGCACGGTGCTCCTTAACCTTGAGTTTCTCCCCCACAGAACCACAAGAAATGTCTTTCACTATAAATTAAACAGCCCCGAACATTTTTTTTTTTTGAGCCATAAAAAACAGTATATGCATGCCATCTGACAACCTTTTATGTGCATGTTAAAGTCGTGCACACTTTTTTAGAGCACCTCCATGGGACCGACGGGCAAGGGGAGCTGAAAAGGAAGGGCATAAAGCGTGCTTGTCTTGAGGGCATAAAGAAGGAGGGAGGCTCAGAGGTGGGTTGGGCTGGCTGATGCTTCCTCTTGCTAGCCTGTCTTTCAGGACCAGCTTCCATCAGAGCCCCAAGGCAATGCAGACCATTTTTTTTTTTTTAAGGGTTTTAAGTAAAGAGAGCCAAATTTTCCTGTTAAGAGGTCCAACCAGCCTTGGACAACTTAAATACATTAAGCTTTATCACTACTAGCACCTTGCTCAAGGTCAAACAGACTGTGGGGTGCTTTTATCAAAGCCATTTCCTATTTAGTAATAGCTCAAGGCAAGACAATGAAAAGGGGCGTTTGATGGGGGGAGAGGAGGGACTTCTCAGTATTTATCCACAAGGCCATAGGAAATTCTTTCACTTCGGTTCTTATAGAGTTTGCAGCTGCCCTATAGCATTAGAGCAATAACTCCCTGTTTATAGAGGAGGAAAATGAGAGATGAAGTAATTTTCTCCGGGATGGAAATTGGAGAGGCAGGAATTGACCTTTGTGCCCATGTTGGGTCTTGACTAAGTACCATGCTCAGGGCTCTGGGAATGGACGTAGAGAAAGATGAGGAAGGGGGTCAAGCTAAAGAGTATACATCCGACCTTGGCTCTTAATCGAGGACCTTGACCCCAGGTGGGCCACAGAATGAGTCAGAAGGCCCAGGGTCCATTCTCGACAAGTCCTATCTACAAACATTTAAGGATCACATTTAAGTGTGCTGATGTCTTTTCTACAGAATGAGGGTGTGTAGACTAATGACATGACTGCTCCATAGTACGGTTAAGGGGGAGGTGTGTGTTGTAGATATGAAAGAAAGAAACAACCAGAGGCATCTGGAAGAGTCTAGAGCAGAGCGGGAAGGAAGTGGATTGAACATGGACAGCAGACTGGACCAGAGCTATCTGCAAGAGGTGGGAGAATAGCAAGAGATAGAGACTAGAGAAAACATTGAGAGAGAAAGAGAGAGAGAGAGAGATAGACAGACAGACAGACATATTCACACACACATACACAGATTGAAAGAGAGTCACACACACACATATATATATGTGTGTATATATATATATATA